>NC_092877.1:57304437-57666937 GCF_028372415.1 Notamacropus eugenii
CTGGGTCTCAAAGGCTATGCACAAGCTCTGGAAAGTCCTACCAAGTTGGCAAAGGGGGAGGAAAGAAGAAAGAATGTTATGGCAATAGATTATCTGTACTCCAAGGACCAGATGAGTTAAACATTGAGAAATTCAATGCAAGAGAAAGGTTGATTTGAGAGGAGATGGCCATGTGGGGAGAAAGCAGAGGAAGGAGGAAAGAAGAAGGAAGGAAACAAGTCTTTATCAAACATAGACCCTGTGCCAGGCACTATACTAAACATTTTACAAATATATCATTTGATCCTCACAACAACCCTGGGACGTAGGTATATTACTATCCCCATTGTGCAGTCAAGAAAACTGAGGCAGGCAGAGGTTAAGTGCCATGCCTAGAGACACAGCTACTTAGCATCTGAGGCCGAATTCGAATTCATCTCTTGACTCCAGACTGAGTGCTTTATTCCCTGTGCTAGCTAGCTGCCTCTAGCAGGAGGAGATGTAGCTCATGAAGACCATCTCTTAAGTGACTGGGGGAAGCTGTGATCTGCATGGGGCAAGGCAACAGAGGAATAGGATAACCAAGATTTTAAAATTCAAGTTATTTTTTTAAAATCTCTAATTTCATCAAAGGCAGCTAGGTGACTCAGTGTACTAGGTCTGGAGTCAGGAAGACCTGAGTTCAAATTTGTTCTCAAATACTTAGTAGCTGTGTGACCCTGGGTAGGTCACTTCATCCTGTTTGCCTCCGTTTCTTCATATGTAAAATGGGTTGGAGAAGGAAATGGCAAATCACTCCAATATCTTTGCCAAGAAAACCTCATATAGGGTCACAAAGAATTGGACATGAATGAATGGCTAAACAACAACGATGAAAATTTTCCTGGAGTGAGTGTTCCCTAAAGCAATCCTTTTAAGAGATGGTCTTCATGAGTTATTCCCCCCTCCTCCTAGAGGCACCTGGCTAGCACAGAGAATACAGCACTGAACTTGGAGTTAGGAAGATCTAAGTTCATTTCTTTAATCAGACAATTATTAATTTAATAGCCCTGGTTTCAGCATTCAACCTTTCTCAACCTCAGTTTTCTTATCTCTAAAATGGGCATAATAATATGCATCCATCTAAGGAAGTTGCTGAAGATCAAATGAGAGACAACATTACAGCACTTTGCACACCTTGAAGTGCTGTCTAGTATGAATTCAATGCTGTCAGATTACCAGGTTTGTAATATAAAATGTGACTCTCCCCAGCACCAAACAAATCCCACCTCACATATAAGGAGATTTTCCTTCAAGGCGTCAAGCTACCACTAAAATTTTCTGTCTGATCATGGCCCAAGCTCAGTTTCCCTATTTTGAAATGCAGGTGACAAAAACTGCCAAGTTTTGTAGAAATGTGAGTTATGGTTTCTGTCATCATCATATCCAGGAACAGAGAAGGAGTCTCAGAGGACAACTTTCATTATAATTCTAGGTTCATGTGCCCTTATCTTGCTTTTTAATCTTTAAATGGTATGAAGGGAACTGTGCTGAATTTGGAGCAGGAAGGGTTTCTGGGAGCTCAGAACAACTGACATATGCGGATATTCGTTCTAACAGATTCTCTTCCCACACTACAGATAAACTGGCAGCTGTATGCGCAGAGCGGGAAAACCATCCAATGGTTAAGTGCCAGAACAAATTGTACTATTAATAGCTTTTTTCATTGGACCGTAGCTTCTTGACTTCAATTTATCTCTTGTTGGAAAACAAGTAAATTTTAAATTCTACCACATTTCTACATAGCCCAGTCAATTTAGATATATGGTTAGGCCAACTTCAAAGAATCTAGTGTAACATTTTCTTGCTGTGGGCAGTGGAAATGAATGTGAGCCTTTTCATAAGAAGAAGAATAATTCAGTAAAAAAAACACCATATTGGGAGTCTGAGGACCTGGGAATCAAATCCAAGCATTGTCCCTTACTGCCTGGGTGGCCTTGAGAAAATTGCTTCCTCTCTCCGGCCACCTATTTCTTCATACTTAAAATAGAGAGCTTGAGCTCAATAATATTTAAGGCCCCTTCCTGATCCAAATCCTACATTCCTATGATTTATGTGAGCTTCAGTTTCATCTATAAAATGGGAACAATTTTATCTGTACTGCCTCTCTCATAGAGTCTTTGGGGAGGTCCTATAAACTTAAGATTCTCAGCACAGGAAGGGACCTCAAAAGCCTTTGCTCTAGTCATTGATGAACTAGAGTACCCTCTGTAAGATGCACAGTCAATTACTGGTCATCATACCCTTCCTTGGAGATCGCCAGTGAAGGAGAACCCACTTCCTCCCAAGGAAGACCATTCCACTCTGCGACAGCTATAATTGTTAAGATTTGTCTTACAATCAAGGCTAAATTTTCCTCTGAAACTTCCACTTATTGCTTTTAATACTGTCCTATGGAGCCCAAAAGAACAATCTGTCAAATCAATTTCCAGGCTATCTTTCCTCAAGTATTTGTTGACCTTTATCATGTCTACCCCAAGTCCTCTTGTCTGCAGACTAAATGTTCCCAGTTGCTTTAAAAGTTCTACATATGGTATGGTACTGGTTGCTGTCTTTTGGACATGTCCAAAATGATTAATATTATTCTTAAAAGGTGGCAACTAGAATTTATCACAGTAGCTGAAATGCAGGTTGGCCAAGACAGCCTACAGCAAGGTCATCAGCTCCCTAGTCCTGGTTGCTATACTTCTCTAAACAAACCTGATATTACATGTATTAGGTTGCTTTTTTTGGGGGGGGGGGGGCTGCAATAATGTATTGTTGGTTCATATTGCTATCTTTATAAGATGAACTGCTGCCTAATTAAATTCTCCTCACACATCTTACACTTGTGAAGTTGAGTTTTGGAATCCACTTGTAAGACTTTACACTCATTCATAATAAATTTTGTCTTTTTCGTCTTGGCTTAATATTCCATCTTGTGAAGATTTTTGGATCTTGACTCTGACAAATAACCCATTAGCTAGCCCTCCCAGCTTTGAAATGAGACTTTGGAAATGCTTTGAAAACTCTCACAAGTTATATAGATGTTGACCATTTAGCTTGTGATTCTTGGAAAGCACATCATAAATCTATGAAACGTGAATTATTATTTCTACCTCTACCATTACTATGACTGTAAAAATGTGGTTTGATCACTAACTTCTCAAACAACTTACCTCCACTGAGATCCTGGATTTCCATATGAACCAAATCTGGTTCTCCATCTACTCCAGCCACAGCCCTAGGGGAAAAAATACGTATTATCAAACTATATTGAATCATATAGACCACATCTCTCCTATTGGTCACCTTCAATGAATCCTTATTTTCTCCCAAATAATGTGCAGATTCCTTAGCCTGGCATTCAAGGCTCTCCAAAATTTGGCTTCTATCTTCTCAGCTTTCTGTCTCTTCCTCCTCCTTAAGCAACCCAACCAGACAAAATGGGCATTGAAGTGTAATGCAAAAAAGATTGGATTTGTAGCCAGAGGACCCCAACTCTGTTACAATTTGTATGATCTTGGGCAAAGAACTTCTCTTCCTTTGGTTTTTGGTCTCTTCAATTTTAGATCTCCAAGATTCTTTTTAAGTCTAAATTTTACTATTCATATAACTTGAAAAATTCCTTCTCTGTCCTGCTTCTTATTCTTTTCTTTCATCATTCCCTATACCTGCAACACTCTCTCTTATGCCAGCCAGCTGAGATACTCCTGTGCTTCAAGTTCTAGACTAAATGTTACCTCCTTCATGAAGCCTTCCCTGATCCATCTCCTTTGAGGGGTATTAGAAAATCAACTGGTATTGGGAACTGAGTGAATCACAGTAACTCAGTCTTGAGGCTCAGTTCTACAGTTAGCTCAGTTTCTTTTCTTTTTTATCAAATATCTTATTTTTTTCCAATTACAGGTAAAAGCAATTTAAACATCATTTAAAAAATTGAGTTCCAAATTCTCTCCTTCCCTCCTCTCCTCCATCAATGAGAAGGCAAGCAATTTGTCAGTGGTTGTACATGTGCAGTCATACAAAACATATTTCCATATTAGTCATGTTGTAAAAGAAAACACAGACTAAAAAAATAAAACCCCAGAAAAAATGAAGTCAAAAAAGTTTGCGTCAAGCTGCATTCAGACCCCATCATTTCTTTCTATGAAGGTGGATAATATTTTTCATCATAATTCCTTCAGAATTCTTTTGGATCATTATATTGCTGAGAATAGCTAAGTCATCCACAGTTGATCATCATACAATGTTGCTGTTACCGTGCACAAAATTCTCCTGGTTCTCACTCACTTCACTTCACATCAGTTCATCTAAGTCTTTCCAGGTTTTCTGAAAGCATCCTTCCTCATCATTTCTTATAGCACAATTGTATTATAAGAAATGACAAGCAGGATGCTTTCAGAAAAAACATGGAAAGACTCGGTTCCTTTTCTATTCAGTTATGGATCTAATTTAATTTTTGTCTTGTGAAAAAACATTATTCAATTGTGGGAATTGTAAGAAAACCTTATTGTGTTTGAACCTAGCCTGGAGAGTCTGAGAAGTTGGACTACCTCTACCTGCTGCTTAGAGCTTGTTAATTAAGTACCTAAGTTATGCTGACCAGAAGCTCAGCCAGATCCAAAGACAGATACAAGGAGTTTTTTTCACAATTAAACATCTCAAGTAACCCATATGTCTTATCTGAAAACTGGCCCAATATTACTCAATCAGTTATTGTCTTCATGCTCTCTTATAAGACTCTTGCAGGGAGTAGGACACCATTTTTTTCCCTCATTTCAGGGAATTACACCTGTTCTCTCACCCCTCCAAATTTGGAAAATTCCTAATCTTTCCTTCAATTAGAAATCAGATAACTAAACTTTTTATCCTTGGTAATAATTTTCTTTTAGTTAAATGGTCTTATTTGATTGTCTTTAATGCATAAAAATCTGTCTCTCTCCATATTCAGGATTCAGTCTTAAGCTAAAAAGATCTGTTCAGGATTTGTTATTCAACTGGCATGTATTGCTTCATAAATTGATATTCTCAGAAGCTTGAACCCTTGTTTCCTCAGTCATGTGATCTTTCACCCACTTCATCTTTCACTCCCAATTGGAAATCAGACCCAGGGGGAGGAGTTTATATTCCTACAACAGGTTTGGAAATTTTACCCTCTGTATGATAGTATCCTATGGAGACTTTGTGCTTTTAAGGTAACACATACTTACCTTATCATACAGAGATTTGAATTCTTTTACATGACAAATATACACATTTATTAGGAATTGTATTAAAAAGTATCTTTCGTGTTCAATTTTAGGTAGCCTCTCTTCAAGGGCACCATCATCTTCCCAGGCTCAAGTTCCTAATCTTGGTGACAGCTTCAATTCCCTATTCACTCACCCCACATACTCAATCAGTTGCCTAACTCGTTGTTTCTATCTCTCCAACATCTCTTGCAAAAAGCCCTTCCTCTTTTCTTACTTTGCCACTGCACTGGTACAGGTCCTCATCAGCTCTCACCTGGACTCCTGCAGTAGCTTCTCAAATGATCTGCTTGCCTCTTCCCACTCTAATCCCATATCTACACAGCCACTAGAGTAGTTTTCCTAGGGTGCAGGTCTGATGATGACACCTTTTTATTCAATAAACTCTTGGGACTCCAAAGTATATTGGAGGATCAGAATTAAACTATTTCCTTTTGCTATTAAAAATCTTCACAACCTGATGTCTTTGTACCTTCCCCATTTTCTTACATGTTATCCCCCACCTTTATACTCTGCAATCTAGACAACTTGCTTTTCCATACATCCAAACCTTCATGACTCTGGAGTTTCATTCCTCTATCCATTCTGTAATACCTTCCCCCTAAATGTAAAACATTACCATTTAAGTGCTAAGTGAGTGGTACAGATAGACCTTGAGCTCCACAGGGACAAGGACTATCTTTTGATTCTATCCATATCCCTAGGCACTATTCGTGGCACTGGTCTTTAATAAATGCTTGTTGGCTTGAGAAATAGCAAGTGATCTTGGATATGGAATTACGGTATTTCAAAGCTGAAAGAGCCCTTTACAACCATCCCATCCCTTTAATTTTATAGATGAGGAATCTAAAACTCAGTAAGGTGAAATTGCTTACTCAATGTCATACTGCTCATGTGTCCAAAGAGCTCTAATTTGCAATTTTGGCACCTAGCAAAGCTTCATAAAACATGCCTGGGGAAAAATGAAATGTTGTGTCCCCTTAAATCCATTCTCTTATAAGATACATTCTGTTGGGAGTTGGAGGAGACCATTCCAAAGGAGGAAAACAAACCCTAGGACACTGTTGGGGAGTCCAATATGTGGCAGGACTGGGGAGAAGCTGATCTAGGAGACGGGGAAGAAAAAAAATAAACCATCTATAACTTCCCATTTTAACTAACTTGGTGCTAGGTTGAGATACTAAATTTAGTCTTCAGGAGTGTCGCTATCTTTCCACATTTCTGTACCTTCAGGCAAAGTCCTGTTTTCCATGTCTGGGTTTTGGCTGGGCCTCCTACCTACGTCTCCTGGCTTCAAGACCTGGTCTTCACAGAAAGAGAAGGATAACTTAACGTTGTTGCCAGACAACCACAGAGACTTTATAGTGCTTTGAATCCTCCGCACTGAGACCTCCACTTCACTCACATGTGGAAGGTGCCCCCGTAGCACTCACTGCCTGCATCCTCATTGATAGCTTAGGTGCATATTGCCTTGCCAAGTATAACTCTGTGTTGTCTTATACTACCATCTGCTTTAGTATGACTGGAAGGCTATGAGTGTTTTCTAGACCACTAAGTTACCAGTTAGATCACATAGACTCACAGGATTTGGAGAAAGAAAGCTCCTTAAAGACACAGTAGTGTACTTTCTTTATGTTAAAGAGGAGGAAAAGGAAATCTAAAGAATTTAAGGGACTTGTTAATTGTCCTCTTGCTAATAAGGATATCAGAATTCAGTTCATATAAGATGCAGTATGTTTGCCACTTCATGAGAGATCTAGATTATTATAAGCCTCTGGGTGCCAACATAACACACACACACACACACACACACACACTCATATACACATATACACACACACCCGATGACCTGAGTTTACGTCCCCTCTAACACTGATTGTGTGATGCTGAGCACGTAATTTAATCTTTCTTTTAGGCAACTCTGACTATAAACTGCAGAGAAGGAAATCTGCATTGAAAATCCCCTTTTAATGAGGAAGTCACAGGTCTTTCGTACCATGGCTATTTCCCCAAATTGGTGATGATCTACTATGGAAGCTCCTATCCTCTTTTAACAAAGAGGAAGAGTTCCCAGGTAGGGCAAAGTGTCCTACAGAACAGAGCATAGCTGGAGAGCTGGCTATGGATGAAGCTGACTTGGCTGGTGTGGTTCAGAGAAGCCAGCTTGTTTACAAGCCTAGTCCCTGGCTGCTGCCCTAAGCAGAAGTATCTTTCAAGTTCTATTTTTGGAGGTTTTTTGCATATGTCTTGTTCTGAATTCTATCAGTTTAATGAAGATCTAAAAAAAAATGCTAGGTTCTATCTTAAAAAAGGGGGAAGAGTAAAGCAAAACTGACCAATAAACCAGTCACTCTGAGGGCATCTGCAACATTTCTCATCAGGAGGTCTATGACCTTTCTAGTAAGAAGTGAGAGAGGATTTCATCATTTGTTTGCTAGGACCAAGACTGGTTACATCAATTAATTTGATTTTGGTTGCCCTTTAGGGTTGTTTTTCTTTACATTATCAAACTCATTGCTTATATTGTTTTCCTGGTTCTGCTTATTTCACTCTTTATCAGTTCATATGCAGTTGTCAGTTCTCAGAATTTTTCATATTTATCATTTCTGTGGAACAATCATATTATGTCAGATTCACATGCTAAAACTTATTCAGCCATGCTCCGATCATTGGATTCTTCCTTCCTTCCTTCCTTCCTTCCTTCCTTCCTTCCTTCCTTCCTTCCTTCCTTCCTTCCTTCCTTCCTTCCTTTGTTCCTTCCTTCCTTCCTTCCTTTGTTCCTTCCTTCCTTCCTTCCTTCCTTCCTTCCTTCCTTCCTTCCTTCCTTCCTTCCTTCCTTCCTCCCTTCCTCCCTTCCTCCCTTCCTTCCTTCCCTTCCTCCTTTCTTTCTTTCTTTCTTTCTTTCTTTCTTTCTTTCTTTCTTTCTTTCTTTCTTTCTTTCTTTCTCTCTCTCTCTCTCTCTCTCTCTCTCTTCCTTCCTTCCTTCCTTCCTTCCTTCCTTTCTTCCTTCCTTCCTTCTTTTCTGGGTACCAGATTTTATAGAAGATCTTGACAAACTAAATTAGGACTGGATAGGGGCTCAAAGTTATATCCTAGGATGACTGGTAAGAGGAACTGAGTTTACCTCTTTCTAGATAAGAGAAGACCACAAGGAATGTGTTCAGAGAACACAGGTAGCCAGAATGGGAAGGAGACTCAAAATTATCATGTGAGAATGAAGAAACTGGGAATATTTAGAGAAGCTTTAGGGAGACATAATCACTATTTACAAATATTGGAATTTTTAAAGGAAGAATGCATGGATTTTTGTTGCTTAGTTTCAGAGGATGAAACTACAAACTAGTGGAAGAAGTTGAAGCTACCTTCATTGAAGTTAATTTTGTCTCAGAGTAAGGCAAAGAATTCCCTTAGCAAATGAACATACCAATGGTGGCATGGGTTTCCTTACTGGTCATGAGCCCTTCAATTACTGGAAATATTAAAGCAAAGGTACTAGAGTCAGTTACTGGGTACATTGTAGAAGGTGTACTTTGGTCTGGGGTTAGACAAGATTACCCATGATACCCTTTTTAGTTCTAAGAGTCTACATTTCTATTACCTAAGACATCATGAACTCCCTTCTATCCCTAAGGATAGAACCAGATTGACAGCCTCTACATCCCCCATAGAACACAGCCCAAAGCTACACAAGTTGATGAATTTCCACATGAACTCATGCATGACTGGTGAGAAGTTGGGTCTTGGTTGTCATAATATTCTGGCCAGACGAAAATTTTATCCTCCAGCTAAGGCTGGGGATAGGGGCAGAGAATTTTATCCACCAGTAAGCAAAGAGAGATGCAAAGATACTTTCAAAACCCCAGGGGTGTTAATGACACAGTGCATGTGAACATGTCCACAGTGAGTCACATAACTGTGCAATGGGGTTGGCTTGGAGGTGAAAACCCTATATTACTTGAGCTGACATTTTATCTTGCTGTAATAATATCATTATAACGATAACAATCCTGCCTTGGATTTATACAGTGCTTTTCCTCCAACAAGCTCAGAAGCACAAAATGACAGAGGGAAGGTTGATGTTCAGTGCCAGGGGTTCTTATAGCAAGACTTATATGTACTCTGGGATCAATCCCTTTAGAATTGTGTATATTAATAATGGTAGAAATAGTTATAATAATAGCTCTCATTTATTTAGTGCTTGAAGGTCAAACAGCATTTTAAAAACATTGCTATACTTTGTTCTTACAACAACCTTGCAAGACACAATAAGTTGAAGGTATTATTATCCCCATTTTACAAATGAGAAAACTGAGGCTTAGGGTAGTAAAGCAATTTGCCCAAGTTCAAATCAATATTTACCATATTGATCCAAACAAATCCAAGCCCCCCAAACATGATGTGGGCTGAAACTTTGGTGAGAATACAACATTGTTGCTTGTTTTTTGTTCTTGAAGGGGACCGTGACATCAGGGAGGGTGATGTCTTGACTTGCAAGTGAATTGGATTTAAGTGAGGGAGGCTGTGCAAAGTCACCAGCCTCATTCTCTCCTCCAGAGCCATCTGGGTCCAGTGGCAAGATACGGACAAGGATGACTGGAGATGGCCTTAGATGCAATGAGAGTTGGCATTTTTAAGTTAAGGTCTTTCCCAGGTCTCAGTTCACCTGAGGTAACACCCTCTTAGTGATTAAGGTTAGGTAAGAATGAGACAAAGATGGACTCTTTTGCCTAGTTCAAAAAAACAATCTGGGAGGGGAAGACTCCCAGGATTTCTAGCCAAAACAGAAATAGCTGCTATCTTCACTCACTTTGAGCCATCAGAATTCAAACAATAACCAAATGTGTACATACACATGTAAACATAGATGCATCTTAGTTCTTATGCAAGACAGATTTCAGGAAAAAATTGGTCTATATTTGGGCAAATATCCTATCAATATCAAGAGAAAATGAAGAAGGTTCTCAATACATTAACAACCACTGTGATAAATTTTTGAGACAAATATAAGAGACACTGGATAGGGATGAATGGATTTGCAGAACTGGAGGCAATACTCATAATGATGAGAACAGAGATCCTTCAAAGCCTTTGGCTATGATACTCACTTGTGTGACCATATGTAAGTAACTTAACCCTTCTGGGCCTCAGGCATATATTTGTTTGTAAAATTGTAAATTGTGATGTGCAAAAATGGAAGAGATTAGCAACCAACCAAATCACAGGCCTTTGATGTATTAATGTAATTAAAGGGTATTAAGACTTACAAAGTGCAAAGCACTCTACTGAAACATAATAAGTGCTTAATGAATACTTGTTGATTGACTGCTGGACACTACAGAAGCTATAAATTTGACTTCATATTGGCCAAAATGATAAAAAGGGAAAGTGACAAATGTTGGTGGGTGTGCAGAAAAATTGGAACACTAAGCTGATCCAACAATTTTGGAGAGCAATCTGAAATTATGGCCAAAGAGTTATTGAACTATCTATTATCATTTGTCCCAGCAATGAAACTACTTGGTCAATTTCTGAAGGTAATTAGGGAAAAAGGAAAAGAACCTATATGTTCTAAAATGTTTATAGCAGCTCTCTTTTGGCGGCAAAGAACTGGAAATTGCAGGAATGGCCCTCAGTTGGGGAATGACTGAACAAGTTGTGGTATATAATTGTGATGGAATACTACTGTGCTATAAGAAATGATGAGCTCAATGATTTTAGAAAAAAAAACATGGAAAGAATTGCACAAAATAATAAAGAGTGAAATGAGCAGATCCAAGAGAACATTTTATACAGTAGCAGCGATACTGTTTTAAGAAGAACTTTGATCACATAAATTATTTTGACTATTATAAATACCCAAATTAACTATAAAGGACATGAAGAAAAATGCTGTCTGCAGCCAGAGAAAGAACTGATAAATAGAAGTATGTATAAAATTGTTTTACATATTATGTGTGGGCTCATATATACATACATATATATATATATTCATGCTTAATGGTAGTCATCTCTGGGATGGGGGAGGGAATTGGGAGACAGGAAGAAAAAATTTACATAATAATTTTGTTGTATATTTGAAAGGAATAGCACGTTGTGCTTAGTAGATTTGTAGTTTTATGCGCAATCATCTTTTTTATTGTACTATGTTATGAAAATGCTAGTTTCATTCCATAAATTAAAAATAAAATTTTAAAAAATGGTCCTTGTCCTTATGTAACTTTAAATTGGTTAGGGAGAATAAAACATATTTAAATAATACTACAAAACTGCTAAAGACAGGAAATGTTATATGAGATCTAAAACTGGGGCAAGGAGGACTTCTTTAGACACTTGATCTTGGCCTTGAAAGCTGGATGGAATTTTGACTAGCAAAACCTGGGGTAGGTAAAAGTCATTCTGGGTCCTTCTAGGATGAACATAAGCATAAGCATAGGAAGCACTGGGTAAGTTGAATGCAGTCCTCTTTGGTTAGACTAATAGAAGACAGAGTCCAGAATTTCATGCCAGCAATGCATGTGACCCTGAGCAAGTCACTAACTTGGCAGACTGTTTCCTCATCTGTAAAATGAAGATCATGATTCTTGTTTATAGAATCTCAAAGTCGACCTGACATGCCATAGAATTTGGAGTGATCTTTATTACAAGAAGATCTCTGATACAGTGTGCAAAAAATATAAGAGAACTGGATTCAAATCCTGGCTCTCAGACTCATTAGCTTTGTCATCATGGGCAAATCACTTTATTTCTCCGAGTTTCTTTTATTTTTTTCTGGAAAATAGATATAATACTCATTTGACCTAAGATATTTAAGATGTAAAGAGCTGCAGATCACCTTTGGCTGGGGATAGCAGGCAAGCCTTCATGGAGAAGTTAAAGAGGATTTTGGCAAAGGAATTGTGTAAGATAAGACTGAAAGGCAAGGAGAAGAGAGATTGAAAGACAAACTGATGACTTTGGACTTTGTATGAAGGACAGTGGGGAGTCAAGAAGCGGAAAGATCAAGTTGTACATCCCAATGTAGAGCCCGGGTGAATGATAATAGGGCCAGAGATACCTTCTGAAGTCAAGTTCAGTGCCTTTGCTACAACAATATCAGCCTACCATTCGGTAAGACAAGGCAGCATCTTCTGACACATTCTGCTTCAAGTGAGAGGCTGCCAGGCCCTCAGGAAATCCTTTTTAAGACCATTCCAGAGGTATAGTATAACTACTAAGTTAGCTCCCTGTATCTAGGTCTTCCAGGAGCTTTTCGCCCAAGCATTTTTCTGTAGCAACAGCCCTGGCTCACTTCATCAACATCAACGAACTATTCTGAGCGAGAATTAGCAAGCAGCCCCATCACAATTTCATCTCATGGAGAAGAAATGATATACAGTGGGAGGAGGGTCAAAAATCCCCTGCAGTTAATTTACATTTCAAAATATGGAAGAGAAACATCAATCATTTTGACCTATAGGCAAATAGCTTCAAATTTCAAGGTGAAATTTATTCTTTGGGAAACTCCAAGCAGGGTATCTGCAAACCTAGTTCACCAGTCATTCAGATCTCATGCTGAGATATCCCTCCCTTCCCAAAACCTCTAATGAATGCTTCTGGGCACTCTAGTTTGAAAGAATCTTTCACTTCCTTAACAATAACAACGAAAAGAACCTAGCTCCCAATGAGGGAGACTGGACTTTAGATCACAGAAGTGAAGAATAGTAGCAATGGTCTCATTGAATATTGAAACTGGAAGAGAGCAGAAAGTATTTAACATAAAACACAGGTAGCTAGAGGTGATGAAACCCTCACCACAAAATAGCATTTTAGAGCTGACAACGACATTCAAGATCAGTTAGTTCAACATCCTTATTATATACTTGAGGAGATTTGGGTCGAAGGAAAGTAAATGACTTATCCAAGTTTACATGGTTAATAGACAGATAATGAGACATATAGGGTAAAGAATACGTGTTTATCCTTCGTTGCTGAAGAAGACCATGCCATCAGAGAAATGATGACATGACTTGCACTTGTCTTTGTTTTGAGTGAGGGAGGGCTGTTCAGGTCACCAGACTCACTTCTCCTCCAGAGCCATCTGAATCCAGTGACCTGATATTCATCAGGATGACTGGAGATGACCCAGGAAGAGGCAACTGGGGTTAAGTGACTTGCCCAAGGTCACACAGCTAGTGAGTGTCAAGTGTCTGAAGTGAGATTTGAACTCAGGTCTTCTTGACTCTTACACTGGTGCTCTATCCACTGTACCACCTAGCTGCCCCTAGGGTAAAGAATAACATTTTAATAGTTAATCAAGGGAAAAGTACATTAAAATAAGTGAGGAACAACCTTAGAAAGTTAGATTTATAAAGACATAATCCTCCATTTCACATTAACTCATAATGCTTTCCATCAAACTCTCTGAGCATCAGTTTCCTAATTTGTAAAATGGGTATAGCATTTTTGCATTGTATACTTCACAAAATTATTTTGAGAGGGGAAAAACTTTGAAGTGTTATATAAATGTGAGTTATTAGTAATAGTTCCACATCTATAAATAAACAAAATGAAGGGAAACTACTCCAGGACCACAGAGACAAGAATCTTTCATCATAGCTCATTGTACCTAGATTATGGATTATTATTATTAATTAAGGATTAAACATTAAGGTTTATGCAGCATTTTCCTTGGTAAAATAGAAAAGGCAACAAATATCATTAGCTCTTTTTTTACTCAACAGGAAACTGAGGTATAGGGCGGTTGTGACTTGAATATTTTTGCCCATCTATTGAGGTAAGAATTTGGATTCATGTTTTTGTCTACTAACTGGTAACCTAGTAGTATTTCTCCACCACTGTGCAGAAAACCTCTTGACTAAGAATTAGCTTTTCTACGTCTTCTAGAGCCAAGTCAGTTTTAGCCAAGGTGAAGTTGTTTATCATTCTTCAGTAGAAAAGGCTCTTAGGGCAGATAACACGTGATAACTGAAGTCACTGAGGCCAAAGCTATGTTCTAAATTAGCCACCACCCTCAAAAGAGTTAGACATAAGGGGAATCTTCTGATGAGGATGAGCTGATCTGCTGCTTCTGGCCCTAAATGAGGAATCAGTTAGGGGTTTTTGTATGTGCAGGTTTTGAAGCAGAAGAGTATATTACAATGAAAGTAATACTTGGGGGTTAGTAGTAAGACCTGGGTTCTAGAGGCAGCGTCTTATGGGAAAAAGACATTGTTCTTGGAGTCAGAAGGCAAGGTTTTATATTCTAAATGCATGAGTTTTGTGATTCTGGGAAAATGTTGTAACATCTCTGACCCCCCACTTTTCCACCTATAAAAGAAGGATAATAATACACTCCCTGCTACAAAGGAAGACCATGTAGAAGGCTGTATATCAAAGAAAATGAGGCCCTTGGTAACTGTATCTTTCAGGGGTGAGAAGTATCTGGGGGTTGTTCACGGATGGTCAGGTTGCCAGGGGGTATTAGTCAGTGTCCTCAGATTTGTCTGGATGGACTTGTGTCTGAGAATATGGCTCCAAAGTCCCTCTATCTCTAATGGCAAACAAGAATGCCTCAGGATGAAGCAGTTCCCTCTTCCCCATAATGCAATCACTTAGTGTTAAGCTTATCAAAACTTTAATGAGTTCGAGCTTCGGACAGAAAATTGATTTTCAGTAATTTGCAGTGTCAGTTCAAGGACAAAGTTCTCCTTGGAAATGCAGTCAAAAATGGTTTTATTTATTGCTTACAACACTGATGCCACAGCAAAACTACCACTACTGTCATTCTGGACCGGGGGAGATTTTCTATTTCTTAACACTATATTGCCAAACAGTCTAGTCTGATTAGCTTTAAAGGATAATGGCTCCTGGCAATTTTAGATACTTGGGGAAAAAATAATTTGATTTACTCAAGATAATAATACGTTTGAGTTATCACCAATTTCCTGATCAGCATCTGGGAGCTGTTTTTTTTTCTGGCTGGAAGTCTATTCCATAAGCCATTCTCCTCTGATATAAAAAATTGCAATGTTCGCTGCTCCAGTCTGTTGCTTTCAGTTGAATTCACCGTAGTGTAACACAGGGAATTCAGTGACACCAAACCTGTGAAAAAATATCTCAGTTTTTCTTCATCTCTCTTACTCACCCCCCATATCCCAAAGCACAACATCTCTGACTTTCTAACCCCCCTTCCCCATTCACTTGGCACTTGGACATCTCAAATCTCAGGACAGTTGACATTAATGACTAGGCCCTGTGATTGATAACCCACATGGGCTTTCAAGTAAGGCTCCAGTGTTCCTCAGCCCTGGCTTCCCATCCGCAACAATAAAGCTGTCATTTTTCCATTGAAACAAAGACACATGGCGGGGGGGTGCATATCAAGGAAAATGGAAAACAAAAATATTATTTCCGAGGCAGAGAAAGTCATCCTTCTAGGCTTTGAAGGAAATAGGTAAAGAAACTACTATTTTTTTGGTTATGATTAGTATAGAAATCTACATGAGATGGAGAAGAGAAGAAATGAGGCACATGTGCTATGAAATATTTTCCCTTGCAGAAATCGGATTTCAGAGCTGCCCAGCAAACACAGAAATGTTTTAAAGCAGGAATGATTTGAAATGTGCACCAAGACACAGACACAGTAGGGTATATCGAATCCACATCCATTCCTGAAAGTACGTTATATATGAAGTCTAGATATTTGTGTGCATATGTATATGAATGGAAAGATGAGAAGGAAGGAAAGACAACAGGAAAGAGTGGCAGTGACAGAGAAACAGAGAAAGATAACTCTTGTTCAAGCTTTTATGTTGCTGTGTATGCTAGAAGGCTCTTATTTCACAAGAAACCCGAGAGGTAAGAAGTACTGGGATTATTATGCTTATTTTGAAGTGACAGAAACTGAAAAAACAGACAGAAAGGGATAGAAAAAGAGGGACTAGATGGAGGAGAGAGGGAAGGCAAAGGAGGAAGGAGGAAAGTGAGAGAGAAAGGGAAATGAAGAGGGAGAAAGGAGGAGGTATTGGAATTCTTTTTTTCCTGTGTAGAGATTTTTTGTTTTTGCATTTTTTAGTTTGCTGGGGAATCCACGATAAAAACAGGAGGCTTCCGCTTTATCCTAAAGATAGCCCTTCAGAAAGGCAAGGTGCTTATGAAATACTCATTGATGTGATTTGATTAATAACTTCTAAATGAAAGCAACAACCACAATAAAGTCCCCACAGGGAACATCAACCACACAAGTGCCTCTTTTTTTTTGCCTGGGGCCTAGTTGAATGTTTGTAAGTTCAGGACAGGCTGACATGGGAACTTTAATGAATTCCTTCCTTCTCCCCCTCCTTCAGTCTACAGACAGAAGATACCCAAAGGGAGAAAGGCAAAGTCTAGAAAATGAGGTTTCTCCATTCTCCTCTGTGTGTGTGTGTATCTGTGTGCGTGTGTATGTGCGTGTGTACACATGCAACTCCAACAATTGTTTTTTTCTTATTTTGTCCCTAAACATCAAGTGAAGAAGCCTTGGCTAGGCTTTAGATTCACAGTGAAACCAGAAAAAAAGAACTCGTGATAGTTCAGATAGACTTTCATTTTCCAGTTAGGAATACTAAGGGTTGCTTCCCTGCTATTCTCCCCCTTGCCTCCCAAAGAGAATTCTAAGGTTCTCAGTGATGCAAGCTCAGTGCGACACTCTGATAGTACAAAGCCAGAGGAGATAGATGAGCCTAGGATCCTTAGACTCTCCAAGCTGCAAGTGTTTTCAGAAGTCATCTATGCGTCAACTCCTACCATAAACAGGAATCTCTTCCGTAGAAATCTCAACAACTGATCAGATTAAATTTTATTCCATTGTTGGCCAGCTCAATGACAAAGTTGTCCATTTCATGGAGCTAAAATCTCCTATTTTTGTTCTTACAATTTTCACCCCTTATTCCTATTTCTACTTTTCAGGGCCAAAAAGAAGTCTTTCCCATTGTGAAAAACAGCACTCATAAAAGGGCTTTTTGACTTTCTTTTGTATCATGGACCTGTTTGTTTTGTCAATAGGGACCCATTCTTGGAATAATCCTTTCAAGCGAATAATCTAAAATACATGGGATTATAAAGTAAATGATTTATGTTGAAATATAGTTATCAAAATACAGTTTGAAAAGATTCATGATTCCATTTTAAGAACCCCTGCTTTAGATCATTAGATAATTGAGGATAACAGTCATGTTCCCATTAAATCTTTTCAGTAGTCAAACGAAGGAGTATAATAGGGAGCAAAAGAAGTGTTAAGTGCCTACGATCTGCCAGGCAATGTGCTAAGCATTTAATAAATATTATCTCATTTGATCCTCACAAAAACTGTAGGAAGGAAGTGCTATTTATTTCCTTATTTTATAGTTGAGAAAACTGAGTCAGACAGAGGTTAAGGGACTTGCCCAGGGTCACACAGCTGGTAAGTGTCTGAGACAGGATTTGAAGATTAATGAACGAGATGTTCTAAATTACTAATAATAAGAAAAATGGGAGTCAAAATAACCTTGGAGTTTCTCTTTATACCCAGTAAATTGGAAACAATGATGAAAGACAGAAAGATAGGTATATGAGTGAGGTTGGAATAAATCACCTCTACCCATCAAAGATGTATAACTAATAAGATGATATGTTCTGATACCTTAAAATATCTACTGAATCAGCCAAACAAAGAGCACTGAACTCAATGGAACCAACCTAGTTAAATAATGTGAAAAGGAATAGAATGCTTCCAGCCACTGGATGAGATAAAATGCCATGATGTAAGGAGTGTGTTGGATTTCTTGAAGACACTCAGTCTAGGGTTTTGCTAAAAGGGGAAGTCAGTTCAGTCTCTAGCATTCAATTGTCAGGTCAGCATTTCCAGTCCAAAAGAGGGAATTTTGGGGGGAGAGAGAAGGAAGAGAGGAGCCTACTATTCCTTGTCTATCCTCCACACCATTAACCAGAGGGAAATCTTTCAAGCTTTCAAAGGTCCAGGAGATTTGAACGTTCCATTTTTATCCTAGCAATGTCCCTGGGACAGCAGTGGTTTTCATAGAGAGCAAAGGACAAATTAGTCGTAGTGAGGAAATAAAGCTTTAGGACTGTACAAGCTGCCCAACAGAAAGCTATGCAATATCTGTAATGAACTTCATGAGGGTTCCCCCAAAAGGAGGGGAAAAATCATTCCACCAAAGGACTTTCAGGAACTATGGGCTTCCTTGTTACATGAAGATCTGGTTTAGATCTCATTTTCCCTTGGATTCCCATATGTACTTGTTGGAGTGTATGTCCCAGAATTTTGAGGAAATGTTTTATGCCAAATATTTTTATATGGCAAATATATACATACGCACATATATGTATATATACATATATGTATACACATACATGTATGTGTATGTATGTATATATAAACACATACATATACACTTACATACACACACACACACACACACATATATATATATATATATATATATATATATATATATATATATATATATATATATATATATGGAGAGAGAGAGAGAGAGAGAGGGCTAAGTCAGGCTGCTTACTGATATCAATAAATAATCATTGGGATTAAGTACACTGTGTGTATAATCTTAAATAACCATCCCTCAGCCATTAGACCCCTGAGGTAAAAAGCAGCCATCTCTTCTTTGGGGACTTGTCTTGCCAGTATGAGTGTGATTTGGAAGAGTCACTCCAGAGCAGGGGTAGGGAAACTGAAGCCTGGAGGTTACCTGTGGCCTTCTAGGTCCTTGGGACTGAGTTCAAGCTTTACAGAACAAATCCTTAAAGGGATTTGTTCTGTGAAGTCTGAATTCAGTCAAAGGGCCATACTTGAGGACCTAAAGGGCCTCAAGGCAGCAGGTTCCTTACGTTGCTCTAGAGCATGTAGAAATATTTCCATGAACAGATACAAAGTGTAGTGATCAGAGGCCAGAAAACAATGTACTCAGTGACCACAATAATGCTATTAGAAAGGACACCATCCAACCATCAAGACTGAATGTTGTAAAATTAGAGAGTGAGGTTGATTCATAAGACAATGTATGAAAAGTGAACTCCGCCAAAACCTTTGCAAAGGCATATCTATCAATATGGAGCTTTGCTATAAAATTTTTCAAAATGTTGATCAATATTGCTAAATTTTTAAAATCTCTTTTTTTCCCCTCTGTACCTCTCTGGAACAGAAGCAGAAAGGCAGGAAGAGGGATACATACAGAAGTCTAGGCAATGTAAAAATAAATGTTATCAATAAAATATCTTTTTTACAACATCCCTCTTCTCTAGGCTAATGATCTCGACACCTCATGGTAGCTTCTTGTCCACAATATAATTTCAAATCCTAGTTGTCTCATGGAATCATGAAGTCCAAAAGGAAGTCAGTTTACCTCCTTTGCCTTCTTTCTTTCAAAGAATACCCTCTAGAATGTCCTTAATAAGTTGTCTTTAGCTATTACTTGAAGGCTTGTAGAAATGATGCGGGTTTCTACCTGGGCAGGGGAACATTTTAGGTTGTCAGATATAGTTCTACTACGAGTAGTAGAACATACTAATTCTAGAGGGTTAAATTTGGAAATGAATACAATGTAAAAGCCAAATTCAACCATAAAAATAATTTAAAATAAATAAATATTTAAAATAAAAAAACAATACTTTAAAATATTTCATGCCATTTCTAATAAAGCATTTAGTTTTTTCAAAAAGAATTTGAAAGTTAAAAAAAAACAGCAAGAACACAGTGGCCACAAGCTGAACATAATAGTTCAGATGTGGTCTGTCCCAGGGGACAACAGTTCCATCATATATCACCTTTTTCATTTTGGAGACTATTTTTCTATTTTCTATTTTTATTGGAAAAGTTTTAGACTCACTCTTTTTGGATTCACTTGGTCATTCCAGTTTAATATTTGACTCTGAAACATGGAAAATGTACACGGAGAATATGAGATTTACCCAAAGCCTCCACTAAATCCGAAGCCTTGAGGTAATCACTCACATAATTTCGTATCAAAGCCCTTGTCCTTATTCTTGGGACTTTCAAAACATTCAAACTTTCCCCTAATCCCTTGGGGATGCTTAGATCAGAGGTCATTGACCCCTGATCCTTGGGAGCTAATCAACCCAATGCTGAAAAGCCTGAGAGTCATGCTGCTCATGCCTGGGGGTGACAGTGCAGTGGAGTGGGAAGGATGTTTGCCTTCCTTCTGCTAGACCCCTGCCTTTCTGGTACATGCTGAGGAAATTTTAGACCTCTGACAGAAACAAAGCAATATTTGCTCCTTGGACACATAAAATCTTATTTTCCTCATAGCCATAAAAGATTTAAGGACAGTAAGAAGAACTAAAATCAAAAGAATGGTGAAAGAAGTGAAAAAATAGGAAAGATGTATGATGCTAATGGGGATGATATCAACTATTATCATTTGATGTAGAGAGCACCATTATGCAATTAACGATCAGTCCGCATTTGTTAAGCACTTCCCACGTGTGAAGTTCTGTGCTAAGCATTGGCAATATTAATTAGAAGCAAAAAAAGTCCCTTTCCTTAAGGATTTTACATTCTAAAGTGTTACTCTAGAGGGGAAGACTCTAGTAACTTGGGTGAGGGAGAGAGGGGTACCTTCTGCCTCCTGCAGAAGGTGCTAGAGCTAAATCTTAAAGGAAGCCAGGGATTCTAAGAGGAAGAGATAGGAAGCATAGCCTTCCAAGTACAAATATTCAACACTTCACATGATCCATGCTTTTATCAGTGAGGGTATTCAGAGAACAAGTCTTCCATTCTTTGAGTGCTCAGACAAATTTGACTGGTCCCTGGATCAAAGATGCCTAATCAATTACTGATGACATATTCGAAGCCTTTTCAGCTTGGTAGAACTGCCAGATTTTGTGATTATTGGGTACAAAAGTAGAGAACCCAGGGTCAAAATCACATCACAAGGAAGCAAAGGAGGAATATTCTACTGGATTTAATATATAGTCTAATTTCCATTTTAAAAAAATAACTCAATACATATACATGTATATATATATATATACATATGTGTGTATATACACATGTGTATATACATAAGCGTATATATGTTATAAAGGTGGTTGATGTTTACGTAAAAATTTGTGGTTAATGAAGTATTTTATTTACAATCAGCTTGTGAAGTAGGCCCTGCAAGATCTTTTTTGTACCCATTCCAAAAATGAGAAAATAGATTTCAGTTCTGCTATTGCCACACATTAGCTGTATAATCATGATGCAGGTTTTTTTAACTTCTTAATACCCAAGGGGCTTTTTGAAAACTATATGGTACATGGAAATTGATATGTTGCTTCTTTGGAGGGCCTTTCTGGAACAGGAATCCTCTGTGCTATAGAAATCTGTTTGGAACTAAGAAAAACCAAACCATATAAATAAAAAATGTGATATGGTTAAGAGGAGATAACATTTCATTGGAAAATGAGCCACAGATATTGGTTCTGCCATGGTTTGTTCCATCCTTTCTCTAGACCTCCATTTCCTCATCTGCAAAAGGAGATGGCTAGATTAGATGATTACTCAGGTTCCTTAAAGGCTTAACATTCTATATATTTGAGTGTTTTTACTTTATGCAAAAGCTAGATAAGAAAATGATGTAGAGACTGTGTATCGGGAAGAAAGCATCAGACATCGCATGATAATTACTTACTTGCATTGATAATAGCTCCCAAAAGATTAAATGTATTGGGAAGTAGAGTGATAGAATCAAGCATGTTGAAAAATATGCTCAATTAAAAGTCTCTTCTAAGTTTGCCAAAGTTCAGTTCATGCTCAATTTTGTACGAACTCCCTGGGAAAAGCTCCTAACTGGTGCACCTAATAGACAACTATGAAATCTGTTTTTATGTTTCACAAGGGCAATTTGTTCAGGGAGAATTCACAATTTCAGCCCCTCTTCTCTTTCCTGAACACCTCTCATCAGATTAGGCCTGAAATTCTGTAGGTTACCCCTTCGTTCCTTTAGCTGGTAGCTCTTATTCAGAGATAAACTCAACAATATTTATTAAGGGCACTGGTCTAGGTCTTAGAAATGCAAAGACCCAGAATGGAAATACCCAGCAGAAGGTTACACCTTACTGATTCCTGATACGATGTGGGTTTCTACCTGGGCAGGGGAACATTTTAGGTTGTCAGATATAGGATTATCTATTTAAAGCAAGAAGAGTCTTCAGAAGTCTGCCTATAGTCCAAGCCTCTCATTTTATAGATGAGGCAACTAAAGCCTAGAGAGGACAAATGATTTTCCCAGTGTCTCATAAGTAGTCGAGATCAGAGATGAGTTTCAGAAACCCACAGTTTTCTGAAGAGAAGTCCAGAATTCTTTTTTTTATACTGGTTATAAGAATTACAGATGTAAGGAAACTTAGCCACAGTCTTCTCTAACCTCATTAGCTTGCAAAGGAGGAAAACTGAGGTGCAAAAACTCTAAGTAATTTCTTTAATGAGCTGTGAGCCATCACCTGTTAGAGCATTGGGATAAAGGGCTGATCCTGTTCCACTCTTGGAACACTAGATACTATAGTGTCTCATTATAGAACCATAGCATATTAGAACTGGAAGGAATCTTCTTTATTTTACTGAGGTAGATGGAGACCTAGAGAGGTCAGGACTTTCCTAAAATTACTCAGTATATGGTAGGAAGGGAAACGCAACTAGATCATTCAAAGTTCTTTTCATGATGCCATACAGTCTCTTGTTGGCACCTTAGTATGGAGCACATTACTATAGCCTTTCTTGCCAGTGATCATGGAAGGTCCTTGGGACAGTAGGGGCATGCTAAAGTGATGATGACATCAAGAATAAGAAAAAGCATTTATATGGCACTTTAAAGTTCACAAAGCACTTTACAAATATTCTTATTTGATCCTCATATCAATCATGACAGGTAGATGTTATTATTATCTCCAATTCACAGAGGAGCAAATTGAGGCAGAGATTAGGTGACTAGCTCAGAATCAGACAGCTAGTAAGTAGGTGTCTGAGGTCATATTTGAACTCAAGTCTTCTGATTCCAATTTCAGTGCTTTAAATGGGGCCATCTCCAGTTGTCCTGATCTATATCTGGCCACTGGACCCAGAGGGCTCCAAAGGAGAAAATGAGGTTAGTGACTTTGCACAGTCTTCCTTCACTTAAAACCATTTCACTGAGTATGCGCATTATCTTTCTGACATCATGGTCTTCTTTGAGAATGAAGGAGAAACCACCCCTGTGAGTGCTTTATCCTCTCTCCTTTTGAAAGGCAATGAGCTACAAAGTCGAAATAACTGGACTGTGAATCAAAAGATAAAGTTTCTAATCCTGGCTCTGCTGCTGATTTTCTGCATGACCTTGGGCAGGGAATATCATATCTCTTGGACTTCTCGGTAAAGTAAGGAAATTGGTCTAGAAAATATCCATGTTCCTTTCTAGCTCTGAAATTCTGTGAGTATAAGCAAGGATGAAATGGGAATTTGAGATGTGCTGTAATGGTTTGACCAACAGTTCCTAAGCTTTGTTCTAGAAAGGATTCTCCAAAATGTCCCATGTGATAAACTCGTTCAATTTAATCTAGCCAGAGAGTAAAATTACCAATAGGATGGTATGAACACACCGACAGAAGCTGATACTCAATGTTATCTCACCAGGAAAGTTCTCAATTTCTTCTATGCCAAGTCTATTTAGCCTGCTTATTGGTGCCTGAGATCCCACCACTGAAGTTTTGTTCTTCAGACTGATTCCAGTTAAAATTCAAATCCCCCTTAGAATTTAAAATTGTAACTGTTATCACTGATTGACACTAAGAGTGGTAATAAATGGATCAGATACTTTGTTAAAAGAAGACTTTAATCAGGGAGAGGAAAGAGAGAGAGCAAACAATGGGGAAGGAGGGAATCAAGGAGGTAAAACAATTGAATTGTATGGGTACAAAGGGCAGTATTTTTTTTTTTTTGCCAGAATCTCTCAGGAGAGTATCAGCATCTGTAACAGTGATGGTTCCTTTAGGCAGCATATAAAAAAGGAGAATCCAGACCTTTGGTCTGATATTCCCTAAACATGTCCTTGTACTATGTTATAGAGCTGAATCTGTTGACAGGAGAAAGCAGGATAGAGGGTTCTTTTTGTGACAGACCAGAATAGTTCCAAGGGTCTGCTATTATTGGTGGATTTTTCCATGTGCTTTATTTATCTTCCCTTGTAATGTATGTGTACATGGAAAGTTCATGAATTGGGCCACTCAGCAATCTGCCTGAGATCTTGGACACAGAGAACAAAGGACTATGCACTGATGACTCAGAGTCATGAGGTAGGTGACAATTTTAACCTTTACCAAACTTTCCAAAACATCTCTTATTCTCTTGGATGGCCTGTTGACACTCAGCATTCTCAGGACCCTTAATGGGGAAATGGGACATGATGAAGAAAAAACATCAATGACTTCATGTTTGAATTTCAGGTTTGTATTAAAAAAATAATTCTCACCAGAAAACATGGTCTTTGGTCACTCGCTCCCGAAGAAGGGTCCATTTCTTTCCCAAGTCAGTTGATAAGTAGACCTTGAAGAAGAGAAAAAAGAGGTTGGGATAAAGAAGGAAGAATATAAAAGTCTTACAATTCATATAATTAAAAGACCATTGAATTGTATTTTTTTTAGTATTTACTATTTACCTCTAAGATTGAATATATTTCCATTTAAATACATGGGGAACATCTTTTTTGGGAGAGCACTCTCTGGAGGAAGAAACCTTTATATCTCATCTGTGCTACATATAGTGTACAATAAAACACCAATTAACTAGAAGACACAAACTTAGAATTCTTAACTGCGACTCTTTCATTTCCATTGGAAGTGGAGGAGAGAGAGTCCGAAAGCTGCTGTTTATAGAAAGAGATAAAATCTGTTGATGTCAGAAGTTCACTTAAAAGCAACATCAGAAGCTTAGCTGAGAGTCAAGTCCCATACAATTTCTTCTCCAAGAATCAAATAATTTCTGAGCTAGAAGAAAATTTGGGATATGGAAAAGATATTAGAACATTAAATGTTAAAGATAATATTACATGATCATAGAATCTTAGAGTTGGAACAAACTTCAGAGGCCTTTATCTAGCCAAGAATCTCTCTGATATACCAGATAGATTTACCCTTTACTCTATGATCTCAAGTGAGGGAATAGTCAAAGACTTTCCAAAGTAACCATTTTCAGTTTTGTATATTTCTATTTGTCGAGAAGCTTTTCATACTTCACATCTAATAATGCATCACAATGACTTCTGCCTATAATTTCTAGTTCTGATCTTTTAGATAGTTAAGAGTTAAGTATAATCCCTTTCCCACAAGATGGAACTTTAAATATCTGATTAAAGAACGCTATCACATCACCATCCCCTGACTCAAGACTTCTCTTCTTCAAGACAGATATCCCTACTTTCTTCAACTGATTGTCATAAGGCACAATCAGTAGCATCCTGGATGCTCTTAAAAACTCATCGTTGTGCTTCCTAAAATGTGGCTCACACATAAATAAACCAATATGACAGAAGACAGTAAGAACATCACCTCTTTTTAAAAGGGCAGTGTACTTTTCAATGAACTGAAAGAACACTACCAAGTCACTCAAGTTGAGATCCTTTGATCTTCTTGAATATATTCACATTCCTCTGTCTAATTTCTCATGGATAAGGAATAATCTTGTGATAGACAAGTTTTCTTTCCTTCATCCTTGAAGGTCTTTCTCTTAGTACTTGTAAACTTCATTATTTGTCATTGAAATTGTTAAATCTGATCACCACATGTCTTCAGGTTTATGTATGATGCAGAGACAATGATCTGTCGATTCTCGTTAGCAGATTTGTAGTCTGTATTTAGAAATTCAGATTAATTTCCACATATTACTTCTTGCATTGTAATGCTCAGGTTAAGAAATCATTTCCACTTTTTTTCTGGGAGACTTTAGTTTTTTAAGTTATCTTTCTTAAGTTATTTTAAGGTCAATCACTCTGTTTTATGTAGAATTCTTGTTATTTTTTTTACATTGTTCTCTTTTGTTCCTTGCTTGACAAAATTTTCTCTATTTCAGTACTTTTATTCCAAATTTATTCATCTCTGATGTACTTCTTTAGAGAAGTTTAGTTTTTAATCTGAGTTGATTTTTTAAAATATTTGTGTTGAGTTCTAAGTTCTGATACATATTTATTCTTATTTATTTATTTGTGAATTTCATTTCTTTTTTGAATTATTCTGGAGTTCTTGTTATTCTATCTCCTCTGAGTAGTCCACAGGATTTTGTTTTTCATCAGGCACTTATTCACTTGTCTGCATGTTAAGAAAATGTTATATTTTCTTTGAGATTTTATTCATCATCTTTCCAGTTGTAGGATCCCCTCTGTTGATTTATCTGCTTTCTACTAAGTTTTTTTTTGTCTTTTTCTCTTTATATTTTGGATGCCCCAATCTCTTTTTATATTCCTCTATCTCTATCTCCCACCTCCTTCTCTTCCTTTCCCAGGGAAGAAAAAAATTAATCAAAACCACTGTGACAAATATGCATAGTCCATCAAAAAAATTCCTACTTTGACCAGGCTCAAAAATAGACTCATGTCTCATTCTACACATTCAATTCATCACCTATTTGTCAGAAGGTGGGTAATGTTTTTCTTGAATAGTACTCCAGAGGCATGGTTAGTCATTGTGTTTATCAGAGTTCTTAAATCCTTCAAAGTTATTTGATTTTATAATTTTTTTGGCATAAATTGTTCTCCTGGTTCTGCTCACTTTACATTGATTTGTCTAAGTTTGACCCCAAAATATCACTACTGGGCCTATCTCTTAAAGGGATCAAAGAGAGAGAAAAAATGTCCCATATGGATATAAAAATTCACAGCAGCTCTTTTAGTGGTGACAAAGAGTTGAAAACTTAAAGGATGTTTGAGAAATGAGAAATGGCTGAACAAAGTATGCTATATGAATGTAATGAACATATTGTGCCATAAAAATGATCAAATGGATGGTTTTCCTTCTAATTTCATTTGCATTGATTTTGTTTGTGCAACATTCTTTTAATTTTATGTAATAAAAATTGTGCTTTTTACCTTTTGTGATACTCTCTATTCCTGATTGTCTTTGATCTCTTTCTTTATTCATGACAACAAAAGATATTCATCCTAGCTCTGCTAATTTATAATGTTTATGATAACCTTTTAGACCAAAGTTGGGTGTACATAGGAAGCTAATTTTAATTTATAATATGAGGTATTAGTCTAAACATAATTTTGCTAGATTGCTTTCTAGTTTTCCTCAATTTTTTTTAAGAATAGTGACTTCTAGAACAAGGATTGAGGTCTTTAGATTTTTCAAACCTGTTGCTGCTATGTTAATTTCCTTTTGCACCCTGTGCAGCAAACCTATTCATGACCAACCTCTCTATTTTCTAAACATTGCCAAATAGTTTCGATGATTATTGCTTCATTTAATAATGTGAGATCTGGTATTGCTAAGTTCCCTTTTTATTTTTTCATTTTTCTCCTTTGAGACTCTTAAACTTCTGTTTCTTAAGCTGAATTTTGTTATTTTTTCTAGCTTTACAAAGTTATTTTTTTGTTAGTCTGATTGATACAATGCAGAATAAACCAATTTGGGCAGCATTATACTTTCTATTATACTGGCATGACCTAATCATGAGCAATTAATGTTTTCTCCAATTACTTGTCTGTTACTTGACTATTCTGTTCTTGTATTTTAAAAATTTATGTGTCTTGGTAGATACACTCCTGAATATTTTATATATTCTGTATTTTACACATTTTGTATTTACACAACATACTGCATTCTGTAGTTATTTTAAATTTAATTTCTTTTTCTAATTCTTCCTGCTGGGTTATGTTGGTAATATGCAGAAATACTAATGATTCATGTCAATATCTCATTTTATGGGAGGATAAACTGAAGTCCAAAGGGACAAAATGACAATAATAACAATTCCAGCTTACATTCATCTAGCATTTAAGATTTGCAAAGTGCTTTATATCAGTTATCTCATTTGACCCTGACAACAACCCTCTGAGGTAGGTACTATTATTACTTTCATTTTATCAGTGAGGAAAATGGGGCTCAGAAGGATTTAGTGACTTATTCAGAGTTAATGAATATTTGTTACAAGTTCTTCCCAGTTCTTCCTACCTCCCAGCCCAGTGCTCTATCCATGGCATTATGCTTAAGGTACTATGTCAAAGGGCTGAGATTCAGTTCCATATTTTCTGATTCTAAATCTGGAGCTCCTTAGAGTAATGGGATATGAGAAGTCTGACAGGGCAGAGGAATGAGTGGAGATAAGAAGCGACTCAAAACATGAAATTTATCGATGGAGTTAATGCAACACTGGATCTTATGTCAGAGTATCTAGCAGACAGTGGGAACTGTGGGGAGTCCAGGAATGCACTTGCCTTCCTGAGATCAACTGTTCCACAAAGTCACCCAGTGAGCAGCCTTTTACACAACTTGGAATGGAGCATAAAAGCTTGATTCAAACATGTCCTCAGCTCTTCTCCCACTTCCCCTGCCCCTGCCAGGACCCAGTTTTGTAGTATTATGATACAGAAAGGAAAATCAGTGAACTTGGAATAAAGAGACCGGAGCATTACTTGCTTCCATGAAATCTATGTCTATGAAATCTGGAGTAATTAGTTTTCTTCCTCTGAGTCTCAGTTTTCTCATCTGTAAAATGGGAAAGATGGACACTGATCTCTAAAGTCTTTTCTAGCATTAAAGCTCTAATGATGAGAATGAGTCATTATTAAGAGTATTTTGAATCTTCCTTCTCATGACCACCATGAAATCCAGGTTTTTATCTCCTTACATGCAGAATACTCTAATTGCCTCTCAGTGCTATCCTGGCAATATTTTCTCTCCAAGGTTCCCCATTCTCTTAAAAGCATCTGAATTATGCCATCACATGAGGTTCTGAACCAGATGGGGATATATAAACCCTTCCAAAAGATCATTTAAACAAGGAAATTCAAGAAATATGAAGTCTCTCCTATGTCCAACATGCTGCTGGAGTTGATGTGATAATGCATAATAAATAACACAATCCTGGCTATTGTCCACTGCTACCTGGAGATAGGAATTTCCCTCACATGGTAGCACAGAGCTATTCAGCTGAAAATCATTCATGGAAAGCTAGAGAGAAGAGTTACCTCACACGTAGGCATTAAAACAAAAACAAAAATCAAAAAACAAAAAAAAGCTGAGCAAGCATGTAAATCATGTATGTGATAAAAAAATCTATAAGTGTTGGTTAAATTTGGACCCTCCTTTTCCTCTTGATGTTTGGGAAGTCTGCTTAATTGTTCATTAAGTTTCTCTGTTTTTCACATTCTTCTTTTTTCTTTTTTTTTTTTGCAAGGCAATTGGGGGTAAATAACTTGGTCAGGGTCACACAGCTAGTAAGTGTCAAGTGTCAGAGGTCAGATTTGAACTAAGGTCCTCTTGACTCCTGGGCCAGTTCTCTATTCACTGTACCACCTATCTGCCCCTGTTTTTCACACTCTTTTGATGCTCTGGTATGAACTCCTGCTTCTGAAATGAGCCCTGTCTCCTAACTCCATCTTTTCAGCTTTATGCTCTATATTTCTGGTAACTAGTCTTTAGATTTGCATAACTAAACGAATATTTCTAGCTCTACCCTCCTTGCAGGTTTTCTGATTGTTGCTCCTTTTCCCCTGAGAGGTTGAGAGGTCTCAGCTGATCAGTCCAGTCCTGACAATTCTTGATTTCAGGAATAAAAGAATTCTCTAGGACTCAAGCTATGTTAGCATCCTACCTCCAGAAAAACAAAAAACACTGTATTTTTCCAGCTTGGAGAAGAGATCAAAACAGGATACCAGCTTCAGATCCACCTCTCATACTGTCTAAAATGTGCCCAATTTAATTGTTTCTAAGTAGGAGCAATAGCTTCTGGGGATCACAGGCCAAGGTGTATCTTACATAAGGCTGACTCTAAGCTGCCATATCCTTGCACCTTGGTGCAGGGTACTTAAGCTATAATAGTAAGCTGCTGCTGGGAGTTACTAAGAGGTGTCAAAATGACCATTTCTGGGGAATCAGTACCAGACTGAAGTCAGGAATAAACCACGTGGAGATATTCTTATATGACCATGAGCATTGGGCAAAGATGGAGGCATAACTGCCATGTAGCCATGTGAATTCTCTGCAGCTGCTGTTACATTCACTGGCTGTACCTCTCCCATGCACCCAATTATTATCAAGGGTATAGAGGCTGAAAGAAGAGACAACTTCTTGATCACATCATCAGAATGACTTTCTACTTATATGCCAGGGGAGTTGTTTGCAGTAGGGTTGGTATGTGTTTGACTACAAAAAGAGTAGGATGATTTTGCACCCTAGTGAATACTCAGAATCCACAGCTATCCAGGAGTTCTTTTTATTGCCTCTTTATTGGTAGGCATTTGACATGTCCACCCACTAGTCAAAGAACCCAAAATTCCTCTGGCTGACATTCTTCAAATTTATGTTTCATTTTTCAGAAAGGAAGAGAACTGTGAGTCGATTTAGAGCTCTCTATGGTTGCCTAAAGAGGCAGTGATGAAACAGAATTCCTTCTGTTTGTGAGCATAGGGCTGGTAATATTTGAATATCCTTGTTTCCATTCTGGAGATCCATTCCTAAACAAGTTATTATTTCATCACAGTAGAGGGGTATTGATTCAGATCAGAATGTGTAGCATTGTTTAGCATTCTGCTTGGTGCCTGAAACTCTCTGGGTTCGACCTCTTTCATGACAATGGCCAATATCACTTTTTTTTAATGGCCAAAATCTTAGCAAGCATACAGCATCCAGTTTTCTGTCTTACTTGATTCTGACATTCAGATGATCACTGAAAGAAGCTATCTCTGTTACTTCATCCACCACACAATCTTTGATGATTTTAATTAGAACTCAATTATCTCCACTGTATGATATGGGAAGTCTTCCTCCCTAATATGAAAGACTGAACTGATGATATATTAGCATCTGTGTTTCTATTTCCCAGCCCCAACTAGACTGTGGCTAGGCAACAAGAGGGGAACCTGTAGCCCTCTAGTTCCTCAAGTGTGGCCCCCTGGCTGAATCCAAACTTTGCAGAACCAATTCCCTTAATAAAATAATTTTTTTTCTGTAAAACTTGGACTCAGTCAAAAGATTGTATTGAAGGACCTAGAAGGCCATAGGTATCCTTGAGGCCATAGAATATTCTGTTAAGCCTTTAGAAAATTGTGTAGCTAGGGAGAAGAAAAGGCAATCCATACCAGAAGACAAGGAAATAGGAAGCATTAGGAAATACAGCAAGATGTAGTTTTTAAACCATAAGATGGAATTTTGGTAGTGAACATTTTGCAGATCATTTTTGGTCCATGGGCCAGCAGTGTGTGATTTTTAGCCAAATCAAATCACCAAAGGAATAACTTTATCAAAAGATTTTTTACAGTTTTGTTTAGGAATCATGGCAAAGCACTTTCGATCTTCACAAAGTCAAAGCTTCCTCTACTCTTCCTGTTTAATTCTGAACCTTTCCTACTGTCCATCAAATATATATATATGTATATATATATATACACACACACATATGTATATGTATGTGCATCTATGTGTGTATATGGGGGTGTGTGTATGTGTGTGCAGAAAGAGGGAAAGAGAGAAAGAAACAGAGAGAGAGAGAGAGAGAGAGAGAGAGAGAGAGAGAGAGAGTGTGTGTGTGTGTGTGTGTGTGTGTGTGCGTGTGTGTGCTGGAACAGCTTAATGGTCTGTCTATCCACCTGCATTTCAAACTCGGGACCAGGAGTTTAGCAAACCACGGCCCAAATCCCAAATCAGGCTCACAGCCTGTTTTTGTGCAATAGATATGATAAGCTTTATTTTAAAATTATTTTAAAAGGTAAAAACCATTCTTTGCTCATGGGTCATACAAAAACACATAGAGGGTCACATTTGGCCTTTGGGGTGTAGTTTGCCAGCCCTTGCTCTGGGCAAAACGCAAATTTTATCTGCTTGGTTTTTCCTGTGTAGATTGCTAGGTTGAAATCTTTTGACTTGCTGTACTTCTCCATTATGAGCCTCTGTAACATGCCAGAGCTTGAAGCAATCACCATCCTATCACCCACAAACAGAAGAGTATGGAGGACCTCATTATTTTTTAGGGATGACCTCTGAGTAAGGATCATATAGCTCTCTGTTTTAAGCCTCACTTGATACTGATAATGGGAGGATCACGGAAAGAAGCTATGGTCTATAATAAGATGTCCCATCTACCAAGATACACTTTATGATTTTAAATTATGTAGAAGAGATATCTTGCTAGACAAAAGCCCATTGAATTTTTACTTTCTTGAATCAAATGTTTTTTCTACACTCAATAAATCAGTACAGTAAGACTGGAATCTCTGCACCACTCAGTCAACTGAGTGACTGTGAAGAAAAGTTCTGTTGTAGAACGTGATTTATAAATCCTGCCTCTCCCCTTTTCATTTTTCAGTCAATGATACCTTGGATACATGTTGAGATCACTTGCAGAGCTCCCTCTCCTCCATCCCAGCACTATAAGGAGAAAGGATTGGGGGTAGGGGGACAGGAGATGTTTAATATTGAGATGTGGGTTGGTAGTTAATGTTGCCCTATTCATCTTTCTCTAGGGAAATCATCTGTGATTTCCCACCTTATCATTTAGTATCTTCCCTGCTTTCATATCTGTCTGTGTTCATTCTTCATTTTCGAAGTACACCATGACATCAGAGAAATGATGACATGACTTGCACGATAGCTGGAGAATCAGTCCCTCAGTTTTCTCAAAGTTGTGTCACCCCATTCCTAGACTTACTGTATATATTTGATCTTCTTCAGTGATCTTCTTTTCTTTATTTTCTCCAGTGCCATTTCTCCAGCTTCATTTAGCATATCATGAAAAGTATACAGAATTATCTCATAACAACTCATGAGTTTTATTAAGTCTATTTTTGATAGATGAGAGAGTTGAGGCTCAAGAGAGGCTGACTGACTTGATGAGACAACATAGTAAGTATCATAGCCAAGATGTGTTCTGAATCCAAGACTAGTGTAGTTTCTGGTATATAATTTCAGCCATTTTTAGTTATGTTTGATCTGTGGTGTTGTTGTTCAGTCATTTTACTCATATTTGATTCTTTATGACTCCATTTAAGGTTTTCTTGGTAGAGATATTGGAGTAGTTTACCATTTCCATCTCCAACGCATTTTACAGATGAGGAAACTGAGGTAAATACAGTTAAGTGACCTATCCAGGTTAACATAACTTAGAAATGTCTGAGGCCAGATTTGAACTCAGGAAAGGGAGTCTTCCTGGCTTCAGGCCTGGCACTCTATCCCCTGTACCATTGAGCTGCCCTCTGATGTATCATATCAGCTTTCCTTCTTTCTTTTTTAATGGCATTTTGTTTTTATTTATTTATTATTAATTAATTTATATTGTTTAGTTTTCTATAATCACTTCTATATATCTTAGATTTTTTTTCTCTCTCTTTGTTCCACCCTCCCCCCCCAAGATGGAGTACAATCTTATATAGGTTCTATATGTACATTGACATTAAATATATTTTCACCTTAGTCATGCTGCACAGAAGAATTTAAATGAATGGGATAAACCATAAAAAAACCCCAAAACAAAACATAACACAAGAGAAAATAGTCTGCCTCATTCTGTGATTCAATTCCATAGTTCTTTGTCTGGATATGGAAGGCATTTTGCTTCAACAGTCCTTTGGGAATATTTTAGGTCTTGCATTACTGTGAAGGGCTGAGTCTACCAGAAAAGTTCCTTGCACAATGTGGTTGTTGCTGTGTACAAAGTTCTCCTAGTGCTGCTCCTTTCACTCAGCAGCAGTTCATATAAGTCCTTCCAGGCTTGTCTAAAGTCCTCCTGTTCATCATTTCTTATAGCAAAATAATATTCCATTACACTCATACACCACAACTTGTTCAGCCATTCCCCAATTGATGGATATTCCCTCGATTTCCAGTTCTTGGCCACCACAAAGAAAGCTGCTATAAATATTTTTGTACACGTGGGACCTTTTCCCATTTTCATGATCTCTTTGGGATATAGTCCTAGAAGTGATGCTTGAATTGTTTCTTTCTGGCTGCCTGCAGTATTTTCTCCTTCACCTGATAGTTCTGGAATTTGGCAACAGCATTCCTAGGTATTTTCAGTTTGGAATCCCTTTCAGGAGGTGATCAGTGGATTTTTTCAATGACTGTTTTGCCCTCTGGATCTAGCACGTCTGGGCAGTTTTCCTTGATGATTTCTTGGAAGATATTGTACAGGCTTTTTTTTTTTATTGTGACTTTCTGGTAGACCAATAATTCTTAGATTTTCTCTATTGGAGGTATTTTCAGGGCAGTTGTTTTTCCAGTGAGACATTTTACATTTTCTTCTATCTTTTTCATTCTTTAGATTCTGTTTGAATGTTTCTTGATGTCTTATAGAGTCATTAGCTTCTACTTGCCCAATTCTAGTTTTTAATAGACTGTTTTCTTCAGTTAACTTTTCCATCTCCTTTTCCATCTGTCCAGCTGTTCCTTTTAAGGAATTATTTTCTTTATATATATATATATATATATATATATATATATATATATATATATATATATATATATACATACATGTATATATGTATATATATATATAGTTTTATTTATTTAAGATTTTGACATTGATTTCCACACAATTTTGAGTTCCAATTTTTCACCCCATGTCTCCCCTCCCCCACCCATAATGCCTTGCATTCTGATTACCCCTTCCCTCAATGAGCCCTCCCTTCTATCACACCCCACCCTTCCCTTATCCCCATCTTCTGTCTTTTCTTATAGGGCAAGATAGATTTCTATACCCCATTGTATTTCTTATTTCCCAGTTACATGTAATAACAATTCTCAACATTTGTGTCTACTGCTTTAAATTTCAACTTCTTTCCCTTCCTCCTTCCCCACCCATCCCCACTGAGAAGGCAAGCAATTCAATGAAGGCTATTTATGTGTGGTTTTGCAAAAGACTTCCATAATAGTTATGTTATATAAGACTAACTATATTGCCCTCCATCCTACCTTATCCCCATTTATTCTATTCTCTCATTTGACCTTGTCCCTTCCCAAAAGTATTTACTTACAATTACCTCCTCCTCCCATTTGCCCTCCCTTCTATCATCCCCCTCCTCCCCCTTGTCCCCTTCTCTATTTTCTTGTAGTCTAAGATAGATTTTCATACCAAATTGAGTGAGCATGTTATTCCCTCTTTAAGCCACATGTGAAGAGAGTAAGCTTCACTTTTCCCCTGTCACCTCCTCCCTTTTTTCCTCCATTGAAAAAGACTTTTCTTATCTCTTTTATTAGTGATAATTTACCCCATTCCATTTCTCCCTTTCTCCTCCCAATATATTCCTCTCTCATCCCTTAATTTTATTTTTTATAGATATCATCCCTTTGGATTCAACTCGACCTGTGCTCTCTATATATCTGTGTGTGTGTGTGTGTGTGTGTGTGTAATCCCTCCACCTACCCAAATACTGAGAAAAGCCTCAAGAGTTACAAATCTTATCTTTCCATGTAGGAATGTAAACAGTTCAAGTTTAGAAAGGCCTTTATGTTTTTTCTTTCCTGTTTACCTTTCCATGCTTCTCTTGATTCTTGTGTTTGAAAGTCAGATTTTCTATTCAGATCTGGCCTTTTCATCAAGAATGCTTGAAAGTCCTCTGTATAATTGAATGACCATTTTTTTCCCCTGAAGTATTATACTCAGTTTTACTAGGTAAGTGATTCTTGGTTTCAGTCCCAGTTCCTTTGACTTCTGGAATATCCTGTTCCAAGCCCTTCAGTCCCTTAATGTAGAAGCTGCCAGATTCTGTGTTATCCTGATTGTATTTCCACAGTACTTGAATTGTTTCTTTTTTAGCTGCTTGCAATATTTTCTCCTTGACCTAGGAACTCTGAAATTTGGCCACGATATTCCTAGGAGTTTCTCTTTTTGGGTCTCTTTCAGGAAATGACCAATGGATTGTTTCAATATTTATTTTGTCCTCTGGTTCTAGAATATCAGGGCTGTTTTCCTTGATAATTTCATGAAAGATAATGTCTAAGCTCTTTTTTTGATCATGGCTTTCAGGTAGTCCTATAATTTTTAAATTGTTTCCCCTGGATCTAATTTCCAGAGCAGTTGTTTTTCCAATGGGATACTTCACATTATCTTCTATTTTTTTATTCCTTTGGTTTTATTTTTTTAACTTTTTGGTTTATCATGTGGTCATTAGCTTCCCTGAACTCCACTCTCATTTTTAGATACTATTTTCTTCAGTGAGCTTTTGAACCCCCTTTTTTTTCCATATGGCTATTTCTGCTTTTTAAAGCCTTCTTCTCCTCATTGGCTTTTTGGACCTCTTTTTCCAATTGAGTTAGCCTATTTTTAAAGGTGTTATTTTCCTCAGCATTTCCTTTAGCAAGCTTTTGGCTCACTTTTCAAGCTCTTCCATGGCCTGAGCCCATTGCATATTCATTTTGGAGGTACTGGATGCAGAAGCCTTCACTTCCTCTGACAGTATGCATTGTTCTTCCTCATCTGAAAGGATGGAAGGAAATACCTGTTCATCAAGAAAGTAACCTTCTATGGTCTTATTTTTTTTCCCCTTTTTGGGGCATTTCCCCAGCCAGTTACTTGACTTCTGAATCCTTTGTCAAGAGGAGGGTCCTAGTGTTCCTCTTCCCCCCAGTACCATGCTCAGGGCTGAGATTCAGATCAGCTGGTCAGTTCCCCCAGGCACTTTAGGCCAAGTGCTTCATGAATGGACATGCCCTGCTACCACCACACCACCCCTGCTGCTGCTCCCTCTATCACCACCACTGCCTAGAACCAGTGCTGGGGGTGACCCTGACCTCCTCTTGCCCAATTGGGAAAGCCCTCTTACTGACATTTGCAGCTTTCATCTGCACTTGTGGGTTGAGGGATCTGAGACTCTCCTTGCCCCAGAGTTCTGGTCGTGTTCCTCCTGGTGCTGCATGGAAAGGGCTGGGCCCTGCTCCACTATGTGTCCTATAGGATAGACCTTTCCTGTCTGCCTTCCAGGTTACCTTTGGCTGGAAATCTCTTTCACTCTGTTGTTCTGTGGCTTCTGCTGCTCCAGAATTTGTTGAGAGTCATTTTATAAAGGTATTTTATGGGCTCTGGGGAAAGAGCTAGCCTATGTGCATCTTTCTACTCCACCATCTTGGCTCTGCCCCCCAAGGAGTTATTTTCTTCAGTTAGTTTTCATACTTCCTTTCCCATTTGTCCAATTTTCCCAGTTATATTTTGTGCTTCCTTTTCCATTTGTCCAATTTTCCTTTTAATTTCTTCCATGATTTATTTTTTTCATATTTTTAAAATCGTTGGCCAGTTTTCCTTCTACTTCTCTAATTCGGCTTTTAAAAACCTTCTTGAGTTCTTCCACAATTGCTCTTTGGAGTTGAGACAAGTTCATATTTCCTTCTGAAGTTTCATTTGGGAGGACTGTCTCAATGTGGACCTCTTTGGTATTTGTTTTTTGGTCCTTGTCCCCATAGCAAGATTCTATGGTCTTTTCTTTTTTGATTTGCTTCTTGCTCATGTTGATCACCCTTTTCCTGGCTTTTAAAGTGGATCTCTGCTTCTGGGGCACAGGGGGCTCTGTACCACAGTTCTTGTGCTTAGAACTTGAGGCTTTGAATATTATGGTCTCTGGTTCTTTCAGTTAGAGTATAAAATGCTGCAGCTTATCTGGTGCTGAGCTAGCTGATGTGCCAAAGCAAAGATCAGGTGAAGTCTTTTTGAGTTTCCCTGAAATTACCCTGGAGCTTGATTAAGTGTGGGGGCGGGATGGTCTGGCTGCAGGAGATCTCCTCTCCTGAGCTAGAACATAGGCAAATTCAGTGGTTGATGAACCCTGTCTGTGCTAATGTCTTCCAAATTCCACTGACTGTGCTAAGTAAGGCACATCTAGGATCCTAGTGTTGGTGATTATGGGCTCCCCTCCATGGGGCTCAGGTTCTCCTCCCAGTTGACTGAGATGAGGCTGTCTAGGACAGCTCCTGTCCTATACTTGTCCCCTTCAGTCACAGCAAGAGGGACTCCCCTTTGTGATTTTCCTAGCCTCATGGGCTAAGAGACTATTTACCCCTTCAGCTGATCCCATTGTTCCAGCATTTTTTCTGGGGAAATATTTTCTGGATTTTTCAAGGTAAACAAGAGGAAGGAAATAGCATATACCAATCACTCTGCCATCTTGCTCCCTAAAATTCAAGTAGGTTACTTACAGACATTTAATTTGTGGGCTGATAGTCTCAGGAGCAGCTGCTGCAGTTACCTGAGGTTCTGCAGTTCTCTCTCGCTCACTTCCACTAGACTCCCATCCTGGGCTGATATGTTTGAGAATTTGCAGTGCTATTGCTGCTTCAGACCTCCCAGGGTTCCTGCTTGGCTTTGCTATGGTGGGTCCATGCTGGTACAGCCTATGCACTCCTCCAGCCCGTGTGTGACAGATCTTTCCCGTCAACCTTCCAATCTGTCCTGAGTTGGAAATCTGCCAGAGTCTGTCTCCTATTGGAGTCTGCCACTTTAAAATTTGTTCAGATTCTCTTTTTAAAGGTATCTGAAGGAGTTTGTCTTAGAGTTTAGGTGAGTACTTGCTCTCACTCCACCATATTGGCTCTGCCCAAAATCTATTATACCTATCAGCTTTCTAAATTTCACAAGTCCAAGTATATGTGAACAGACCAGCAGATAACACAGGTATTTCTGGAGATAGGATAGCCAGAAAACATCTAAACACTGCTTTATCACTGGCAAACTTTGTGATCTTGGGCATGTCATTTGGCATCTCTGTCTCTGTGCTAACTTATCTATAACAACAAACATTTATTTTATAAATGGGGCTTCCAGTCATTAAGAGATGAGCTTACAAGAATTATCAAAAACAGAAAGTCAAATTATATGGACATTGCCTTGAGTATGAGACAGCATGGAAGAGTGTAAAGGGTCCCAGAACTACAGAAATGGGAGCTGTCCTTGCTACTTTAATAATATGCACTATTTTCTCATGTACACATACACATACACACTCACACTCACAAAGACTTATCATCTGTCTATCTAAAATCAATGTTAAGTCACTTGTCCAAAGCCACAAAGGTAGTAAGTAGCAGACTCTGTATTCAAACCCAGCTCCTGTGACTTAATTCAGTCCTCTTCTTGGTGTACCATATTGCTTCTAGGTCAGGCAGTTAGGAAGCAGAAGAGATTATATTTGAACCTGGATTCTCTCATTCTAGACCCAAATGTGATTTTTAATGGAAATCTTTTTTTGCAAATGCGGGAAAGGTGGCCCAGACAGAAGCAGATTCTGTGGCATACTATATTTTTTACAGCATTTTGCTCCTAACAATAATGTGAGATGTAGAGGGAAAATCTGATTATCCTTGTTTTACAAATAAGGATGAATCAGGATAAGGAGCTCAGGGCAGGATGTAAAAATAGGAATCCTGTAGCTCACATTTAATAAATGTTTATTAGTCATTGAATATTTATGTGAAATTCACATAAGACAAGGAGAAAGAAGGTAAGTCTGGAATCATGAAGACTCTTAGAAATATCAATAACAATAGTTCATATTTAAAAAAAAAACCTTGTCAAAAGTTCTACTACATACATCACAAAGTACCCTACAGGCTATCTAATCTATTTCCCCCATGTCACAGATAAAAATTCTGAGGCCTAGAGACAGAAAGTGACTTGCCCAATGTCACATGACAAATCAGTGGCAAAGGTGGGAACAAAGCTCACAAATTCTGGTTCATCTCCAATATACTTTTGACTATACTATACAGCCCCTGTATAGTTCTCATGATAGAGAACTCACTGTCAAACAATGCAACCCATCTTTTATTGGACTCACTCAGCTAGTAATTGATAGGTGTGCTCTGTGGCTATTTCTTGAAAATACCCAGGACAGGTTTAATTTCTTGGGCCAGAGGATGGAGGTAAAACAAAGTAGGTTTAATATATTTGTTTCAGTCCTCCCTCCCCCACTCTGCCCCTGCATCTCTTTCCTCCAAAGGCAAGCTGCCAAGACAATAGCCTTAGCTGGATTAAGTGAGATGAACCACAGCAGCCTCCATCTCTCTGCCCAGGAGCCAGGATATCAAATATGATGAAAGCTAATTAGAATGAGTAAGTCACATCTGTGCCAGTAGGGAATACTTCTATTAGAGTCCCTGCAGATTAGAACCACGTGGGGTTATTAAATTTTACCTTGCTCTCCTTAGTGTAGGCAATCACTTTATCCTCCTCTTTGGGATGGAAAAGCAGAGTCTCGACAAAGAATGTGATGAGCTGTTTCTGAAAGGTGGCCCCCTCATCGGTGCTCAGGAAAAGACTCTGGTCTCGGTCATTAAGAGAGGAGCTTACAAGAATGATCTGAAACAGAAAGACAAATTATAGGGACATTGAGTTGACAAATCATCACTAGCAATCCTGTGTTCTGTCTGTTTCTCTCAGTATGCTTGCTTCTTTCTGTAATCTCTGCCCACATGCTAAGTTCTACTGAAATCTGTTGAAAATTACAGTACTTACTGAAACCTTCTGATGGCCACCATTTTGTTTCAAGATGGTAGAGAGAATATGAGACAGACTTAAGCTGTAAGTTTGTGAAGTTTAACACCAGACAAATTTTTGCCAGTTAACCAACTTCTTGAAAAGCTTTTGCAGAGAAGACTAACAGGAAGATGTCAGTTTATTGAGTTGAAACAGCGATCTCCCTTGTCTGTGGTACCGACATACTATGTAAAAGTAACTTAACATTGCCTATATTAGGTAACAATATGATGCCTACACTAACAAGTGTATGATTTTGATTTTTAGACTGGATCTCTCCATCTTGTCTGGGTTGGGAGGATAGGGGCATTCATATAGCACTTACAGTGTGTCAGATACTGTGCTAAGCACTTTACAATTATTATCCTACTGAATCATCACAATATTATCAGGGAGATTCTATTCTTATCGCTATTTTACAGATGAGGAAAGTGAGGCAGATAGAAGTATGTGACTAGCCTAAAGTCACACAGTTTGTATCTGAAGTCACATTTGAATTCAGGTTTTCCTGACTCTAGGTCCAGTGCTCTAACCATTATATCACCTAGATGCCCCACTTCATTATAGCTTTGACTTTTTCTATTCCCAACCTGGACTAGTTTGTCTCTTCTCAGGCAGCCTGGTGCCTTCTCATTCCAAGAGGCAAAAGATAGTGGTGATGAACTTTGGATGGGCACCTAATTAACTTTTGTTGTACTTTGCCTGAGAACTCTTGAGTTCAAGAGACCTGTCAGGCTCAGCTTCCCTGATTTCAGGATTTTCAGTTACATCAAGCCCTACCACTAACAAAATTTTATTAAAATTACTTATTTCTTTCAAAGACTCTTTGGATTGGGAGGGACCTCAAAGGTAACCTAGTACCATTTCCTAAATTTTTCCCACTGCCTCCCCTGGCATGAAGGAAGTCTCAGATCTTCAAAGTCCTTGTCAACAGAACCTAAATTGTGGCATTTTCTGCAGAACTGGGAAGGCTTCCAACACAAGCCAGCAGTGGCTTATATTTCTGTCACCCAAGGACTGGCCTAGTTAAATTACAGGAAGCTAATAAGAAGAAAGATGACCACTTGGGGATGAATAGTGATCACTTCTTTCAGCTGTATCAACTCTTAAAGATCATTTTGAGAAGGTTTGCCAATCAGGTAGGGGAAGCAGTGCCCATAGTAGAGAAATCGCAAATTTATTGATCTATTGATGCAAGTTATTAGAAGCTGTAAGGGCTGGTGCTTATAGAGCACATTCAAGCTAGGAAAGTGCTATAATAGACTAGCTCATTTGATTCTAATAAAAACCCTATGAGGTAATTACCATAGGCATCATTATCACGATATTTTACTACTGAGGAAAGTGAAATTCCTTTTAAGTTGCATGGAGAAAGAGAAGGAGGAGAAGGGAGGGAGAGGAGGGAGGAAATGAAAAGAGAAGAGAAGAAAGAAATATTTATTAAGTACCTACTATGTTCCAGGCACTATGCTAAGCACTTTACAAATATCTCATTTAATCCTAAAAATGATCCCCAGAGATAGATGCTATTATTATCCCCATTTTATGGTTGAGGAAACTGAGGCAAACAGAGTTTAAGTGACTTGATAAAGGCCACACAGCTAGTAAGTGCCTGAGGCTGGATTTGAAGTGATGTTTTCCTGACTCAAGGCACTTAGATGCCTTTCCGATGTTTATGTATAGAATGGAAGTGTGGTGTCATGGATAGAGAATTGACTTCAGAGTTCAAGCCCTACCTGAAATTTTATCTGTATGATCCTGGGCAAGTCATTTAAGCTCAGTGCCCAGGCAGCTCTTAAGCCTATATGACAGAGAAGGGGTAGATGGCCATTGGTAGATGTAGATGAATTTCTTCACTGCTCCTCGCATGCGAAATCATTGAATAAGAATAGTCAAGTGGCTATAAATTACTTGAAATTAGATGTTCCTGAGTCCAGGGCAGGCACACGCATTTTACCATGCTACCACAAAAGTTCCACCAGCCTTAAACTCTGTAGATATGAATTCCTGAGAGCTTTTCTAACGGTCTTTTCCCTGCACAGAAAGCCAGAAGATAAAGTAGAGACCAGAGCACCTGGACTAGGAAACTGAGTCATGTAACTAATACATCCTTTCAGGAACTCAATTAGCTCAAACCAAGAGGTTTGTGTAAGAAACTCACATGGTTCTCACTTGGAAGTGGCAATAATTGACTTGGAATCACAGGACCTGGGGCCAAATCCCAGTGGTGCTATTTACTACCTGGGTGACCTTGGACAAAGTACTTGCCCACTCTGGACCTCATCTTTCTCATCTTGAAAAGGCAGGGATTTGATGATGACTTCTGAAAGGCAGCTATGGAATCAATAAATTTTGAATTCAAATGCTACCTCAGACACAAACTAGCTGGGTGACTGTGCAAGTCATCAATTCTTTCTGTGCTCAGTTTACTCATCAGTGAAATGGGGATAATAGTAACACCTATTTCCCAGAGTTGTTGTGAGGATCAAATGAATTTGGAAAGCTCAAAGCAAATCTTAAAGCACCATACAAAGCTTATTCTTATTATTACCATTAATGTCCCTTCCAACTCTAAATCCTATGATTACTATAAGCATTTCAAAAAGATAAGTCATGAGAGCACTTTGTAAATCACTTGCCTCTGAACATTTTTGTGAAGAAATGGAGATATAGTACAATTATTTGCCTCACTCAGCCACCATCGCAGAAGCAGTTAGGACCCAGAGTCAAAATATCTGATCCCAAGTCTCCTGTTTTTTCTTCTATAGCTCTCCCTCCTGTATTCCCCACCATGTGTCTCTGGCTGTCTCTCTGTCCTACCTAAAATCATCCTTCAGTAATGAAGGAGGGAGGAAGAAAGAATTTATTAGCTCCCCTACAAAAGGAAGTATCTGAAACACCAAAGTAGGCTCATCAAGAGAAGAAACTAGCTTTAAAGGAGCAAAATGAAAGCTAGAGAAGAAGGAATTAAAAATAAAAAGTGGGGGCGGGAAATTTTACGAAAGGAAATTTACGAACGTAGGAGAGAGTTTGATGATTATGATGAAAAAGAAGAAAAAGGAAAAGAAAAAAAAATAAATGATTTGTGATCCGGCTCTTCCACTTCAAGTGTTACTTATAAGAGGGAAAAAATGTCAGATCCTGGCTGGGTGCCTGGAAGGTGTCTCTTTTTTGGATAAGACCAAGCAAGGCTTCAAAAATTGGTGGTTCCAGGTCGATTCTAATTGCCTCTGACCATGTTGCACCCTGTACTCTTTACATCTACCTTACTTGTGACACAACATAAAATGGTCTAATGTAAAACACAGAATATCAGAGCTGGGAGCAACCTCAGAAGATGGATCACAGAATGTCGGAGCTGAAAGGGACCTTCTAACACTGAACACAGAATGGGAGAGAGGGAACGAGCCTTTGATGTCATATAATTTAATCCATTCCTCTTTTAGATGAGGAAACTGAAACCCAAAAAGAGGAAATTAGAGGCAACGTGAGTTAGTGTAACCTGACTCCCAAACACAGTGCTCTTTCTCTAAATTTCCTTTGTAGCTGGAGACTCTCTATTTACCTTGTTGATCTTATTTCATTAGTATATTTACCTGGCATCAATTGCCCACCCTTTTCTAGATACTCTCATGGTCATTCTCATATCTGATAGTTCCTAATTTTCTGCTTTGCAACCAAGTACCTGTATCCCCTAAAATGTACCTGTGGTAGGATTCAATAGATTAGACATCAGTCAGATTCCTTGGTAAACATCACTGATCTTGGTCAAACCACTTGACAACGTGGTAAGCCTATGGGGTCTAAGATCATTGAAGTTACTTTTTGTATTATGGAATTCTTTACTAGTCTATTAAAGCCTATAAACCCCCTTCTCAGGATAATGTTTCTTTTTCTTTTTTTAAATTCATAACTGAAAGAAATTCTATAGAGGACAATGAAAGGAAAAATGTATTTTTTCCTAATTCAGATCCATGGGCCCTCTCACATCTACCCATGGAAAGGGTCCCAGGAGCCTAAGTTAAGCACTTGTCCTTTAGGTAAGGATGGAATAGAAGACTGTTGATGGTAATATGGTACCTTCTTCTTAGAGCTGTAACTAAGGCTGCATGATCAGAGCTTTGCCTCATGGTGTTGAACCTAAAAGGATCTCAAAGCATTTACAGTCTTCAATAAAATAGAAATAGAGGAGAATAGCATTTAGTTTTCAAGAATAATTTGATAAAATAGGAAGCTATAAGGTCATAGGTCTAGATGAGTTCCTCCCCTGCTGTGTCATCTTCATCATCTTCCTCAGTTGAGGTGCACTTTAAACCACCTGTCCTGGGTGTGGTTTGTAGTATTTGACCCACTATAAAAATTCCTTTTCATGACTGAGTCTTTTAAATATCTTCCAACACCTCACCCATGCATCCTCTTTTTCTCTGCATATATATTAGATATGATGTGAACATTCTGGTTTGCTCTCCAACCCACTTTAGCTAAAAGCCTGCGGGTGGTTCTTCATTTTACAAGACACTACTGCACCGAGCTTATGTTTTCAGCTCTCATTTCCTTGTGGAAGCATCCTATGTATGCCCTGCACAAGGATGAAGGATCAATTTAAACTCATTCCACATTTTGCTTTTGCCCCCACTTTGATCTTCTCAGATCCCTATAAAGTGTTTGCAATAGAGAACAAGGCAGACAGTTTTGCATCAGAAGCATCACAAAGGCAGATCATCTGAAGTGGGGAAGGGAGGGGATAAACCTGCTTAATTCTGGGGGTCACAGCTGAGAGAAGCCATCATAAGAAGGATGCAGTATAGCACAAACTGGAAACAATACCAGTCCTGGAGCCAGGAAGACTCCTGTTCAAATACCATCTCTGACTATATTATGAGCTCTATGAGCATGGGTACCACATTTATTTAAGCCTCAGGGAACTCACAAACTCTATTACTTAGAGACATGCTATTGTATCCATTGGAGGAGGAAGATTAGACAAAGGGATTTTCAACACTAAGGAAACATCAGACCCTTGATGTGTGGAGTAGCTGGATTATTTCCAAAGCAGGAAAGCCAGCCTGGAGAAAACAACCAAAAAACTGGAAATAGTGACATATCAGGATGGCAACTGAAAAGAACATGGGATAATTAGTCCGGACCCCTCTGCTCCATTCAAAGCCTCTGCACAGGCTCTCATCCACTGCCCAGTGAGGTACTGTGATATAAAGAGGGTGCAATGGAAGAGTCAAAAGGTTCAAGTCCCAATTCTGTTTCTCACTAGCTATGTGTACTGGACAAGTCATTTCCCCTCTTCGAAACGCAGTTTGTCCATTTGTAAAATGGGATATTTTTGTTTTGGTTCAGTAGTTTCAGTTGTATCCAACTCTTCACAGTCCCATTTGGGGTTTCTTAGCAAAGATACTGTAGTGGTTTGTCATGTCCTTCTCCTCCTCATTTTACAGATGAAGAAGCTGAGGTAAACAGGGTTAGATGACTTGCTAAGTCATGCAGCTAATATGTGTCTGAAGCCAGATTCAAACTCAAGAAGATGAGTCTTCCTGACTTCAGGCCCAGCACTGCACCACTTAGCTACCCTAAAATGGGAGACAGATTTATATATCTATGTATTGTATTATGTATACAGACATAAACTATATATTGATATATAGATAGATATAGATTTAGTCACACACCCACACCTATATATATATATATGGGTGTGTGTGTATGTATATACATATATGTGGTATATATATATGTGTATGTATGTGCATGTATAAAAATGTTAGAACATGTAAATAAATAGAAATATAAACACTCACACTAACCCTTTTCACCACATTGTTATGAGGAAACCCCCTCTTAAATTCAGCCCATAGTGAAATGTGAGCTCTTCTCATATGACTTAGTGGCTCTTATCAGCATTAACTTGCCTAATCAAAGCCAACAGATAGTCTCCAAAGTGCTACCATCAGGTATTGTTCATCTAAGGCAGAGTGTGGACTGGTATTCAATCAATTGCCAAGGTTTCAAAGTTGGGGAGAAAAGGTTCCATGAAGGGAAGGAAGCCATCACTAGTGTACTACAAGGAAGAAAGGCTTGGATTTGAAGACAGAAGACCTGGGTCCAAATCTCACCTCTGCCATTTAATACTCATGTGACCTTGGGCAAGGCACTTTATTTGGTTAGACCCTTGTTTCTGCCTCTCTAAGATAATAGATAAACACTAAGGATCCTTTCAGTTCTAACCCTATGATCCTAGCAATCTATAAGTATCTATTAAGTGTTGACTATCTATCAGTCTCTTTGATCAACACTGGAGATAAAAAAGCACAGATCCTCCCCCAAAATATTCAAAATAATTCCTGCCCTCAAAGAACTTGATTCAGTGTGTGTAGTATGTATGTATGTATGTGTGTATGTGTGTAATGTGTATATATATATATATATATGTCATACACAGGAAATTCATGAAAGTAAAATTGTTTTATAGGGGAAAGCAAAGCATTGGTGTCTAATGAAGTGTGTTGGGATCTTTCAGTCCCACAGCAACAGTGTGAGAGGTGAAAACCTGAAAATGAGGCAAGAGTATTGTTCAGTCATTTCAGTCATGTCTGACTCTTCATGATCCCATCTGGGGTTTTCTTGGCCAAGATATTAGAGTGGTTTGCCATTTCCATCTCCTACTCATTTTACAGATGAGGAAACTGAGGCAAAGTTAAGTGACTTGTCTGGGGTCACCCAGCTAGCAAGAGGCAAGAGTAGTACCCTGAAAAAAGCAGGGGCTGCTGACCATCAGCAGATGTGGGCATCACTGATTGAAGTCTGGCCTCCATCTTATGGGAGGATGAAAGAAGTCACTCAGGGTCAGATGGCTAGATACTAAAATTCACAATGACAAATATGTACTTAGGGGAGAAGGGATTTATTTAAAAGATATCAAGGTGACATTCTCTCTTTTTGTTGTCTCTTACAAACCACAGTGCTCTCTCGGATACTTACCTGAAAAAAGTGAAATTCTTTTGAAAGAAAATTGAATGTATGAGGGTATCATTCATTCAAGTGGGTGATGTGAATCCAATGAATTTAAATGAACAAATGGGAATCCAATATATTATTTAATCCTAATGAATACCTTAATGAGCTATCCCTTCCTTCTTTAATTAGCCTGCAAGTAACACAATGCCATTTTCTGAAGCCAACTCACCTTAGAAAAGATTCTGAGCATCTGGATAAATGTGATTGTCCATCCAGATGGACTTCTCAGATAATTTTGACTGTACAGGACAAAAGATTATTTTTCTCCCTGTTTCAAGTCACTTCCAGGAGATCTGACCATGGTACTTTGTTTCCCCTGCTTGAAGAATGAAAACTTGGGTTCTGTTGTCCAGGGAGTCATCTCTCAGCTAACCTAGCAAAATGAGTCCTTTATTTGCCTGCTCTTCTACAAAAGTCCATTCTCCGTAGACCCTTTCTCTCTAACCTGGAAATACTGCCTGTGTGGTAAAGATTAAATCGGCCTCCCTGATCACAGCAGCTCAGAGACTACCTCTTGGCTTTAATTATCAAATAGACCTTGAAGTTGAATATTTGTGCCCTGCAGGAAACAGTCATCTAAAATTAAGACTGGAGAGTGCTTATTTTCTAAATCATCTGGGAAACAAAAGGGAATTCACCCTTCCCCTACTCCACCTCCCAGGTTGTCCTTTGAATCATAAAAATTTAGAACAGAAATTTAGAAATCATCCAAGTCTTGTGATTTAGAACTTAAAGGACCCTTAGAGAAAATCGAGTTCTACCTATGTTACTACCTTTATTTTACTGAATGGGAAACTGAAGCACAGAAGGGGAGTGAATTAACCATGGTCACATAGCAAGTTGGATGTCTGGGATTCAAAGTGACATCTTCTGATTTCAAATCTAAGGCTCTTTTCTGACTACAAATTCAATTCAATTCAATTCACTAAACATAAAGATCTGAATGACAACTTTCTGGACTTGATCTTTGCAGTCATATTCTTGGGTTATTTTTTTCCCTTATCACTGTAAGTGGGAGAAATAAGGGAAAGAAAAGATGTCAACATGAGCAAATGTTCAAACAATGATAAAGCTTTAATTAAGGCTTGCAGAGGACATGACTTGAGGATTGTTTTTCAAAATTTGCACTAAAGAATTTTTTGAGTTTTACATTTATACCAGTTCCTATCCCTAGATGCACAGATGGTACCTGAGGTATCTATCAGTGTGCCATGCTGATCTTCATATTTCTAAGACAGCAGCAAGGTAGTAGACAGATGCAGCAGTGGATTCTGGAGCAAAGAGGTCTGGATTCAAGTTTCTAGCTCTGGTGATTAGTAGTTGTGAGATATGGGGCAAGTTCCTTCCACCTTTAGAGAGAGCCCTATCAAATGGGGATAAGTACTTAAATGATCAATCTAAAAGAACTGTGTGGAAAGTATTTTCTAAACTTTAAAGTGCTATATAAATATGTTATTAGTGTTAAATGGATTCATCCAGGTCAAATCAGTTTACCCAATATGCAACTCTAAAGCCAGGCAATAAATGATGAAGATGATTTGTTGTAGAGAGGGAAAGGAAAGGAATGAGTGCATTAAGCCTCTACTACAGTCAGTCACTATACTAATTGCTTTTTAAGTATTATCTCATTTGATCCTCATAATAATTCTGTGAGGTAGGTGCTATTATGATGTCCATTTTATAGCTAAAAAAACTGGGGCAGGTAGAGGTTAAGTGACTTGTCCAGGGTCATATAGTTGATAATAGTAGTAATAATAAAAATAGCTAACTTTTTTTTATAGTGCTTACCATGTGAAAGGCATTGTGTTGAGTGATTCGCAATTATTATTTCATTTAATCTTCACAACAATCCTAGGAGGTAGGTGTCATTATTATCTCCATCTGACAGTTGAGTAAACTGAGGCAGAGGTTTAGTGACTTTCCTAGGTTCACACAGCTAGTAAGTATGTGAGGCTACATTTGAGCTCAGGTGTTCCCATCTACAGGTCCAACTCTGCATCTATTGTGTCACCTAACTGGAGGGGAAAGACCTGTGTGGGGAATTTATGAGGAGGAAAGACCCTCCAGCTCTTCAATTTAGCAACTCCTCTGTAACTTATCGTAGTAATGGGTTGTTTACCTCACTGAGAGGTTGAGTGATGTAACCACTGTCACACAGTCAGTCAGAGAAAAGTGTCTGTGTGTGTGTGTGTGTGTGTGTGTGTGTGCATATTTACAGGTATATATTTGAGATGATGTAGAGGAGGATAAAATGATAGATAGTTCTCTGGAACTTGATCTCTGCTTTCATGATCTTGAATTATCCCCACCCCATCTCATGGAAAACTTTTCTTTTATCAAAACTTTCCTATAGCTCCTAGAACAAAATGTATTATTCTATATGAGGGCTCACCAAGGTAGAATTGAGTTGGATTATGACCTCTTAGTGCTTATGCTGGGAAAGATAAAAAATTTTAAAAAAAATTCTATTCCAAGTTTCATCAAATTTTCCATCTTGGATGGGGATATTTGGGGACTATGGAATTCCGGGGTTGCACAGGATCTTGGAGGTGGGGAACTTGCTGCCTTGAGGCCACATGTGGCCCTCTACATCCTCAAATGTGACCTTTTGCCTTCACAGTGAAGTTTGAATCCAGTCACTTGAGGACCTAGAAAGCAACGTGACCTTTAGGCTGCAGATTCCTCAACCCTGTGTCTAGTCTGTCCAATACTTGAATTCCTTTAAAGTCCATCTGACAGAAGCCATCCACCCTTTTCTTGAATACCTCTAATGATCTGGGCCATTGTCAGACCCTTGTCATCACTCTTGTCTTACCAGTAGACTCCTATGATTCTAGAGAGAGAGTGAGGCCAACGACTTTGAGCAGAACTGCTATACTTAAATCCAATTCATTCACTAGTCAAGATGTCACCCTTGTGATGTCATTGGTCCTCTCTGAGAACAAAGGATAATGATAGTCTGAGTAGTAGTAGCTGGCCCCTGGTGACCCACCTGGCTAGTTCAAGTTGGGGAATGCTGCTATTTCTCCTTGTTTTTCTTCTTCCCTATCCACACATTGTCCCTCTTTCCACTTGAGGTATCATACCCTCAAGGGTGATATCATTGGTCTCCTTTTCAAGAATGAAGGACAAACAAAACAACCTTCAATGACAGGGAACTTATTATCTTTCAATGTAGCCCATATTGCTTTTTTGATAACTCTGCCTTTGTTTCCCTTTAACTGACCTAGAATCTGCCTTCCTGAAAGTACTCATCATAAGTCCTTGTTTTACCTCTGGGGCCAAATAAAACAATACTAATCTCTCATATATAAAATAGTCTTCAAACACTTCAAGAGAGCTTTCTTCATATTTCCAAGTCTTCCTTTCCCTAAACATCCCCTAGATTTTAAAATCAATTAATGTGCAGTAGGATCTTTAATCCCTTTTCTTTCCTGGCTATTCTTCCCTGGAAAGGCTCCAATTTGTTAATTTTCTTTCTAGAATATAGTCCCACAATATTTCAAGTATGGTCAGAACAGAATACAGCTGCCCTATCACCTTCCTCATTTCAAACATAATGCTTCTCTTAATGCAATTGAAAATTGCATTTGATTTCATGACTGGAAACAAAATAGTCTTGTAGTATGTACTCTTCATATAAACACATAACTGTATTAGAAAATTATATATAAGTGGCTAAGAGGTAAAAAAAAATGATTCATGGGAGGATCAAAGGATCTAATAGAAGTAGAAATACTTTGAAAACTGTAACATGCCCCACAGATGCTGTGTGCATCACTACTGAGTCCATTTCTGAGGTCAGAGTTTTAGTAAGGCCATTCATAAATTGGAGTACCTCTGGAAAGGCATGAACAGAGTGATGAGGGAACTGAAGCTATGATGTCTATAAATTACTTTAAATGACTTTGGATATTTACCTAGGAAAGGGGAAAAAATTTTATCAGACCTCATCAACTGAAATTATTCTGGCTGAAGTTATCTAAGATCTCTTACTTGCCAGACAGGCTTTTGTATTTTGCTTTTTTCCCCCCTCAATTGTCATCCTTTTTGACCTCTCTACAGCCTTTGATGATGTAGATCATCCTCTCCTGTTGGAACCACTCTCTTCTCTCTTGGATTTTATAATACTGTTTTCTCTTGGTTCTCCTCTTACCGGTCTGCTTCTTTCCTCTCTGTCTCTTTTGCTAGATTTTCTTTTTAGCCCATGCTTAGTAATAGTCATTCCATAAGACTGTGTCCTAGACTCTTTAACTTTTATAGTAGATGGTGTAATTCAATATAATTGGTTTCCTTTGTAATTGATGAGTATTTTGTCTGATGTATTTAAAAACATTATTCTCAGATGAGGTTTATAGGCTTTGCTAGACTGCCAAGAGGGTCCATCATACACACACACACACACACACACACACACACACACACACACATACACACACACACACACACACACCCCTCCCCTTAAAAATCCCTCTTCTATGCTATCTCTTTTGGATAATTTCTCATCAGCTCCCATGAGTACAAATACCATTCTCAATTCTGTAAGTCCTAATCTTTCTCTGGCTCTAGTTCCATATCACCATTTGCTTTTTGGACATCTTGAATTAGATGTATCACTGGCATCTTAAACTCAATATGTCCCAAACAGAACTCTTCATCCTTCCCCCTACCACTCCAAACTTCACTCTTCCCAAATTTCCTATTATTGTTGAGAATACCATCATCCTCTCAGGTAGTCAGGTTTTTAACCTCTATGTCACCCTTAACTTTCTACTTGCATTTGCCTCATATATTAAATTTGTCACCAAATATTATCATTTATATCTTCACAATATTTCTCATGGACATTCCCCCTCTTTTCTACTCTCAATTCCACTACTCTAGTACAAATCCTCATTACCTAGACCACTGAAATAGCCTCCAGAATGCTGTCCCTGACCTAAGTCTTTCCCTACAAAAATTCATTCTTCATTTACCCAACAAAGTCATTTTCCTAAATGAAATCCCATCATGAGACTGTATTTTTGCATTTCTTAGTATTCCAAACACTTGGCATAATGCCTTATACATAGTAAGCAATTGATAAATATTGACTGCCTGACTTATTGGACGTGATATGTGCTTTCAATGTCTAGAAGGCTGCCAGGTGGAAGAGATGTTCATTAGGTTCATTTTGCTCATCCCTAGAAGGCAGAACCAGAAACAATGGTTAGAAATTGCAAAGTGCCAGATTTGTGTTCTGTGTAAGATGGGGCAAGATGGTGTGTGTGAGACATTTTAAAGGTGAAAGCTGTCAACACGGGCCATCATAGCATTGAGGCTTTTCATATCTGGAAATCTTAAAGAGGCTGCAGGATCTTTCCACCCAGAAGTGATGGATGGGCTTGGAATAGATAGCCAATTCTAGGATTTTGTATGCTATTAGAGGAAGATGAGTGGCACAGTTCATAAAGCTCTGAACTGAAAGTCAGGAAAATCTGAGTTGGAATCTTGCCTCCAAGACTTAATTGTGCGAACCTGGGAAAGTGACTTGGACTCTGTCAGCCTTAATTTCCTCAGCTGAGAATGGGGATAACAATGGCCCTTACCTCACAGGGTTGTCATAAAGATTGAGTAATAATGTACTGTGTTTTGAAAATTGTAAAGCTCTATGTAAATAATTATTATTTAATTTTAAACTCAGATTTAACCTTCTACACATGCGGTGCTCTACGACTGTGGTAACAATGCTCTCCTCCTCATTCTGCGAATCCTGTTGTTTATGTATGGGAGAATGCTTTTGGTTGATGCTGGAGAGATTCCAGTTGCAAAGACCCACAGTAAATGGGCATTCGTTTTCAGGGAATATTGACTAAACCCAGAACAAAACTACAGGAGTTTATCATCTTTATCTTAGCTCCAAGTTCCAGTAATTCATGAGTGGTGACTTTGTACTGAGAGACAAGCCCTTGCTTCCCTGCCTATGGGAGGTACCATTACGAGACACAGCCTGAGCAGATTTCTGAAAGAACAGAATGAAATGCCTCTGAAGTGTGCCTCTAGTGCACATAGTTTCCTTTTCCCCTACTCAAATTAAGTTATTAATACAACTGTCTGCAGAGTATCAGGCTAATGAGAGCTAAACTTTCTGTACAAAAAAAAGCATTCATATGCACCACCTCCTCACTGATGGCAATTTTGGCATCCGATTTAAAATGAGATCCAATTATCTTGCACACCTGAGGATGGGCTGTCTTGTTTATCTCAAAACGTCAATGTTACTCCCTCCATGCTCTGTCCTCTCTACCATCATTCCCCACAGAAGGATTCCACAGGGAACAGCAGAACTGGTCACAGACAAGGTGGTAAAGCCAAAAGAATACTGTACTAGAGATCAAGAGATCTAGGTTACAGGCTAAACAGTTCCCACTAAATGAATGGTTGCTTTGGACAAGTCATTCAACATAAATTTATTAAGTGCTTACTATGTGCCAGGCATAGTGAATAGAGTGCTGAGCCTGGAGCCAGGAAGCATGGAGTTCAAAACCTGCCCCAGACACTTCCTAGCTATGTGACCCTGGGCAAGTTACTTAACTGTGTTTGCCTTGGTTTCCTCAGCAGTAAAATGAGCTGGATAAGGAAAGATACGCCATTATCTTTACCAAAAAAATTCCAAATGGGGTCATGAAGAGTGAGATATAATTGAAAAATGACTGAATAGGAACAATGTGTCAGGCACTGGGCTAAGCATGAAGGTTATATAGATGAGTATAACACGTACAGTTACGGTTCAACAAAGTCATATGATACATACCCCCCAAATGTGTGATACAACCTGAATGTCAGGGAAAGAAAGGAAAGATTTAGGGCAGGTTTTGCCCCAAGTGCTGGTTCCTTTGACAGTCATGGCCTCTTTGATGGTCATTACACAAACTACTCTCTTTCAACGTCATACATTCTCACTGGCTGTCTCCCATGTCTAGAATGCTTCAGCTCCTGATCTTCACCTCCTGCCTTCCCTTAATATTAGTGCCTGCTCTCTGAGATTGTCTCCAATTCACCCTGTATACATCTTGCTCATATATACTATCTCTGCATTAGATTGTAAGATTGGGAGCTCCCTGAGAGCTGGGACTGTTTTTAAACATTTTTTTTTCATATTCTCAGCACTAAGTACAGTACTTAGCACATAGAAGGTACTTAGTAATGCTTGTTGAACTATTGGCTTAATAGGAAAATTCAGAAAAAGGGGTAGATTTTTGGAAGTAAAATAGTAAATTGTGTTTTAGATAAGCTGAATGTGAGATGCCTACTGGATATCCAGTTCAAAATGGCTAATAGATTTTGTGATCCAGTAGGCCTGGAGCTCAGGAGAGAGAGAGAGTAGGACTAGATATATGTCTTGGATTTATCTACATAAAGATTATAATTGTAAATTATAATCATAAATAATAGGAACTGAGGAGGTAAAAAAGAGAGAGAATGGTTCAAAGACAGTGAATACATAATCTTCTTAGCCTCCAATTAAAACCTTTCCAGCCAGATAGACTCCGTCAGAGTCTGTTCTCTGTTGTCAAAAACTCAGGTGCAGCTCCATGCCATGGTAAGGAACTATTTAAAAAACACAACATTTAAAAAAAAGAACTTCCAGTAACTATTTCTAGACATCACTAAGAAGATTGTAATTCAATGTTTAACAGCTCTTGGGTTTCATTTAAAAACACTTCAGAAAGAAAATGAGCTTAACACTAAAAGGTTTAATTTTTATATGAGTGTGTTGGTGGGGGGAGTATTAATGTTATCTAGATTTACTTCTTTAATTAAAACTCTATCTCATGCTCTATTATCAGCTATACAGATGTGAAGAGCTATGTAGATGAAACTAATAGAAGCCCTTGGAAAAAATATTAGGAAAAGATAAACACAGCAACTCCACACCCCCCTTCCACATCCCAAATTAGAATCCAGCCCTGAGAGTGTTGGAGGAGCTGGTATTAATCATGATGATAAAAATAGCTTTCTCACCCAACCCCTCACTGTTGTCTGTACATACATCTTGTAGAGATATTCAGAAATGACTCAGAATTGTGCAGGCTTTCAGTTTGTAATTGCACCTTTTTAAATGGCCTTTGATTGCCAGGTCAGACATCCTCCACTTGAAAAACAAATAGAAATGTGTCTGGAGAAGAATGCACATAAAGTGAATTTTTGCAAACTGAATCCTACTTATTCTTTGACTTCCATTAAAAAGGCAACAGCAATTTATTGTCATTTTGGATTTAGTTGCTATTTGTGGCAAGTCAAAAGGAAGAGCAGACAGCATGATGAACTGGAACTGGCAGTTGTTAGAATCAGGGCTGGCTGGCTAGAGGTCAAGTTCAGAGACTGCAGTAAAGTCAGGAAGGAGAAGGCAGATACCATTGATTCAGAAAGAGGTTCCAAGACAGCTAAAGCAGGGAGGGCCAAGGAGTTCAGAGAAACAGGGAAGATCACAGAGTAGTAGAAGTGGAAGTAACTTTGGCACAGAAAATGTTAGAACAAAAGGGAATACTTATTTATTATAAAGAATGACTTTCTTGTGGGTAGATGCTTGGGGAAATTAAGATGAGGTAAAAACAAAACATACTTATAAGTTTTATTTTTATAAAGAATTAGAATGGATCTTAGAACACAGAAATCACCACATGACGATTTACTATTAGAGATGGGGCAGATTTTCCCATGCCAGGTAAGTTATTAGTGTGTGACACCATGGGGCAATGTCATGTACTAACAAACATCTTTGATTACAGAAACACTCCAAGAAGATGGACCAGCTTCGTTGCCAAATACTTTATTTTGGAAGGCAGGTCTTCAGGAATTCTAGTACTTGTCTTCCAATAAACCTCAGGGCAGTATTGTAGGTCAAGAGAGCCAAGATCCTATCCAGAGATATTTCTATCTGGGGTGGAGCCAAGATGGTAGAGTAAAAGCAAGGACTTGCTAGAGCTCTCCCCGTAAACCCAGCCAAATACTTGTAAAAAATGACTCTAAACAAATTCTGAAGCTGCAGAACCCACTGAAAGAAAGATTGAAGCAAATCTCCAGCCCAAGATAGCCTGATGGTCAATGGGAAGCAACTATTGCACCAGGCTGGGAGCAGAGTACAATCCAGCATGGGCTGCACTGGCAGAGATGGGACCTGAGCAGGCATCTGGGAATGAATCACTGGCACAGGTAGTGGTTTCCAGACTTCTCAACCCTAAAATACCTAGGACAAATTGGAACATCAGTGGAAAACACCTTTTGGATCTTTGTGAGAGGGTAGAGAGGTTCAGTTCCAGTTCCAGGGCAGTGGAGGGAACAGAGGATCCTTCATTGTTTCTGGAGCTCTAAGCCCACAGATTGGGGAGGAGAGGTGGATCAAGTAGTTGATAGTACATCCTCTACCCCCACTGGAAGCAGAAAACTACTTTGACAAAGAACTCAAAAGTCAAATAATTGGCTGGGGAAATGAGCAAAACCAGGGCAAAAAATCAGACTATGAAATCTTACTTTGGTGACAAGGAAGACCAAAATATACAACCAGGAGACAACAAAGTGAAAACTCCTACATCTAAAGCCTCTAAGGAAAATATGAATTGGTTACAGGTCATGGAAGAGCTGAAAAAGGATTTTAAAAATTACATAAGACAAGTAGAGGAAAAATTGAGAAGAGAAATGAGAGTGATGCAAGGAAATCATGAAAAATGAGTCAACTGCTTGCTAAAAGGGAACCAAAAATGCTGAAGAATAACACCTTTAAAAAATAGGCTGACCTAAATGGCAAAAGAGATACAAGAAGCCAATGAGGAGTAGAATTCCTTAAGAAGCAGAATTGGATAAATGGAAAAGGAGGTCCAAAAGCTCACTGAAGAAAAAAATTCTATTGCAGCAGATCTAAGCTAATGACTTCATGAAAAATCAAGAAACTATAAAACATAACCAAAAGAATGAAAAAAAATAGTAGACAATGTGAAATATCTCATTGGAAAAACAATTGAAGAAGAAAATAGATGCAGGAAAGACAATTAAAATATTATTAGATTACCTGAAAGTCATGATAACAAAATAGCTTAGACATAATCTTTCAAGAAATTATCAAAGAAAACTGGCCTGATATTCTAGAACCAATGGGTAAAATAGAAATTAAAAGAATTCACTGATCGCCTCCTGAAAGAGATCCCAGAAAGAAAACTCCTAGAAATATTGCAGCCAATTTCCAAAGCACGCAGATCAAGGAGGAAATATTGCACTCAACCAGAAAAAAACAGTTCTTAGTATTGTGGAAGCACAATCAGGATAACACAAGATCTAGTAGCTTCTACATTAAGGAAGAAGGAGGGCTTGTAATATGATATTCCAGAAGTCAAAGGAGGTAGGATTAAAACCAAGAATCACCTATCCAGCAAAAGTGAGTATAATACTTTAGGGGAAAAATTAGTCATTCAATGAAATAGACAACTTTCAAGCATTGTTGATGAAAAGACTAGAGCTGAATAGAAAATGTGATTTTCAAATACAAGAATCACGAGAAACATGAAAAAGTAAATAGGAAAGAGAAATCATAAGGGACTTACTAAAGTTGAACTGTTTACATTCTTACATGGAAAGATAATATTGGTAACTCTTGAGGCTTTTGTAAGTATTAGGGCAGTTGGAGGGATACACACACACACATATGTATATATAATGTATATGTATATATATATATATATTATGTGTATATATATATATTATACACACACAGAAGTCACAGGGTGAGTTGAATATGAAGGGATGATATCCAAAAAAATAAAATCAAAGGGTAAGGAAGGAATATATTGGGAAAGGGAGAAAGGGAGAAATAGAATGAGGTAAATTATCTCACATAAAAGTGGTAAGAAAAAGCTTTTTCAATGGAGGGCAAGGGGGGAAGGAGAGAGGGAAAGAGTGAATGTTACTCTCATCAGATTTGGCTTATAGAGAGAATAACATGCAGACTCAATATAGTATGAAAATCTGTCTTACACTAAAGGAAAGTAGGTAGGAAAGGGATAAGTGAGGTGTGAGTGGTGGGGATAATAGAAGAGAGAGCAAATGGGAGGAGGTGGTAATTAGAAATAAACACTTTTGAGGAGGGACAGGGTCAAAAGAAAGAATAGAATAAACAGGGGGAAGGATAGAATGGGGGAAAATATAGTTAGTCTTTCACAAGACTGTTATAGAAGTGTTTTGCATGACTATACATATGTAACCTATAGTGAATTGCTTGTTTTCTCAATGAGGGTTGGGTGGGGAGGGAGGAAGGGAGAAAAGTTGGAACTCAAAGTTTTAAAAAATAAATGTCAAAAATTGTTTTTACATGCAACTGGAAAATAAGACATACAGGCAATGGAATATAGAAATATATCTTGCCCTACAAGAAAATAGAGGAGAAGGGGATATGAGAAGGGAGGGATGTGGTAGAAGGGAGGGCAGATTACAGGAAGGGGTAACCAAAATGTATGGTATCTTGGGTGGTAGGGAGAGATGGGGAGAAAATTTGGAACTCAAAATGTTATGAAAGTGAATATTGAAAACTAAAGATAAATAAATAAAATATTATTTTTAAAAAGAAGTTAGCTCTATCATCTGCTGATGTCAAGAGCAAGCAATAGACTCATTCCTGTAATTAAAAGTCAATTGAAATTTAGGGGGTTGTCTAAACTAACATGTAAAAAAGTAGAACAGGAAATCTTTTTTGTCATTTATTCAAAGAAAAATTCTCAAAGGGGAATGGAAATAGACATAATAATCATAGTTTAATGACAAATTCCATCCTGGATGATGTGCTAATTTACTAACAATTCTCACTAATTTATTGCAACTTAGATGGATGACAGTGTAATAAAAAAATAAAATGATGTTGCTCTTGGAATGATGTCCCTCATTCATATCTAGCTAGTTCATAAGCTTATTTACAGTGAAGAAAACCATCATACAGCAGCTTTATGTCTCATTCCATCCCATCCCATCCCTTGCCAAGAGATGCAGCTAAGTGGTGTGATGGATAGTGCTGGGACTGAAGTCAGGATGACCTGAGTTCAAACCTTGTTTCAGACACTCACCATTTGTGTGATTCTGGGCAAATAAGTCTTTTACTTTGTTTGACTCCATTTCTCCAACTATAAAATGGAAATAATTTTTTAAAAAGATCCTTCCTTCCTTCCTTTCTTCCTTTCTTCCTTCCTTCCTTCCTTCCTTCCTTCCTTCCTTCCTTCCTTCCTTCCTTCCTTCCTTCCTTCCTTCCTTCCTTCCTTCCCTCCTTCCTCTTATGCAGCCATCTAACCAGGCTTTCTCATCATCTGCTTGCAAACACTGACCTACTCTTCCCCACTTGGACCAGCATTCTTTAAACCAGACCTGAACTACTCCCCCCCAACTTTTCTGGAAAACAGAACTATCTTTCCTGGTTACCTCTTCTCTATATGTGTTGCCTTCTTTTTTTATAATTTAGGTTCCCCAAGGTCACAGATTAGGCAATTTTAAATCTTTGAACTCCCTGAGTATGCACTGTGTCTGGCATATAGTAAGTACTCAATAAGTATTCATTTCAATAATTTATTCTAAAAGGAGAAAATAACAAAAGGCTAATGATAGAAACCAATACCTTACCTTAGCAAGCAGCATTGGAGAACAGGGGCATAGAGTACAGAATGACAAAAGTCATTGGATAGTCAGAAGACCTGGAACCAAGTTCTTGAGCAAGTGATTTTACTTCTTTGACCCTGACAGGTAAGAGATGACTGGCACACCTTTTAGGAAGTTAGTTCATCCTAAAGAAGGTGGATAGTAGCCTAACTCAAGAGAATACTGATACAATTCCTGATGAAAGCCAACAACATAATGGCAGATGAAAAGAGAAGGGTGACATGGGACCACCGGATGCTTTCCAACAATTCAATTCAATAAAATTCATTAGACTACTACTCCCAGGAAGGTACCATGCCACAAGCAGAAAGCGAGAAAGGCAAATACATCTTTCAAACCTGCAAAGAACTTTCATTCTCCTGAGAGGGCATTAAGAACAAAAACTCCATTCCTGTCATGTCCGTTATTGAGCAGTTATATTTTCCTATGAATTAGTACCTATGGCATATTGCTACTGTCTTCTATGTTGCCAGAAGGGTAGGGTCCTCTAATGTGAACTTACTTGGTTTTAACAGTCTATAGAAGGCAATAGAAAAAAGATTTTCTAAACTGACCATGAATAGTGGACCAGACAATTGGTCTCAGACTAGTCTGAGTAGATTCAGTCAGAGTTTGGCTTGGATAAGAGGTAGAATGATTTAACCAAAATAGCAAGTGATTTAGCATCAGACAAATGTACTTGGACCTCAGACCTGTCTCTTTCTACCAATGTGATTTGGGATGAGTCACTCCAACTCTCTTAGGCTCTAATTCTTCATCTGGCTTCATCTTTGACAAGATGATATTTAAAATCCCTTTTGGCTTTTGATTCTATGAACCCATAACTTCCTCATCTTCTCTGAGGAAGATAATCTCCTTACACTTTTATAGAAAACAAAGATTCTCAAGCAGCCAACAGTGTAACATTTAATAAAGCTATCCCCAAATTTAATTATAGAACTTACTGTCAAAATGAGGGAAGGTTCAGTATGCTTTTAATTATTGCACTGATGGCTGAAAAAAATATCATTAAACATCCTGGACCCTGTTTGTAAATTGAATGGGGAGCCACATTTCTTCCCTACAGTCAGAAGGCTGACTTGTAAAACTCATGTTTGATCAATACTAACTAAATAAACACTTTTCACAACCTATAAAAGCCAACCTTCCCCACTATTGTACAGATTTGATTTATTAATGAGGATATGAGATCGCTTACAACACTTGCAAACCAGGGGCTCACCAGTGATTATTGATGACCTTGGTTCTCTGTAGATGCATTTCTCTCTAACTTTATAGGGAAGAAGGCTGAATACCATTTTTGTTCAGCACCACATTGCAGATGATACTAAAATTGTGTTTTTCCAGAGATAGCTGCATTGGAACAGTTAATTCAGTGGTTAGTGAATAAGCACATATTCATAGATAGCTAGAACAGGTCTTAGAGAGCATTACATTACAGAGATGGGGAAATAGAGGTAGAAAGAAGTTAGCTGACTTACTCAAGGTCACACAGCTCATAAGTAGAAGAACTCATTGGAAGGATTCCTTTGATCCTAAATCTAGTGCTTTTCCCACTTTATCATGGTTTCACTAAATGTATATATGACCAGGATACCATCTTTAAAACTAAAAACACCATGGTTACATTAAGGCAACAGCTTATGGAATGATTTATCTCTCAACTAAATGAATGGTGGGCAGGTCAAGTATAGTAATGATATCACTCCCTCATCAAATTCCCTGAGCCTTTCTTCTGAATTTCCTTTGCCTCATTACAACTCCTCCATGTATCCTTTCTGATGCGTAAAAGTCTATTTACTCTCTTGGAGACTCAGCTTTTTCATCTACATAACAGGCAAATGTGTGCCTTCACTTATTGGATTATTGTAAAGAAATCACTTTGTAAATTTTAAAATGCCATGTAAATGTGAATTATCCTCATATATTGGTCTAATCCCTGCCCCTCCAAGTAGTTTATAAACTTTCAGAGGGGTGGCCACTGTGATTTCTCCTTTTTATGTCCAGCACCAAGGACAGGGTCCTGAATTTACCATCACTAATTGCTTACTGAATTGGATAACAGCTATGATTTACTTTATATGAAGTTTTATGATTACTAAGAAGCTTATATAGATTATTTTATTTCATCCACATAACAAATGGTTGAAGTAGATAATGTAAATGTAATAACAATTCACATTTTATAGCCTGTTTTTGGTTTACAAAAGAGAAAAAAAACTAGTTAAAACCCCCTCCTGGACTTTTCTTGCTTTTCTACCTCCAACATTAGTAGTACAAGTATTATTTCCCCAGGTTAATATATAAGGAAACTGAGTCCCAGAGAGATTAAAGTGACTGATTACATAGCTAGTACACAGCAGAGCCTGGACTTGAGTTTATGTCTTCCAGATCCAAGTTCAGGAGTCTTTCCAGAACAACACATGCATATTTCTAATGTAAGTAAATAAAGTAATACTTCATTTTACTTTTTATTCTGAATATAAATTAAGTTAAAAACATTTTACATGAACACAGTAGAATACATAATATGATTCTGTATGAAAATCTTAATCTCCATTTTACACTGCTTTTTAAAAAGTATATATTAAATCATACACAACAATTTTTAAACTAGCCTGCTTGTCTGTGCTTCTTTCCTTACTTTCTTTTGTGCATTAAAAAAAGTGATGATGCCCATCCATTGTTTTAGTTCACTATTGCTTCTCCTTTCTTCTTCTTCTTCCTCCTCCTCTTCTTCCTCCTTCTCCTCCTCTCCTTCCTTTTCTTCTTCCCCTTCCTCTTCTTCTTTCTTCTCTTCTTCTTCCCCTTTCCTTTCTCCTTCCCCTTCTCCTTTTTCCAGTTTTATTAGTCTCAGGAATTAGGAATAAAGTTTTCTGAAATAACTGCACATTTCTTTTCTAAACGTTTGTGAAGAGGGTCAAAACAATATTTGCTTTTTTTTTTTATTATTTCATTTAGTCATCAATTTCCTTTCACCCTCCCATTGTATAAAACAAGACTTCTGTAGGATGTGGATTCTTTATATTTGAAGATTCTCCATGATTTAAAGTTTTTGCGTCATGGATGAAACAATGAGTTCATTCACTGAGTTACACTTGTATGGGTGCATATCAAATACACACACACACACACACACACATATATATCAAATCAAATAATTTGTTTGCTTGAGTAAAACCATTCTATATTCTTTAGCGCATGCTGGTAAATGATAACCTTATGAGTTTCCTCAACGTTTGCCATCAGGGACTCTGGTTCAGCCAATATGATGTAAACTTTCCAGTTTAGACTGGTCCCACAAAAAGGAAGAACACACAGCCACATCTAGTGTATAATTTAATCGTTGTCAAAAAGAAAGTAAACTTTTTTCCCCTCAAAGTATGTGATTACACAGTGTTGAAACGGTAAGGGTCTTTAGAACATCAACGCTTGAAGGGACATTTTTACCTTCAACCCTCTTAACAAGTCCCGATACCTATGAGGTTCTTAGCATTCCTTCCTTCTTTGATTTTTCCTTTGGTGTTCCTCTTTCACCCTTTCAAGGACTAGAGAATGGAGAGGCATTCCCCAACTCTTTCATCTTCTGTGCTAAGAGGGAAGCAGGACTTTATGCATATGTAGCAGTTGCTTGGCACTTCAGGAACACAAAGATTCTTCTCTAGGTCACTGAAAAATTCCCCTTGCTCTCCAGACTGGTTGGGAGCAAGAAAATCCATCCTCTACTGGAACAAGGACTATGTTCTTTTTGATAGCACTTTATTAATGATATCTCATTTTCTCCTCACAACCCTGGGAGGTAGATACTACTTTTTAATCTCCATTTTACAGATGAAGAAACTGAATCAAAAAGAGGCTGAATGACTTGCCCAGGTTCACATAGTAAGTGTCCAAGGTCAAATTTGAACTCAGTTCTTTTTGACTTCAGCCTCAGCATTTGATTCAGTATATCAACTAGTAGGCGTACTCGCCTTTTACTCCTAAAGCAAAACACCAACAAAAATAAATTCACTTGAGGATAAGAAGATGTCACTGAACCCCTTGAACAGAAGAAAAACCTAACCCAATATATCCAATTTCCTCTCCATCAAGGCCCTAGCAAATCTTCTATATTTTTAGAAAACAAAGAATATAATTAATAGCAATTAGGAGGAGGGATGATTCTTGGAGGAGGGACACTTCAAGGTTTGTTCTCTGATAGTCCAGGCATTCTGACTGATACAGGGAAGGAGGACAGCTCTAGGACTGAGACATTGATCACAACATCCTACTATATCACAGGCTGCTGCAGAGGCAGGTGAGAGACTCAACATTGTGGCAGGGCTGCCACACATTTTTCTGATTAGGAAGACAATACAGGGGAGGCATCAGGAGAAAAAAAATTGATCCAAGATTTTTTAAGCGTGTGTGTGTGTGTGTGTGTGTGTGAAAGAGGAAGACGGAGACACAGAGAAACACAGAGACACAGAGAGGAAAGACAGACAGACAGACTCAGGGAAGAGAAGAGATGTACACAGAAACACAAACCTATTGTCAACAGCTGCATGACTTCATTCATGTGGGTGCTATAACTACCAACGCAAATCAGCACCCATCAAAGTTCTTCTCCTGGGTGATTTGCCCATACTTTCAAGTAAATCTTCCAAAGCGTATATAAGCAATGTGCTGAAAGTCTTACGCAAAGCCCTTTTATATTTGGCAGTTGCCAGTGCAGTCTGTATATTGTTTACCTGGTATCCCTCATTCTTGATACCCAGTTAGGCCCCCTCTTTTTCTGACCATACCTGAAATACTGGCAGCTTTTCGACCTCTTTTGGCTGCAGCCCACTCATGATCCACCACTCTATCTAAAAGGTATCTTTTATATACAATGGCAGCAACATATAGTAGACTTGTGATTACTTCTGTGTGCAGAAATTTCTTCCCATGATGCAGGTCAGCAACTTCTGCGTAATTTATGATTGTGATAGAACTTTCAGGGGCACTGAGAGTTGAAGTGATTTATTCATGGCCACAAGAGCAGTGCATGGCAGAACTACATCTCAAAACCAGGTCTTCCTGATGCCAAAGGCACCCATCAATCTCTCCATCCATATTTGTATATATATGTACCTATATGTCCACATTTGTGCATATAAATTCACACAAATATGAAGTGGTAGGAAATATCATCCAAGAGGCAGGCGACATGAGGTATTGGGCTTAAAGCTAGGAAGACTAGGGATCAAATCCAACTTCAGAAACTTACTATCGTTGCAACCCTGGAAAAGTCCCTCCAACTCTTTCTCAGCCTCATTATTTTTATCTGTATAATGGTGTCTACTGTACCTTACAGGTTTTTGGTGAAGATTTAATGAGATAACACATGTAAAGTGCTTTGTCAACCATAAAGTACTATGTATGTTCACATGCATGTACACATAGATGTATATATATGCTCTTATGCGTGTGTGTCTTTGTATTTTTTAAAGGTTTGGACAACATGCATTGTTGGGAACTTGAGGTAGTTATGCCTTTTATACATTTATAGTCAGAAAACCTGGATTTGATCTAAACTCAATCAGCTGTGGGATGTTGGGCGAGTCATTTAATCTCTGTGAACCTCTATTTCTTCATCTGTAAAATGAGCCTGATGCCTGTCTTCCCCAACTCTCAGGAATATTGTGACAAAAAGAATAAAGAGTTCATATCAAGTGTTTTGTAAACTGCAAAGCACAATGTTAAAGTCAGATTGTATTTGTGCTACTTCTACCGTCCTTACTCAGAACAAGAGTAGAAGTGCTTGCCAGACAAGATCTCTCCTTATACTATCTGAAATGGAGGGTCTTTTGGCCATTCTCAACAATAGAGTGATCCAAAACAATTCCAAAGCACTTTTGATGAAAAAGTCACCTCCAGAGAAAGAACTGATGGAGTCTAAATACAGATTGAAGCATATTTTGTAATTCTATTACTTTCTATTTTGGTCTGCATTTTCTTTTGCCACGTTGTTAATATGAAAATATTTTGCATAATGGTATATGCATAATCTACATCAAATTGCTTGCCTTACTGAGGAAAGGAAGGGAAGGAGGGAATTTGGAATTCTATTTTTTAAAATAAATGTTATATTTTTTGGTTTACATGTAATTGAAAAAAAATAAAATAAAAATTCAAGTTTTTACATTTAAATTAAAAAAACCAGAGGATATTGTAAAAAGTAGATACTCAATGAAGATGAGGTAATGGAGATCTGGACAATCTCTCCAGTGGTGGAGAGAGCTCTGACAGAGTTCACTCTGACTCTTTGAGTAGCTCATATGGGGAGAATCTGACTCCATATCAAACACAGTGAAATTCTCCAAGCCAGTTTGGACAATCATTTAGAGAATACAGAGCAAGACACATCGTTTCTGCTTGACTGGTTTTAAAGCCAAGTAATTGAACCATTTTATAGCCCCCCTTTTAAAGACGGGCTCTTTCAGTTAGAAGTGCAAAACACATCTCAGTAATAATAACGTTGTTATGTTTTGTGAATTTTGTTTAAATGGGTTTTATCATTAGGCAGAAGAACATCTGTCCTGGGATGAGACCACACCAGCTTCTTTTTTTTGACCCAGTGTGATTTTTTTCCCCACGGCCAACTTCCATATTCTTAGCTACTGGGATGAAAGAAGGATTGATGACTTGGAAGAGTAACTAGAATTCAACAGATGCCTGAGAAAGCAGCAGTGTGGTGTACTGGGAAGGAGGGTGATCAGGGAGTCAGATTGCCTGAGTTCAGTCCCAGAGCAAACAGGTATATTGTGGCGCTAAGTCATTGGAACATAGAAATTTAGATTTAGAACAGGAAGGGACCTTAAACATCATCTTATAAACAAAGAAACAGAATCAGAGATGAGAAGTGACTTTCCTGAGGCCACAAATGTTGTAAGAAGCAGAGTCTACATTTAAACTCAGGTTCAAATGTAGCTGGCGGCAGAGTGGATACAATGCCAGGTTTGGAGTCAGGAAGATCTGAATTCAAATCTACTCTCAGACACTTAATAGTTGTATAATCCTGGGCAAGTCAATTAACCTGTTTGCCTTAATTTCCCTATCAGCAACAATGGGTAAATAAAGCTATTAACTCACAGGGTTGTTATAAGGATAAAATGAAATAATATTTGTAAAGTGCTTAGCATGGTACCTAGCACATAGTAGGCTCTATATAAAAGCCTATTTTTTCTTCATCCCCTGTAGAGCTGGGGAAAAAATAGTGATCAGCCCTGTCCCTCATTTTATAGAGGAGGAAGCTCAAGTGTTTGAAACAGGAATCTTTGACCAAGGTCTCACAGATAAATATGAATTCAGGTCTTTATGCCTTAGTATAGTAGTAGTGGTAGTTGTGATGGTAGTATAATTGTAGTGGTGGTGCTGATGGTGGTGGTGGTAGTAGCAGTGGTAGTCGTAGTAGTAGTAGCATTAGTAGTTTGGATCACACACATTGTGGGACTCTGGCCACAATTATAAAAAGTGTTCACCCCCACAGGAAAACAAACAAACAAACAATGCTTGGTACCATGTTGAAATACCACCCTTCCCCCATGCCCGGACACCTGCCTCTTCTCATACAAATACTACTACTAGTATTACTTTTACTATTTCTACTACTACGTTACTATTACTAGTACCACTACTTCTATTCCCACCACCACTACTACTCCTATCATTGCTACTATTACTACTGGTAGCAGTACCAATCAGAAGCAGCATTTATAAAGCATTTCAAAGTTTACAAAACTCTTTATATGAATTATATCATTTGAGCCTCATTATAACTCTGTAAGGTAAGTGCTCTAATTATAATATTTACAGATAAAAAATAGGCACTTGGAAAGATTACATGATGCAAAGGATTATATACTTCGAACTGGATAGGATCAGAGGTCATAGTTCAACTCTTTTCTTTTAAATATCAGAAAACTTGAAACAAGGGAGGTAAAGTGATTTGTCTAAAACTACACACAGGTAATAAGCATGGTGGGATGGGGTGGGAATTTAGACTCAGCCCTTTGGATTTCAGATACAATATCCTTTCCATTGTTCCACATAGCTAGTAAGTGCACAAAGCAGAATTAAAACTGATTCCAATGAGATGTCATCCTATGATTATTTGTAAGAAACCATGTTTTATTTCCATCAGCCTTAGCATCCTTATTTGTGAAATGGGCATAACAGTCTCTGCACTGATCATATCCCTGGGCTGTTTTGAAGAGAGTACTTTGCAAACCACAAAGAGTGTTATAAAAATAGGCAAACATTATTAACTAGCATCTAAGTTTATACTGCTCAAGGATTGAAGCCCCTGCAGTGGTTCAATTAAGGGTGAGTTAATCAATACATAATTAATAAAAGTCAGCAATGAGCCTGAGGGCTATAGAAGTGTAAGATATACTACCTACCCTCAGGGAACTTACTGCCTGCACCATGGTAATAGCAAAGGCAAGATGAGCACATAGGAAACAACGAAAAAACAGTTAGATGCTAAACTCAGTGATGCAGACAATGAGTGACGGAACTGAAGACCAGAGAAGGGAGGCATGGATGTGCTTGGGATGAGTCAGGGAAGTTTTTGTAGACAAGCTGTGTAATGGACACTCAAAGGCTGCAGAGAAGACAGACTGTGAGGAATGGATAGTTTTTGAAAGAAAGGGGATAAGAAAGGACATTCTTAAGGGGATTAGCATGAGTAAAGGAATAGAGGGGAATAAGCCATCAAGCATGAAGGAAGATATGCTCTGTGTTCTAATACCCCTTCTAGTACTGACATTTATAGTCTAAGTCTATTTATGTCTTAAGTTTTCCTATGTTCGAAGTTTCTGTTAGCTCTAATATTTAATATTGAACAGCTTTCCAGCATCAACATTCCATGTTCTCTATTCTAGCAACCTTCCAACTCTAATAGTCTATGTGCTTTGTTCTAAAGCACCTTCCATGCTCCAATGTTCTGTGTTCTATAGGGATGGCTACTATCAATTTCTTAAACCAGTCAAGGTTGTTGCTGTTATTGTTAAGTTGTGTCCAACTCTTCATGACCCTGTGGACCATACTATCCATAGTGTTTTCTTGACAAAGATACTGGTGTGGTTTGTCACTTCTCCTCTAAAACCATCTTGCCCTTTAAAAGGTGATATCATCTTTGGCTGTCATCAACTTGATTTCATTTTAAGAAGTTGAACAGCTGTAACCAGATCACAAAAGCATTTCAGAAATACACACCACATGGTCCAGATACTAAGTATAGCTTAGTTGGTAAGCAAAATGTGGTTTATTAAGTCAACTTACTCCCATTGGGGGCCTCTCAGTGGTTGTTTTTGTTGCATGTGACAAAGAAGACAAGAACTAGGAAGTGCCACAAATTTATTTCCCCAGCTCTGGCTTATGAGACACACTCAAAGTCCCCCCTTCCCCACAATGCCTTCATGCTAAATGACTCATCCCAGGGAGTAGAGCAGAAACATTTTGCCTTCCTTCTACCTCCTTTTGAAAGAGAATGGAGGCAATAGTGAAGATCTGATTCCTTAGGTAGGGGCAAATCCTCCAAGGAAAGAGCCCTTGCTTTAAAAATTATAACTAATAACTTTGCTATTTGAGATAAACCTCTCAAAATGTGTGCAGAACATAAAACAAAGAAGCATGGAACCTGAAGTTTTTGTGAAAAGTTCAACGGTCAGGGGCATTGTTGGGAAACCATAGGGCACAAGATTCACTGGAGAAGAGGACCCTGGGACTCTGACCCATGGCAGGAGACAGAAATGTTAGAATATGGTAAGGCTGCTCTTGGGGTGGAGGGAAACTGGCAGAGAGGAATCCTTCAATCATTTAATCAATGAGCATTATTGTAGTACCCATTGTGAGTAAAGCTCTGTGCTAAGAACTAGAGATACACAAAGAATGAAACCTGCCACCAAAGAGCTTATATTCTATCATAGGAAACAAGATGATCATACATAAAGACAAAATACAAGCAAGTCAGAAGCTATGGAATCAGGAAAGGCCTCATGGAGAAGCTAACATTGCTGGTGAGCAGACACTGGGGTTTGGGAGAAAGCATATAGTACCTTTCTATATGAAAAAAATTCTTCTAACTCAGTTGTTTCTATGATGCTGAAAGAATGAGGCATTGCTAACTTGTGATGCCTTGGGGCATAGCTTCAATCCTTCCCCCTTAGTTATGACTCAAAAACAAGCAGGCACACAAATCATTATCCTCACAGTCACGGCAAATATTTGTTGGGAGGAAACTTGATAAAAGTGATATCATCCTAGTGATCTTCTTCCCAGAAATGAATTTTAAATGTATCCTGTGCCCCTAGAGAAGGTAGATTGAATTACATGGTCTCAGCTGGAGAAGGCAGCCTTTAACCCAACCACTTGCCTAATGAATGAATGCCCTCTACTAATGAACCTGGATATGTGGTAATACACCTCCTGCTTCAATATCTCTAAACTGTGGAAAATGCTTTCTTCTAAGGTAGAACCTTCTACTGCTAGACACAGGTTCTTCAAGATGGTAAGCTATGACTGGTCTCCTTATTGCTTCCTCCCATAAGTTTAACTTGTGTGACCTCAATCGAGATGTAACTTTTCTGGGTCTCAGTTTCCTCATCTATAAAATGAAAAGATGTGACTAGATGACTCCAAGGCCTATCCTAGGTCCACATATCTGAGGTATGTGATCCTATTAATTTTTTTGCAGTTCTCAACCCCAGAGCAAATTTGGTATTAATCTCAATCAGATTTTATTTGATTAGATTCGAAGCTGCCCAGTTAACTAGGCATTTACTGGCTAGATTCCTTCCTTCCTTCCTTCCTTCCTTCCTTCCTTCCTTCCTTCCTTCCTTCCTTCCTTCCTTCCTTCCTTCCTTCCTTCCTTCCTTCCTTCCTTTTTCTTTCTTTCTCTTTTCTTGAAGATCAAACCTTAAACCCATTTCACTCTGGAGCTCATGGATTGGACCACAATAGGTGACTGCCCAAGCTCTATTTAATGGCTATACTTTGAGCCCTCCTGACTCAGAGTGAATGTCAATAGTAACTGTTTTTGACCTGAGAGTCTTCCCCTCCCAGTCTGAGTTTTTTGATTAAAGGGGCCATCCCTTGACTCACTTCTTTAAGAAGCCTATTCACTATTAAGAACACTTATTCACTGAATGGGTGTTATCTCATCCAAAGGGAGAACTTTAAAAGGCCTTAGCCTCAAAGGGCCAGGATCTCCCATTGCATCATGGGCCATCTCCAGTCATCCTGATGAATATCTGGCTACTGGATCCAGATGACCCTGGAGAAGAGAGTGAGGCTGGTGACCTTGCACAATCCTCCTTCATCCAAATCAAAGTCATGGTTCTCAATTTTATGGTCTTCTTTAAAAACAAAGGACAAACACACAACCTGGCTAGAATGGAGCCATCATTCCCACCTCTGAGAATTTTTTGGCTCTTTATTCTGATGTCCAACATTTTAAGGGTCCCTGTTAGCTCCATGATGTTTATATATTTCATAAGAATGCCACTTAAGCCTTCATTAAGCTACTAATGAAAATGGCTTAAAAAAAGCACAGGGCCAGAGATGGAACACTGGATTCCCTCCACCAAAAACCCCCCTCCAGTTTCCCATTTCTGTACTAATGAACAGCCTTTGGATACAGTTATTCAACTAATCAGGAATCTCCACAACTACATAATTATATAGAATAGATCTCTTCTTCTTACAGACAAAGTATTCAATTAAATGTTTAGTTAGTTGCTATTACTTCCAAGATCCTGTGCTACACAAAGACACAAAGAGGACAATGACAGTACCAAAGCCCTCAAAGTGCTTACAATTCAATGGTGGGGATGTCAAATATATACAAAGAAGAACTGTCTAAGTTATTTTTTAATAGGGACAAAAAAGATCTCCAGACAGAGCTTAAGGAAGGAAAGATCACTTTTAAGTGCAGGGACAAGGGAAGATCTCATGGAGGCAGGGGCACCTGAATGGGGTCCATTAAGGGAGAAGTTTCCAAGAGATAAGTGAAATAAGTGGATATGTCACCCATGTAGGCTATGTGTATATTTACAACGGTTTGTCTAAAAGTCGTCCACAAGGAGGTGAGAACAGACATCTTTGGAATCTCATTTACTATTTTCTAAGGTAGACTTTGATTTCTACCTCAAGGTGCCAGGAGATTGGGGCCAAAAGACTAACACACTCTGCTCTCCTCAGAGCACATACCAGACCATAATTATGTTTATCTGCCCCACTAACTATAGCTAATCTGGGGGAAATGATTTGTAACTTCAAGCTACACTCCTGGTTGCTATCCATTAATAAGAAAGGACTGTCCCCAAATAGACTTGATTCCATTTCTACCAAATGGTAGTGGCACCATCACAATAGAAGGCAGTGAATAAATCCATTTATTCAAGCTGATGGGTAGCTAGGTGGCACAGTGGATTGAGTGCCAGGTCTAGAGATAGGAAGACCTGAGTTCAAATGTGGTCTCAGATACTTACTAGCTGTGTGACCTTGAGCAAGTCACTTAACCCTATTCACCTCAGTTTCCTCACCTATAACATGGACTAGAGAAAGAAACGGCCACTTTCTGGGATCTTTGTCAAGAAAGCCCCATAAAGGGCTCATGAAGAGTCAGACATTACTGAAAAAGTCTAAACACCAACAATCAAAACTGAGAGCAAATAAAAATGAGAAAAGTTTGATAGATTAGAACATGCCAGGCAGTGGACAGAATAAAAGAGCTCTCCCACCAGGGCTGGTGTATCTCATTCCAAAAGAAGTTCCCAAACTCACCCAAGAGGAGATTCCCTAGATCTCTAGTATACTAGGAGAAAGTCAGGGACATTCTTGAGGTGTAGGCACCTCTACATGTTTGCTTCTTGCTAGAGTTTTTCTCTTCTTCCAGTGATCTCTCTGAGAAGAACTTGAAGCCATATAGGTTCTTTCTCAAAATTAGAAGCCAGTTCTCACCAACTGTGTTCCTTGTGTAGGGACAGAATGTCAAGTAAATATTTCCTCCATCCATGAGAACAGTCTTATGCAAATGGCCAGGCATGAACACTGGGCTACATGAGAATGAGGAGAGAGTGAACATCAGCAGTCAGACGTGATCTGTGAGAACGCAGAAAGGCTGGAAAAGATAGGACAAGACTGAGGAATAGACCAGTTTGTCTGTGAAGGGAAACAGCATGAAAGAACACTGGAGAGATTCATCGAAACTTGGTTAAGCCAGAATATCAATGCCAGGCTAAGAGCTAAAGGTTTTGTTTTATTTGATTCTGTTTTTTGAATGGAAGAATGACATTGTTGAAGCTGTGCATTAGAAAATAAATCATGACTTTATTAAGTGCCTTATTGAAATTTCCCACTTATTGGTTTGACGATCCCAGCCCCAAACTACAACTGGGATAAATGTGAACTGAAACGCAACCACAGTGATAATGGAAAAACAAACCTCGACATTTTGACATCCATCGGAGCCGCTACATGGCACCTTTTTTGACTTTGATTGTAAATAGATTTTGGCATTCTGTGCTGGGTGACAAAATGAACTGAGAAAGTTTTTGTACAAATCACTAAGGTAAATATTTTAGAAAGGCCTCAGCAAAAGGTAATCATTGACTCTACCCCACACTCTGTGGGACATTAGGATTGACAGATTTATAGGACTTGGATTAGCAATTCTTAGATTTACCCTCACCCAAGTTATTGCCTTACAACACACGCACACACACACACGCACACACACACACACACACACATACATACACACACATTCATTCTGCAATGTTATATACTAAGAAAGGTAAGAAGAAGAGCAGAGATCATGTTATAAGCCATTTTCCTGAACTCAAGGAACTCTATATATTCCCTTATTACAAGCCATAGCATCATAAGCAGTTTCATTGTGTTGTCTTTGTACTCTCACCACCCCCCCGCCAAGTAGTTTTAACATAGTGTCTACCATAGGTATTTAAAAATGCATCTTGAGTGATTGATGAGCAGGCTAGAGGGGACGGATGATGGTGGAGCTTCTTGTTCAAGTAATCCCCACCTCCATATCAGACAGAGTCTTAGAAATGTGCTATATTGGAAAGACAATCTATTGAGTCAAGATTTTGGGTGCTATGACAAATTGCTTGCCTTGTCAATGAAGAAAGGGGTGGAAAGAAAGGGAGGGAGTGAATTTGAAATTCAAAATTTGAAGAAAAAATGTTAAAATTGTTTTTACATATAATTGGGAAAAATATTAAATTAAAAATATATATTTGGGTTCTTATCTCATATTGAACATTTGCATGATCTTGGATAAGTGGCCTTATCCACTCCTCTAAACCTCAGTATTACTTGAAATATCATTTGTCAATCTCATTTAAAAGTCATTTGAAAATGGAGCTAATAATATTGACCCTATCTGCCTGACAGTATTCATGTGTCAAAATGTCTTAGGAGAAAATGTAATGTAGACAGGTAGCTTTGGAATCTGGAGGACCTGGTTTCAAATCCTAGTTGTGTCACTTACTACTTTGTGCAAATCTTTAAACCTCACTTTGCTTCTGTTTCCTCACCCATGAAATGAAGTTTGGCTAGTTGACCTCTAAGGTCTTATCTAGCTGTAAATCTTTAGGAGTTCAATCAAAAAAGGTATTCTAAATGTGACTTATGATTACAACCCTACCTGAAATTTGTAAACTGCAATTCTACAAGGTCGGATATTGTAGGAAGTATGGCATCATGGAGTCTTCAAGTCAGATAACACTGAGGATCTATCACTTACCTGCCAAGTAACCCAGAATAAGTTATTTGACTTCTCTGAGTCTCAGTTTCCTCATTCGTAAAGCAGAGCCAAGTAACCTCTCCCCTGCTTACTTCATAAATCTTCCATGAGGATAAAATTTCAATCATATACGTAAAATTGTTACAGAGATGTTAAGGAATTATTAATAATGGTAATGATAATAAAGTATATTTTAAAGTGTCATCATTCACTCAACAAACAGGGTAGGAATGAGCGTGATCTTTGGACGTCATTTTAAATGACAGTTTAAGGGTTTGCTTTAGTTAAATGGGCTATGTTATCTCTCATCAGGGGCTCATTCATTGTGAAGGGAGCCATTAAAAGGAGAGGGATTCAGAAAGACCCTTTAAAAAAGTTGGTCTGTCAAGTTTCCTCTCAATGAAACAGCAATTCTTTTTTCCCCTCTGCTGCCTGAACTCTATTACATTTCATGCTTATCCCATTTCAAACCTACATAAAAGTTACCCAACCAATCAAAATGTATTCACTGCTCAGTCTTAGATTTATGGAGCTTCTTTGCCCTCCCTCATCATATTGTTGGCAATCAGGAGAAAACTCTGATGCCACATACTTCGTGCATGTAAAAGAGTCCTGGAGCTGAAGAACATCAGAAAACTTGGGTTTAAGAACTACAGTATAGTATCTGGATGTATTTGGATAAGGTGTTTTGCCTTTTCTGGGCTTGTTTGCTCATCTCTGAAATGGGTATAAAAAAAGTATTACCATCTCCCTCACATGGGGATATTATGAAACTGGGAAAACCAGAGAACATTTTAAGTGGGAGAGGTAGGAACATTTAAAGGAGAGGTAAGAAGTCAATGAGTTAAGATAAGATGAGGGAATTCCAGGTAGAGGGTCTGGTGGGAAATCACTAGACATGCAAGATAGAGGTAACAACACATAGTCTCATTTGGATGAAGAATAGATTACATGAAGATGGGGCAACTCCAAAAATGGCAATGAGATAGAAAGGTAGGACCGTCAGGAAAAATAAGACCTGAGAATCTTAGAGAAGAGGGCAAGCTTACAGCGAATCAAATCCTTTTACAAAGCATGAATCAAATAATCTTGTTAGTTCAATCATATAGGGAAGTCTTAGGAGCTTAAGTGATTTGTCCAAGTATCAGAGTCACAGTATCAGAGACAGGATATGAACCCAATTCTTTAACTTTAGAGCCATTCAAGATGACCATTTCAGCCCTAAATCTATGATCCCATATTTGTTCCCAAATGCTTGACAAACATTAAATAGGCCAAGGGAAGTGAGAAAATCCTTTGAAGTATATTTAGTTCCTGTATGTCATGGGAATCTCTGGCATAAGGATTTCATCCAAATGACTGAATTGTCCTCTTGAGTATTCCATAAATACCTCATACTTGGAAGCTGAGTCTACTACAGGGGAATACACAGATATATGTGTGTGTATATGTATGTATGTATATGTGTATGTATGTATACATCTCTATAGGCATGCATATGTTATATATATTATATTCATGTATATTTGTATGCATTGTATGTGTGTATATATATGTATATACATATGTACATATCTATCTATCTACATACTCACATTAACAACAGTATGCATATACCCACTAGCAATGTTAATAAACAAAACTGCCTGGGCATTTGCACTAGTGATCAAGCATATAGATACTGATGATGAATCTCCTCCTCAGTTAACGTTGCAAAATTACTTTTTAAATGATCTCCCTCAGCATCATATCTGAGAAGATTTTCATTATGTTAGAGCTATAGATGTCACAGAAAATCCTCAGTATTTGGAGACCTGAGTGATTTTATATCAGTTCCTATATAGTACCTGCTTGTTGACTAGAACAATAGCTCATTGATGGACCACCAAGTTCTCAGAAAAATCAAGATCTCTGGAGACCTACAGGGTGATGCAGGGATTTATGGTGGGTATGGATAGCCTGAAGCATGTTGTCCATAATGCCTTGGACACCAGAAGCGGCCTAAAAGATAACTTGGCATTATAGAAAATGTTGGTGACTAAAGAGTGAGGTAAGCGCATTGATGGAGTTGGACAACATCCTGAGTGTCACACTGGCGCCTACAAAATATTACAGGAATTATGGGAAATCCAATGAGCTAGATAGACATGCTGTGATGACTTTGTGAAAGGATTTAGGCAAAAAAGAAACTGGTGATGAGAGTATTTAAATCTGTGGCAAGAAGCTCCCCTCTCCCACATTTTATCTAAGAATATTCTGATACCATAGATTCATAGATAAAGAACTGGAAGAAATCTCAGAGGCAATCTAGTCTAATCTTTTCATTTTACAGAGAAAGAAACTGAGGCTCAGAGAGGTTTAATGATGAGCCCATGGTCATATAAGATGAAAATGGCAAAGGCAGGATATGAATTGAAGTCTCTAGACTTTACAACCTGCTTTTTGTTTTTCTTTTCTTATTGCATCATGGTAAGATGATCTGTTTTTAGCTGGATTTTATATCAAGATCTCTTTAACTGCTCTATATTGTTCTATAAGGGATATTGCTTATGAACTTCTGTCATCTTCTCCTCCATTTTGGAGATGAACTTGTGATCTGAACCAATGTTACCTTTGAGAATCATGTCTTATTGCTTTGCAAAGCAATGAAGTGTTACAGGTGGAAAACAGTTTTGGGACTCCCTCTCCTTTTGTGTGGCAACTGTTATGCATCAATTAAACTTCTCAAAGAGGTGGTGATAGAATCAAGTTCTTCATTGCTGAGGCAATATGAGATAAGGGAAAGTATACTGAGTTTGGTCTAAGGGGATACCTGGATTCAAATTCCACTTCCTATACTTTGTAGCTCTGTGATCATGGATAAATCCATTAACCTCTCTAAAATTCAGTATCTTTATCTGAAATAAATATGATAATACTTACCTCATTGGGTTCTTGGGAGGACCAAATGAAATGATCTTTGGAAATGGTTTTGCTAAATTTGAAACATTATAGAAATGTCAATTATATTTTCCAATTTTATATTCCAGGAATATAAATAGTCAACTATTGCCTCCTGATCTCATCCTGTACCCTTCCACCATGTCAGAAATGATTGGTTAAAAACAAGTTAAAAAAAGTTAAAGGCAAGTTTTTTTCAGCAATCCACTGAGATCTTAAACCAAGGAAGGTATAAAATGGGAAGATACATATCCACTGAAGGTATTGCCTTGCATCATGGAAGATACATCTTATAAAGTTCCGATAAGAGAAGGATTTCCTATTAATAGTAGCATACTCAAATGCTCCTATTTGAAGAAGTAACTATTACTCAAGTAGAGTACTACAGAGCCTACCCAATGAAATTCAAAGAAACACAAAACAGATTTGTCTAACCATCCACACTAGAAAAAAAGATGAAAAATTCATGTTAACTAGAGTAAGCTCCATGGCCAGGGAGAAAAACCTATTGCATTACACTATCAAAATTCATTTTTTATACACAACCCCTGCAGATGGACAATAGACTGGGTGAGAATTGAAAATGAGATGAGTGATAATGCCTCTGAGAATTTATGTAGCATTTTTAATAATATAAGTTGCTTATTACCAAAAGACCTTAAGTCTTCAATATCATTGTAGCTTTATGTTACATCTATGAGCCAAGGGATGCCGTATTCTCATAAGCATGAAAATTTTAAATAAGTCAAAAAGAAATATTCAAAGTAAGCACCACAGTGGGATGCTGATTTGCATGTAAGAAGTGGCATAAATGACATCGTTGAGAATAGATAGGATTATCAAAGATGGGGAGCAAATTATTGGATAAGAATGAAAGAAACTGAAAGGTAGACCCAGGGTGTATTTGTACCCTCAAAATATTAAAAGATCAGATAATATAATACTATATAATACTTGAATATTCCTTAGAGACTTTATGAAAAAAACATCCACAGGAGTTGTACAAGGGCAGAACATGTCAGGAGATTGTGATGCACATTCATGGAAAAGAATATCCATATTGATTAAACTATTAATCCATCAAAGTATCCAAATACATAATTTTCCTTAAGTTAACTGATTTCTTCTTTGGAGTTTAGCACTGAACCACTGTCATTTTTTTTTTAACACTCAAAACTTGAAGTACCTAATTTTATTAGTCAGAAAGGGCAGCCTCTACTGAAGTCCTTCTATGCTACCTTGTGGCTGGGAGGTTAACGCTGTGCTATGACTGGGTGTAAACAACACAGATTATGACTATGGAGCAGAGCCTCAAGTAGTTTCTATCAAACAGGAAAGATTTTGATTAAAACCATAGATTTAGAAAAGTAAGGGACTTTAGAGGCCACCTAGTCCAACTCTTTCATTTTACAGATGAGGAAACTAAGGCCCACAAGGGCTGAATGACTGGTACCACATCACAGACACAGTAAGACTCAGGAGTATGAAACTGGTGCTAGACTCCAAGTTCATCTGTCTCAAGGTCCAGTCTAGTTATGGGTAGAGACTTTCATCACCAGGAGGGTGCTAAAGTGATGGAATTCCATTAAGCCATGGAAATTAACAAAGACTCAGTACTAAGGCATAGAGTGGTTGGTCTATGTTAATGAAAGGGACATCCCAGGTGAGGAAGTCATTGATTGATCTTGGAAGGTTGGAAGGAGCACATGAGAAAAACTGCTGGCTGAGGAACTCTTTGATGTGAGATTTTGCTGTCTTTTTTATAATGACATTAAAAATATATATATAATATGTGTGTATATCTTTGTATACACATATTCAATATATTTGTGGTACACTGTTTCTATGTTTACATACACACACACATATATTTCTTGCTTAGTCACTTTTCAATCATGTTCAACTCTTTGAGACCCCATTTGGGGTTTTCTTGACAACAGTACTAGAGCAGTGTGCATTTCCTTCTCCAGCTTATTTTCAGAAAATTAATGCAAGCAAAGTTAAATGATGTGCTCAGGGTCATATAGCTAGTACTTGTCAAAGGCTGAATTTTAACTCAGGTCTTCCTGACTTTAGGCCTAATGATCTATCCATTTACCACCTGACTGCCTATACACACATATGTGTGTATACATATACACGTGTGTATGTATATATATATATGTATGTATATACAGAAAGAGACAAGGAGACAGAGAAGTACAGAGACAGAGAGAAAGAGATGGAAAATGTCTACTTGTGTATCATGTTGCGCAATGACAAAACAAGAAAAGAGGCAAAGGACATAGGTCCTTCCCTTTGCTGGCACAACATTTGTCCTGCCTTCTAGGATCATCTCAGGATCAGTAGAACCCAACTGTCTCTGGATAATGTCCAAATTTCACACTCCCTTCCACTTAGTAGACGGTAATTAGTTTCTTTTTTTTTTTTCAATTAATAAAATCTTATTTTCTCTCCCACCTTTTCTCCAGGGGGATGGTGGGGAGAACACTTGTAACAAAACTGCATAGTAAAACAGTATCATAGAGGACTGTGATCGATGTCATCAGTAGAAGCAGCTGATAGCCTGTGAACAGAACAGTTGTTTTAATAAGATAACTTATTACTTCTTAGCAGACCAGTATAAGGGAAACACTTCCTCACCATCAGAACTGTCTTCCAGTGAAACAAGTCACCTTGTTAATAAGTTTCCCGTCATTGGAATTATTCCAGTGAAGGTTAGATGAAAAGTCTATATCAGAGGAATTGTGAGGAATACAAAAAAAAACAAAAGACATAGTCCATTCCCTCCAGGACCATACTAGGCTTCCAGCTCTGCTCAGGCAGGGCTATGCCTTCTCTAGACTTCATATCACTTTCAGAATCTTGCACAATGCTCTGCATACAGTAGATGTTTAATAAAGGTTGACTGAGTTGAGCTAATTGTTATTCAGTTCTTGTCAATCATGTCTGACTCTTTGTGGCCCCATTTGGGATTTTGTTGGCAAAGATACTGGAGTGGTTACCATTTTTTTTTCTAGCTCATTTTATAGGTGAGGAAGCTGAGGCAAACAATGTTAAGTGACTTGCCCAAGGTCACACAGCTAGTAAATGTTTGAAGTCAGATTTGAATTCAAGAAGATGATTCTTCCTGACTCCAGGCACAGATATCTATCCACTGTGCTGCCCCAAATTGAGCTAAATTGAATCATCAAATCATAGAATGTCAGCACTTGAAGGGAGCTTAGAGCTCATCTATTACTCTTACCACCACACCCTTGCCATTACACAGGTTAGAAAACTGAGGCCTGGAGGCTGGTGCATGATATGCCCAAGGTCACATATTGAGTTCGTGTCAAGGTAAAGACTCCAATTCTGGGCTGTTACCTCCTGACCTTCTCCTCTCCCCCTGCCATCCACTATTTTTTGTCCTAGCCTCTGGGAGCCACACAGCTAATATCACTCACCATCTCTCCACAAGCACGCAGTTATTTGTGGACCTCTCTGTACAGAACTGAGCTTAGGGCACAGTCAGGAATGCTCAGGTGCTGTGCTGGTTCACCGTTCTCCTTTGCCTCCTCAGTACATAGCATCTGTTTCCTTTCTGCTCCCCTATGAAGGCCATAGCAAGGAAGACCCTCAAGTGAACTTTTCAGAGGGAAGTTGATGTGAACAGCTGGTACCTGTGTTCCCTTGGCAGAGAACTTTGGACAGAGGTTAGATTTAGTTTGGCTCCTACTGTTCTGACCCAAGACCTGAGACTAACTCACCTGGCCAGCAGCTGTGACTGCCTGGTGCACTACACAGAGGGACACCCTCAACTGGGAAGAGACTCACATCAACCCATATGTACCAAGCACACTGCTGCATACTCATCTCTCTCTGTGCTACGGCTAATGCCTCCATTCCAGTCAACCTCTGTGCTTATAGCAGTAGTTCATGGTTTGCAATTTCTATATAGTTTACAATTCTACAGCTTTGCACTGACTGTAACTCATGCCTAGAACGCACTTTTCCCTCCCACTCACATCTTCTATCCCTCATTTTCCTCCAACCTCAGCTCCAGGGCCATATCAGGTAACTCCAACATTTGGCATTTTCTCCCAAAGTGACTTTGTACTTATTTAAATGTATCTTATATATGTTTTTATATGTATGTTTTCTTTCTTGATTGAATACAAGCTCCTAGAAAGTAGACGGTTTCATTTTTGTTTTTCCTTTTTTTTTTACAAGAGCAATAAAAACTTAAATATTTATTTGAACAGTAAGTTTTATATTTAAGCTGCAATATTGGTAATGCAGATTTCAACGCAGATCATAAAAAAAGCATGCACAAAAAGTTTTGGAATAAAGAACAAAATAACCCCAGTGATTATGCTAAATAGTTGCCACACAGTGTAGGAAAGAGCCTGGCACAGAGGATGCATTTAATAAATGTTTGGTAACGGATTGATTACTTACTTTAAAAATGTTTTCCTCAATCAAATTCATTCCAATACGAATTTGTTTTGGATGTCCAATATATTAGACACATCTGGAGAGCTAGTACATAGATGTTGTTCTCAAGGAACTTGTGATCTGGTCAGGGAAGGAAAAGCATACAAAAAACCACAATGCAATAGAGGGTGATTTAAGTGGTGTTTTCATCTTTCATTGCTGAAGAAGACTATGCCATCAGAGAAATAATGACATGACTTGCACTTGACTTTGTTTTGAGTGAGGGAGGGCTGTGCAGGTCACCAGCCTCATTTCTCCTCCAGAGCCATCTGAATCCAGTGACCAGATATTCATCAGGATGACTGGAGATGACCCAGGATGAGGCAGTTGGGGTTAAGTGTCTTGCCCAAGGTCACACAGCTAGTGAGTGTCAAGTGTCTAAGGTGAAATCTGAACTCAGGTCCTCTTGACTCCTGCCCTGGTGCTCTATCCACTGCATTACCTAGTTGCCCCAGAGGGTGATTTAAATGCAAAGGAAATACAATATGAGGAGGGAGAGCAGTTTTCACCTACTTTGGGGAAGAGTGAAGATCAGAAATGCTTCATGAAGGCTGTGGCAGCCGTCTGATCCTTGAAAGAAGGGAAGGATCTCAATAGACAAAGACTGAGGGCAGAGGGTATCTCAGGGTGTCTATTTCACCCCGAGGTATGAAGAATAGTGTGATTCAAGGCACAGACAAGGAAGAAGACAGATTACAAAAGTGGTCTGGGTTAACTCAAAGAGATTGCATGAAAGGGTATAGTAGGGATAAGGTTGGATGGGCAGGTGGTAGATAGACAACGGAGGGTGTTGAAGGCCATGGCTAGGGCTTAATGCTTTATTTAGCAGACAAGGAAGACTTTTCTGAGTAGAGTAGAGGCTCTCTGAGTAAAAGAGTGATGTGTCCATTATGAAGAGCTGTTTGTCCTTCATCCTTGAAGAGGGCCAATCTCAACAGGAAGGTGATGTCTTGACTTGCAAGTGAATTGGATTTAAGTGAGGCAGGGCTGTGCAAAGTCACCAGCCTCGCTTTCTCCTTTGAAGTCATCTGGGTACAGTAGCCAGATATAAATCAGGATGACTGGAGATGACTCTGATACAATGCGAGCCCTTAGCCTTTTCAAGCTAAGGTCTTTCCCAGGTCCCAGTTTGTCTCAGGCAACACCATTCAGTGATTAAGTCTAGATAAGAAATGAGCGGGGGAAATGGTTTTTATTATCTAGTTAAAAAAAAAATCAATATGAGGGGGTGGAGCCAAGATGGCGAAGTAGAAAGACGCACATACACATAGCTCCGAACCCACAAACCACAGAACGGCTAGAGGGGACCAAGCCAGGGCGAATTCTGCACCCAGAGACCACGGAGTATTGGAGCGAGGGAGATTTCTGCTCTGGAGAAACCTGCGGACCTCTCGCGGGGGGTCCTTCGAGCCGCGGACTGGGCGCCGGGACGGGGAACGAAGTGCGGCCCTGCCGTGGCCGGGACACTAAGGGGAGGAGATCCGAGAGGGCTACGGGGACGGGATCTCCAGCGTCCACGCGGGTTCCCCCACCCACAGAGGGATCTGCAAACCTCTCGCAAAAGGTCCGTCGCGCTGCAGACGCAGAGCCCAGCCCGGACCTGCGGCGGTGGCGGTGGCGGCCACGGCTCCTAGAGGCACAGATCTGAGAGGGCTCTGGAGGCGGGATCTTCAGCGGCGGCACGGGCCCCCCCACCAACAGGTGACTGACGGGGTGGGTGAGAGAGTCTCTTTGGCGGGTTGAGAGGGGAGTGGGGTGCCCCCATGGCTCAGGCCCCCCCGGGAGGTGGGGGCTGAGAGGCGGCTGCGGACGGGGGCTCCCCAAACAGGTAGGAGCCTGGATCCATTGTGGAAGGTCTGTGCATAAACCCCCAGAGGGAACTGTACCTGAGAGGCGGCCCTGCCCCTGACCACCTGAACTTAATTCTCACACTGAATAGCAGCCCTGCCCCCGCCAAAAATCCTAAGGCGGGAAGCAGCATTTGAATCTCAGTCCCCAAATGCTGGCTGGGAGGACCAGGAGGCGAGGTGGGTGTGAGGAGAACATTCAGAGCTCAGGCCACTGGTTGGAGAAAATGCCAAGAAAAGGGAAAAGAAATAAAACTATTGAAGGGTACTTTATCGGAGAAAAGACACTTCCTCCCTTCCTTTCTGATGGGGAGGAACAATGCTTGCCATCAGGCAAAGACACAGAAATCGAGGATTCTGTGTCCCAGCCCACCCAATGGGCTCGGGCCATGGAAGAGCTCAAGAGGAATTTTGAAAATCAAGTTAGAGAGGTGGAGGAAAGACTGGGAAGGGAAATGAGAGGGATGAGGGAGAAGCATGAAAAGCAGATCAGCTCCCTGCTAAAGGAGAACCAAAAAAAATCTTGAAGAAATTGGCACCTTGAGAACTAGCCTAACTCAGCTGGCAAGGGAGGTGCAAGGGGCCAATGAGGAGAAGAATGCCTTCAAAAGCAGAATTAACCAAATGGAAAAGGAGATTCAAAAGCTCACTGAAGAAAATAGATCTTTCAAAACTGGAATGGTACGGATGGACGCTATGGACTTTTCGAGAAAGACAGATATCTCAGAACATATTGCGCAGATTCGAAAAATGGAAGATAATGTGAAATATCTTATTGGAAAAACAACTGACCTGGAAAATAGAATCAGGAGAGACAATGTAAAAATTCTGGGACTACCTGAAAACCATGATCAAAAGAAGAGCCTAGACATCATCTTCCATGAAATTATCAAGGAAAACTGCCCTGAGATTCTAGAACCAGAAGGCAAAATAAATATTCAAGGAATCCGCAGAACACCGCATGAAAGAGATCCAAAAAGAGAAACTCCTAGGAGCATTGTGGCCAAATTCCAGAATTCCCAGGTGAAAGAGAAAATATTGCAAGCAGCTAGAAAGAAACAATTCAAGTATTGTGGAAATACAATAAGGATAGCACAAGATCTGGCACCCTCTACATTGAGGGATAGAAGGGAATGGAATAGGATATTCCAGAAGTCAAAGGAACTAGGACTGAAGCCAAGAATCACCTACCCAGCAAAACTGAGTATAATACTTCAGGAGAAAAAATGGTCTTTCAATGAAATAGAAGACTTTCAAATTTTCCTGATGAAAAGACCAGAGCTGGAAAGAAAATTTGACTTTCTAACACAAGAATGAAGAGAACCATGAAAAGGCGAACAGCAAAGAGAAATCATAAGGGACTTACTAAAGTTGAACTGTTTACATTCCTACATGGAAAGACAATATTTATAACTCTTGAAACATTTCAGTATCTGGGCACTGGGTGGGAGTACACACACACACACACATGCACACACACACACATACATAGAGACGGAGTGCACAGAGTGAATTGAAGAGGATGGGATCATATATTAAAAAAAAATAAATGAAATCAAGCAGTGAGAGAGAAATATATTGGGAGGAGAAAGGGAGAAATTGAATGGGGCAAATTATCTCTCATAAAAGAGGCAAGCAAAAGACTTATTAGTGGTGGGATAAAGAGGGGGAGGCAAGAGAAAAACATGAGGTCTACTCTCATCACATTCCACTAAAGGAAAGAATATAATGCACACTCATTTTGATAGGAAAACCTATCTCATAATACAGGAGAGTGGGGGACAGGGGCACAAGCAGGGTGGGGGGGAGGATGGAGGGGAGGGCATGGGGAGGAGAATGCAATCCGAGGTCGACACTCATGGGGAGGGAAAGGACCATAAGAAAATAGAAGTAAAGGGGGACAGGATAGGATGGAGGGAAATATAGTTAGTCCTATACAACACAACTAGTATGGAAATCATTTACAAAACTAAACAGATATGGCCTATATTGAATTGCCTGTCTTTCAAGGGGAAGGGGTGGAGAGGGAGGGAGCTAAGGAGGTTGGAACTCAAAGTGTTAGGACCAAATGTAATGTTCTTACCACTGGGTAACAAGAAATACAGGTTAAGGGGTCAAGAAAGCTATCTGGTCCTACAGGACAAAAGAGAAGATGGAGACAAGGGCAGGGAGGGAGGATAGAGGAGAGAGCAGATAGGTCACAGGGGCAATTAGAAAGCTCGGGTTTGGGGGGGGGGAGGGGATAAAAGGGGAGAAAATTTGTAACCCAAAATTGTGTGAAAATAAATGTTAAAAATTAATAAAAAAAAAATCAATATGAGAGTGGAAGACCCTCAGGGTTTTTGGCCAAAACAGAAACAATTGCTAAACCCAGTACAGAGAAAGGATTAGAAAGGAAATGGACTAACCAGACAAGAAGGACAGTTAGGAGAATATTTCAGGTTTCTAGGAGCGAAGGAACAGGGGGTAAAATTATGATGGGAAGGCTAATAACATTTTTATCATCCCCATTTTAGAGGAGGAAATTGAGTATCTCAGAGAGATAAAGTGTCCTCTTCAAGCACAGAGCTAGGAAACATTAAAACCAGTATTCAAATAATCCTAAGAAAATCTCAGATTTGAGGGAGGCCTCAGAGACCATGACCAAACAACATGTGAACAGGAATTCTTCTATAAATCATCCCCAACAGTAATTCCTTTACCCAAAGACCTCATATCTGCTGAAGCTTCCAATTCTACATATGAATAAACTCAATGAGGAAGTTGTTTTTTACTTCAAATCTAACTTTTCCTTTTGGCAAAACCCTCCAATTGCTTCTAGCTCCAAGCTGTGGGGCCAAGCTAGATGGGCTAAATCCCTTTTCCACAAGACAGACCTTCCAAAACAGCTCTCCTCCATTTGGAAATATGAATTAATTTCCCACCAAATAGTTAACTGAGCTTCCTAAGTATATTTGTTGAATAATTTATCATTCCTCCAGTTTTATTCTTTAAAGATTTCTCTAATACTAATCTATTGACTACAATTGGTCAACACTCTTTATTTGAGTCATTCTAGTTTTTTTCCCTTTTCCCTACAGATCTGTGGGGTAAGAGAAGGGTAAGAGTCAAGGATTATCCCAAGAATTTGAATCTGAGTGAAATGTATATACCATCAATGGAGACAAGGAAGTCAGGGGAAGGAGCCAGCACTGGACAGAGGGTGATGAGCTCAGTTCTGAACAAGCTAAGTCTGAAGCACTGATAGACTCATGTAATTTAACTTACCAAGCATTTTTAAGAGCTTAACGTATCTAGAACACTGTGCTAAGAACTGGACTACATGCAAAGTTTATATCTAATATGGGCTTCACCTTGACAAAACTTACAAGAGAATTCTCCTTCTCTCTTCATGTATATATATATAATGTATATATATGTATGTATATGTATGTATGTACACACATTATATATATACATATACATATATGTGTATAAATACATGTATGTATACATATGTATATATTTAATGTAACATAAAATATATGTGTGTGTATGAACATAATACATTTATCCCTTTTAAATTCCAACTTTCTCCATTACAGTTCAGATACATTGTGGGTTGGCATAAGAAATTAAATGGGAATTTTGGAGGAGTTTTGAGGAAATCACAGATAACCTGTTAAGGCCAGCAGATGACACAGGAGAAGATTTAGAAATTCAGAAATGCATAAAATATATGTAGCATCTTGTACAATATCAACATATTGTATCTTTTAATACCATATGAATTCAAACTTCTTCTCTGGTATGAAGGGAGGGCCAAAACATTTTACACAGATTTTCCATATCACAGGGCTGTTGCACCCTTCTCTTTGGATATGAAAAAATAATTATAATGCTTAAGTTCATTGAAGAGCTGTAAGATAAAGCATTAAGTGAAGATGTAGGAAAAGAGGTCTTTGCTAATGGGGATGGGTGGGGGTGGGATTCAGGGAGGATGGAAGGCCAAGGTCCTTCAGGTATTGCTATCTACTTATCTGGATAGAAGGCAGGACAAGAAGTATCTAATCAGCTCACTTTTGCTAACAAGTCTTCAGTGACTGAATGAAGGACAGATGATCGTTGCCTGGCATTTGGAGGCCTTCTGTCCTCCTTTCTCCAGGCGGAGAATTATCTCATGATGATATGGCCCCCAGGAGACAGAACCACTGGCCAATTCTACCAATCTTGTAAAGCTTCCAATAACAGCCAGCAGAGAGAATCTTTCTAATCTAAATGCCAAACTTGCCAAATAAGGAGAGACACCACACTCTGTTGTCCATGGCAAATCTCTAAGACTTCATATCAAGTCATGTATTAGAGTAAAGGATATCAACAGTGACAAAATATTGGATCTTAGGAATAGTGCATATGGATAACCATAATAATTATGATTAGGTGTCCATTATTAAAATGACAGTGATGACAGTCAGATTTACTGCTCTTCAAAAGAGCACTCTTTTTTTTCCCCAAAATCTCTGTAAGTTTTCAGGACAAAATGTATTTAAACAGCTAAAATCTTCTGCCATGTTCAGCTTCTAAGAGAAAGCTTGACATGGAAACAACGCAGATATAACAGAATACAAGAAGCAGTTTCCCTTTAAACCTGTTCAATAGTAAGTGAAAATTAATGTGTCACTTTTACTCTCTTAACATATCCACAGGGATAGTCAGGGACCCTGGAGTGTTGCTAATTGGCTTTCCTCTCCAGAACAGGTTGGCAGGCCTTGCTTCCCTTGGCTGGCCTTAGGCGCTAACTCTCAGATGCGTCTGTTCCTATGACCTTCGCCCAGCACCTCTTCATAGGAACATAGGCCTTCTGGATGTAAGGCATGATTTGGGTTGCCTCAGAAGGGTTACTGAGAATATTTATTTAGTAGGTTTGCTTACCTCTGACTCCCAGGAAACAGGCCATTCATGATGTCAACTATGGCTGGATGTGACATGCTGGTAGATGCTTCCTAGCAGAGAATGCACACTCTCCTTCCTACCTACCCATAGTCAGAAATATTCTTGATGGTATATACCCCTATCGCCACCAGCTCTGTCACCACCCCAACATAGGGCGGGGTGGCTGTTAGACACATGGGACATTTATAGATAGGAATCATCTCAGGACCTCAGCTCCTCAACTGCAAAAAAGGTGTGTAAAATACTATGAAACTATCCTGCCATCCTAGAAATAAGAGTTGCTTAAGGCTCCCTGCTGCAGTATCATCTTTTGAGTGACCTTAGGTCACTTCATTTTGTGTTTTAAAATTTTACTGTCCATTGGCATCCTTTGTTTTTATTATCACCATCCTTTTCACATAAATACCTTCTCTCTTGAGTAGACAAAACCATCTCTTATCTCAGAGAATGAGAGAGGGAGGAAGAGAGAGAGAGAGAGAAAGAGAGAGAGAGAGAGAGAGAGAGAGAGAGAGAGAGAGAGAGAGAGAGAGAGAGAGAGAGTCTTTAATGGCAAATTCTCACACTACTTTATCTGATCTGGCTGAGGTTACAGCTTGCTACCAGAATATATCTGCACAGCAAGCAAAGTCTCCATAAAGATTTTTATTTGACCAAAGAACAAAGAGTTAGGACTTTATTCTCACGGTTGATTTCCACAGCAGGAAACTGCATAAAACTCATAAGAGGTAAAAGAGAAAATGGAACCCAATATTATTGCAGGTATTGAAACTATCATGAACTCTCAACCACATGTCAACTAGGTATCCACAAAATATATCCCAACAATGCTCTAGCTGCTCCAAATCTTGAGGAAACTATTGGTCTGCTTTCAAAATCACTATAGGCAATAGACTTCTGGTGCTCATTTTTTTACTCCTAACAACATAATTCCAGAGCACAGACTGCATTTCCCAATATCTACATACCCCTTACTCACAAAGACAATTTCTTTTCTGTTGTATATGATTTGTCTTGGGTTCCCCATGGCTTTAATGACTTGTGTTAACTGATATCCTACTTATTTTTGATTTTTTCGGTAAGACTCACTCTATTTTCTAGTAGAGTGCCAATGAGGTCTTTAAAGAGTGCTTTATACATAGTAAGCCATTCATTCATTTATTCTCCCAAGGGAAAATACTTTAATAACTAGCCTGGTTCAGGGTACATGCTCTCAGGTCACAAAGACACACAGTAGGAAGAGATAAGAACACCAAATATCTGAAAGGGAGAAATCCATCACACATATATCTCCATATCATTGATGTTAGGTGCATCATACTACAAAAGAATCCAGTAGACAAGCTGGGGGTGAGGGGAGAAGACATTTTTAAAGTAGGAAAGTAACTATCAATAAGGGCAGCTAAATGGTGTTGTGGACTGAGTACCCAGTCTGGAATCAGGAAGACTCATCTTCCTGAGTTCAAATCTGGCCTCAGACACTTCCTTGCTCTATGATCCTGGGCAAGTCACTTAGCATTGTTTGCCTCAATTTCTTGAGCTGGAGAAGGAAGTGACAAACCACATGAGTATCTTTGCCAAAAACAAACAAAAACCAAACCAAAACAAATGGATTACAAAGAGTTTGACAAGATTGAAACAACTAAACAACAGCCATTGATGAGGGAGACCGCCAGATAGATACTTATGACACTGCTTTTGTGGCTATGGAACTCTATCAAGATCTGGACTACCCAACAGAGGAGTCAGTGGTGGCATAATCTAATCTATTGTAAAGAGCTGAGTAAAAGCTAGTAGAGCAAAACTTGATGAATGAAAAGATTGTGAGTCTGGGGAGAAAGGCTTGAAGCAGGATACTGGATGTTGGATATAATTTCTGCCATTGAAAGAGAAGAAGGTCAAGAAAAACTTTTGAAACTGCCACTTGATGGGTCTAGTTCTTTTGGGCAGTAAGCTCTGACCAACACAGTGGTCACAAAAACCTTCAACTGATTTCAGGAGGACATGATGTGAAAAGAAAATGAAACCAGCTTTTGGGAGTAAATGGACTGGTTCATAGGAGCAGAGAGTTGGAAGGGACCTTAGAGGTCACAGAATTTAATTTCCTCATTTTATAAATGGTGAAACTGAGGCTCAGGGAGGTTATCTAGCTTGCTCAAGACCACAGAGGGAGAGACAATTGAGAGTCAATGCAGTTACTCAGACCCCAATCAACTGCTTCCTCCCTCTGTACTCCCGCTCCAACCAAACCATATATGCTTCATCATCTTGGGATGAACATCCAGCTGAAACATGGCACACTGGAAGAACATTAGCATGAGAATCAGAATCCCAGGTTCTAATACCAGGTCTACTGTTTGTGTCCTATGGGACCTTGGGCAAGCTATTCCATCTCTGTAAGACTCAGTTTCCTTATCCATAACATGAAAGGATCAAACCACAAGTTCAGTAAGGCAAAGATCCTTCCTAATCTGTCTTTCTAACTTTTAGCTCTCTTCTCAGATGCCTTTCAGGTCTAAAATTATTGTCCTGAGGTCCCTTTTTTCCCTGTTCTAAGGTTTTTTCTAGCTTTGTCATTCTAGGATTCTCTGATTTCCAGCCCTTGATCCCTTGCAAGAGGGCTTTGCACTCACAGTCAAGTAAAATGCTTTTACTGTCTGGAGCACTCCTTTTAAAAAGTCTTATCTCAGTTTCATTTCTCTCAAGGACCCTTGTTGCAGTCCTACCTCCACACCCCACAACACTATCAGTTAAAATACTGCAAAAATAAAGGTGACTAGATGGGAAACATGAGTCTAAGTTTCTTCCTTCCTTTGGCATGTGATCCCACACATCAGAGAACATCTTTGTGGCTGTCAGTCAGCTGGTGAACCACACAAGGCATTAATCCACATTATGTGAAGTCTGTCAAGCTGAGACTTTACTGAGAGCAAGCCTTGCTTTGTGAGATCTGTAGCTCAGTCATTGATTAATGAAGATGCTGGCACTTACATACAGGGAGGGTCAGGGGTACAGTAAAGTAAAAGAGCAAGAAGAAACATTCCGAATTGTGTAACATTTTGCATTTAAAGGTCGAAGTAGCTTTGGGGGAAAAAGGAAAAAAGAATAATGATAAATTTAGTACGTATCTAGCACTTTATGGTTTGTGAAACATTTAATAAACATTATCTCACTTATCCTCACAATATCCATAGGAAGGTAGGCACTATTATCATTCCTGTTTTACAATTGATAGAGATTAAGTAACTTGCCCAGGGTCATACAGCTAATGAGTATCTGAAGCTGGATTTGAACTCATATCTTTCTAACTCTAGGTCCAGAACTCAATCTACTCTGCCACTTAGCTGCCAATGGATGGTTGTCAGAGAACAAAAATGAACATTACAGTGAGCAAGATGATAAGTAGAATTCAGGCAAATATACATAATACATATATACCACCTACACATACATACACACACACTATATATATATAGTATGTATTTCTGTATGTATATATGTGTACATATATGTATATATATACATACATATACATATACTCTAAGGACCACCAAATAGAACATATATATGTGTACAGGTGAGTATGTATATGCAAAGAGAGAAATGAAGGAATATATAATATTTACTATAGATAATATAGACATACATACAGTCATACTTGTGTATATATACCATATGTGTATATATACTGTATTTATACACATATATACATATATAGTATAGATATACGTGGAATATTTATATATGCTGTGTATATGTGCATGTATGTATATATGTATCTATTTATGCATGTGTGTATAAGACTTAACTTCCTGAGTTTAAATCTGCCCTCCGACACTAGTTATATGACTGTCGGTAAGTCACTAACCTTGTTTGCCTCAGTTTCCTCATCTGTAAAATGAGCTGGATAAATAAATGGCAAACCACACCAGTTTTCTTGCCAAGAAAAGCCCAGATGGGATCATGAAAAGTGAGACATGATTGAAAAATAACTGAACACCAAGAAAACACAGTATTTTTAAATGTACTAGTGAATTTAGTTTCCCAAACCACTTTACTATGTGAATGTCATTCAGCTACTTAATGGATCACAGAAGCTCACATTTTAAAGGTCATCAAGTCCAACCTGAACCTGAACAGAAATCCTCTCTACAATGTTCCTGAAAAATAGTCATCTAGCTGCCATGTGGTAGAAAATTCACTACCTTGAGAGGTGACCCATTTTATTTTGGGGAACTATGAATTATTACACAGATGTTTTTTGCATTCATCAGAAATCCACCTTTCTGTAATTTCCAGCCACTGCTTTAGATTCTTCTCTCTGGGGCCAAACCGTAGGCCAGTATGGCCAAACAAGGTACAGAACAAAGGAGAGGATAGTTCCTCTGACTTCTATCTTATGCAAATGAAGAGGGGCCATTTGCAGGATGGAGAGTGGCCACAGGAGGATGAGTAAGATGGTCAAAGAACAAGAAACCATACTGAGAAGGGAAGATTTGCTTAGAGTGGAGATACTGAGCCTGAGAAAGGGAAGAATTGGGGCACATGTAATGTTAGCAATGTTCTGTAGAGCAGAAGAGAGATTAAACCTTGTGTGATTCCACAGGGGATCATCAGAGTGGAATGGTTTAATGGAAAGGGCATTGAGTTTGGAGTCAGAGGACCTGGGTACAAATTCCTGTTCTGAACTATAGACCGATATGAAGATCTATTCAAATGTTTTAAATAACATCCCAGCAAAAAGCAATATAGCCAAGTAAAGAATAACTATAGCCTGGTTTCATTTATGCCAGGAATAAAAGGATGGTTTAATGGTAGAAAACGATGAACACAATCAAATTTTTGCTTTAGTGCTATTCATATGCATGACCTTAGATATGTTACTTCATATCCATGTATCCCAGTTTCTTCTTTAATAAAATGAGGAGATTGGATTAAAACACTCCAAAAGTCTTTTTCAGCTAAAAATCTATGATTCTCTCTAAATATTACAGCAAGAAGGGTCATTGGAAGCCATCTGGCCCAACCTGCTTAGTTTATAGGTGAGTGTGAAATAGTTTCTGTGCTTGGGGTTCTTGATGCCAAAGACATCTGTGCTTTTAAGCCTTATCTCTGAAAGGGCTACTACTATGCCCAACTACTATATGTATCATACACAGACATATATAATCACATACACACATACATACATACATACACACTCATATATATACATATACATATATATAATATGATCTGGATATATATGATCTAGAAAAAAAACCAAAGCTAAGTACACACATGTGTGTGTGTATTTGCATTGCTCAGCATAGTGCTTGGCATACAGTAAGAGCTTAAGCAATGTTTATCGACTGACTAGGTTCAGACATCCATTGAACTGAGAAGTTAGTGCTGGAGATGAAAACAGCAGCAATAAGATCCATACATGAGTCTGGTGTTTGGTGGATTTGTATACATTAAAAAGGAGAACAGATTTTTACATGAATGAGAATTAAAAAGGAAGGGAAAAAAACTATAAAATTCCCACCAAGATCTAAAGTAGATTCATTACAAAGAGGAAAGAGAAATAGAACAAAAAGGTTTTCATGCCCAGTTGAACTGATAATTGGGCAACACAGAGGACCTAGACATATGAGACCATTTTAGATGAGCCAAAGCATAGAACTCCAACATTTGGGGGAAGATGGCCATAAGGAAAGTGACACACAGGTCTAGCAAGTGCCAGATAAAAGGCAGCAAGAACTGAGAGCCCACTGGGTACCCTTACATCAAAGTCTCCGATTCTGTTCTCAAAGAGGTAGCTTCAGAGAAAATTAAGCTCACCGTCTGCCAGAATTGCTGGACCAGAACTATTATACATCTCCCTGGAATCGTCACAAGTCCATTTCTTTATCAGGGACATGCTAAAGTCACACCTTGTAATTTGGCCAGACTGCTTAAATTATTTTCCTAATGCTCTTATTTATACTTAACCTGGCCTGGGACTTTTCTTGCCCCTTCCAATTATGACTGAAAGAGCAATAGCACCAGTAGACTCTGAGCCGCAGGAGCACGATGTAGGAAGATTAATGATGCCCAGAGATCATCAAAATCTGGTCTTTAAGTTTACAGCATTAATTAATAACTCTGCCCTGAATGGCAATGATGTTGCATGATTGGAAAAAAATATGGAAAGAGTAGCCACCAGAAATCTTCAGTCATAAAATCTGCCCCACTGAGATCCACTTCAATAACCAATAACATAAAATAAAGCGAAAGTTACAAGGATTAAATTATCCAGAATTTATAAAGACATTAAGTGTTAGAATTGACAGAAACTTTAGAAAATAAAATCTTAGAGTTAGATCTCGTAGATCAGCTCATCTCTCCTCCTAATTTCATGGGGAAGGATCCAGAAGTGTCCAGAAAAATGATGTGATTTGTCCAGTTATACTGTCAAACATGCACATATTAAGGAGCTGAGGCCTAAAATGACACCTCCTAATTCCTTGGCTTGTCCTTTAGTTAAAAATCCATTTCTATGACTCTACAGATAAGGAAAAGCAAGGCTTAAAGAGGGAGGGAGAGTTCTCTTAGGTCACATAGGTTATATATAGCTAGTTAGTACAAAATAGAGACTAAAATCCAGGTCTCCTGATGCTCAGGATGTTGTTCTTTACTCAATTTTTATATTTTTTAAAAAAATCTATCTTTAGACTTTAGAAAAACAGAATTGGTCCACAAATCAAAGTTTCTTTTTTTAATCATTCTTTTGCCGAAGTGTTATGATTAATGCTCCAGTCAGGGGCACAGAAACTGTCAAGTGAAGTTGCCATGAGCTTACATGAAGCCTAGCCTTCTCCCAGGAGTTGCTGCAGTGTCACAGAGATGCACTCACACATGATCCAATGTGACAGTTGATTTGGAGTCTGAGCCTGATGGAACAAGCTTCCCCTAATTCTTGGGGGATGCCCATCTCCAGAGCCCATGTTCCTCTGAGCTAAGACACATGTTCAAAGCTAGCCTCCTTTTTCTCTTTGATGAAAATAGTCTGTCAAAGTGCCTCAACTCAACTACATGAGAAAGTAATACTCACAAGAAAAACAGCGGGGTAGGACGGACAGCACCTGATCGGCTGACATATCGGGTGTGAAAAGCGAATGGTGGAGGAGATGGGAAAGGGGGTGGTAAAGAGAGCTAGGCTAGCAGTCAGGAGATACGAGTATCAGACTCCCCTCTGCTGTTGCCTCACTGAATAATGCGTAGCTATCATTTAAACAGGACCTACTAAGTGCCATGCACTGTGCTAAGTGCTTTACAAATAGTAAGTCATTTGATCTACACAAAACTGGGAGATAGATGCTGGCATTATTCCCATTTTGCAGAACAGGAAACTGAAATAAACCTCTGCCTTGGCAAGTCAAGCAGCTCATAAGTATCTGAGACTGGATTTGAACTGGTCACCCTGAATCTATCCAGCACTCCATCCACCACAACACCTATACAAGTTGATGCCTGTGTTTGCAAGGAATTCTCTCTTTATTTCTGTTGCTAAGAATCCTTATTGTCCTTCAAGGCTCAGGGCAGATATAATCTCCTCCCCAAAGCCTTCCTTGATCATGCCAATGGTTTCTGTTTTGTCCCTCTTTGAAATATCCAGTATTTGTTCATTTGTTGTACTATGTACCCAGCATCTATCTTATGTTGTATTATGCATCCTTATTTATCTTCTGCCTTTCCCTTCTCCCAACCAGTAGAACATAAGCTGCCTAAGCAAATGGATGCCTTCATTTCTGTCTGAGTCTCAAGCACCTAGCCAGAAATAGTCCTTTGCTATAAGTTAATCAATAATAGATGATTAACAATTTTTCTGCTGAATTAATCCAATCCATTTGAATTTAATGAGAGACACAGGACTGGGCCCTTATCCGTATTTATATATGAGAAAACTGAGGCTTGGAAAAATGAAGTGAGTTGCCTAAGTTTAGATCTTCTGACATCTAGTTCAGTATTTTCTTTACTACACAACTCAGTCCATTCCCCATCTACCCTACAAGCCATATCATATTGTTGGAAAGGGATTTAGAGATTATTTTTACATCAATCCTCACTTTTTACACAAAAGGAAACTGAGACTCAGGAAAGGAAAGAATCTGATCCAAAGTCACCTGTCAGGTCAGTGGCACAGCCAGGATTCCCGAAGTTCTATGTTTTTGGAACTATACTATAACCTACTCATCCTTCAAGGCCTAATTCAAATGTTATTTTCTTTCAAATACTTTGACAAAGAAGGCAGAAGTGATCTCCTTTCTCTGATTTCTAGATGCAATTTGTCAACACTGCTTAGGCACCAAGCATCACATCTGCTTTTTTCTCTAAAAGTCTGCATTCTGTGAGTGGAGGGCTTGTTTTTGACATGTGGTAGTGTGTTACAATAGCTGCAGCCTAGGACTCAAAGAGAACTGGGTTCAAACCCCAGCTTGGTCACTAGCTAGCTATATGGTCATAGCCAATTATTTCACCTTTCTAGAAAGAGATGGTGTTGAACAAGGTCATTCTTAAGGTTCACGTGATTAATCTGTGAATCCGTCATTCATTTCTTGTGAGCCCATAACTGCTATCAAAGGGTCTTGCCCAAACTTAATTAGTTCACTGAAAAAAAGGGGGAATAAACAACTGCCTTTAAGTAGGGGAACATTAGGATAACTTTAAATGTAACACTGCCAATCTCTAGTCTCTATAATCAGAAATATTTCCCAATTTCAAATCATGGGTAATGACTCTCAGGATGTGGATAAGGTGATGCACATGGAGACAAGGAAATCTGAAAATCAGGGGAGAAATCAGGGAAATCAGCCTCAGTTACTACCCATGTGACCCTGGGTGAGTCACCTAATTTCTATTTGCCTCAGTTTCCTCAACAGTCAAACAGAAATGATAATAGTACCTATGTTGCAGGGCTGTTGTTGAGGACCAAATGAGACATCTGTAAAAAGCACTCAACCCAGTGCCTTGCACGATATACTTATTCCCTTCCCATTCTCTCCCTTCACCTCTTCCTCAGATACTCCAGAGAGGGAAAGAAGAATTGCCAGAATTAGTTATAATGACAATATTATTCCTCTAAAATCGATCAATTTCTGGGAAATACTTTACAAATGCTAAAATGCTGACCCACTAATTGGCAAATGCCATCTCAAACCTTTACTGTCAAAATCTGCAGAGGCACCAAATTATCCTCCTAAGACATATTCTTGCCATCTACCCGTCCACTCTGGTGGAATGTGTGTTCCCATGTTCTTTGTCATGATGGCCTTAGGTTTTCCTTTGGGATGGCCCATTGAAACATCAAGGATGAGAATCCTGGTGCCTCAGGGTATATCAGATAAGGGATGAGGATAAAGCTATTTCATTTCATTTCAATTCAGTATTTTCAAAGTGCCTACTATACACCGGGCTCTAGCAATATAAGGACAGGAATGAAATAGTCCCTGCTCTCAGCAAGTTTACATTATACCGTGTGAATTTACTAAATATTAAACATGTGCTAGGACAGCGAGATAGTGCACTGAGTAGAGAGCCAGGCCTGGAGTTAGGAAGACCTGAGTTCAAAACCAGCCTCAACCAGCTACTGGCTTCAAAAACAGCTACACTTGGTAGCTGGGCAAGTCACTTAACCTTGTTTGCCTCAGTTTCCTTATCTATAAAATGAGCTGGAGAAAGAAATTACAAACCACTCCAGTATCTTTGTCAAGAAAATTCCAATTGGGGTCATTAACAGTTGGACATGACTGAATATGACTGCACAACCACAACATATTATCAGTCTAACAGACAGGCAGACTTTAAGTTACTTGAAGGTAGAGAGTTTCATATTTATCTTTGCAAGCCAAGTGCATCGGAACTGGAACAAATGTTTGCTGACTGATTGAGTGAACATCAATAAAAGTTAGCCATGCAGAGGATATTGTGGAAATTTCTTGAACATTCCAGAGGGAAAATGGAGTTGGGGGGGCAAAGAAGTGAGGAAAAAAGGAAGATTTCTCTGAAAGAACTTTAATACTGTTTCTGGACAAGTTTAGAATCTAGGTCCCCTTGAAACTGAAGAAAGTTTTGTTTTCTCATCTGTAAAACAGGAAAAGAACTTCCTTGCTACTGCACTGATTGTGATGAGGAACACATAGAAAATACTTATGAAATATTCTTTGTAAATTTCAAAGCCCTAAAAGTGATGAGCTGTGTTAAGAATGGTAGTGCAGGTAATAATAATTTCAATTACTTTGTAAAGCCACTGGAATTTGAGCAAAGGAATTTTTTCTAGGCTAAGTTCTGCCACCAAATTGTTGTATATCTTTGGACAAGAAATGCACCACTGGGACTCAGTGTATACTTTACAATAAGTGGAATTTGATGATGAGTCACTAATAGCTTTTTTCTTGCACATGGAATCAGCTGTAAATAGTGTCCTTACAGGGCAGAGGTTCTTAACTTGGAGTCCATGAACTTGCTATTTAATATTTTTTGAGAGCTGTATTTCAGTATAATTACATACAAACAGAGAACTTCAATTCAGTACGGTTTTCTGCGCAATGCTATGTAGTTTATTAAGAGGTCCATACATTTCACCAGACTGCCAAAGGGGACCAAGATGAAAAAATGGCTAAGAACCCTCCTTTGATGAGGAAAAGAAAGCAAATGGAAGAGTGAAGTCCTGGCTCAGTTTATTCACTTAGTGGATTTGAGCGCGTCACTTCTTTCTGAACCTTGTTTTCCTTTCCCGTAAAATGAAGGCATTGTACTAGATGACTTTAGAGGTCCTTTTCAGATTTAACATTCTGGAATGCTGCGATGGTAGGGCAGTCATGCCCCCTCCTTCCTCTGCTGTGGTGGCACAGCTGTGGACCCATATTCTGACACAGGTCTCCATCAGACTCAATTTCCTTGCAAACCGTTCTGAAAAGTGAAGCCATGACCAGTGTCACTGGCCCTGGATGTCCATGATAGAGATTTGGGGGTTAGTTCTGGGCTCACTGGTTTAAGGGCCCTCCAGAAGACCTAACAGCAACACATTGTCAATGTGTGCTTTGTCACCTATTGACCCTTGTCTTGATGACATTTTATTTTGTCCCTATATCAAATGATTTTGACATTATTTCTGGGTCCTGTTGCTTTCCTACTCTTTGACCCGTAACAATCTTGACCAAGAACCCCCTCATTTTCTTTTGATTGACCTTAAACAATGCCACAGATGAGCCCTTGCTGCTATCTGTTAGGGCCGTAAAATCTCTGATACAGCCAAGTCTTCTACACTCTAAAATCCATTGGTGACAGCCCTAACATTCTATGTTATAATGGCCCTCTAAGTGCTGACACCCTATGTTCTAAGGTTCCCTCCTAGTTCTGGTATCTTATGCTCTGGGTGTCCTCTCAGTTTTAACTTTGTATGCTCTAGAGCCATTCCAAATTCTAACAATCTATGTTGTAGGTAACTTCTTAGCTATGAATTCTATCATCTGCCTACTAAGGTCCTTTTTAGTTCTAACATTTTATATTGTAAGTTTCCTTTTATTTCTGGTTCTCATTTTATGTTCTGAGGTCCCTTTCAGTAACTGTATGAATTTTGTTGAATGGTGCCTTTCACCTCCAATATCTCTGTTTCTAATGGCCCCTTATTGTCCAAAGTCAGCAGAAACTGCTTGATAAGTGAGACCATTCCCCAGTAAAGACTTATGATTGAGTCTGATTGAGTAAACAATACTACTGTTAGCTACAGAAAAGAAGTGTCCATGGAGCCTCACTACCTTAACGATTCCTGAATTATCTACTCCTCCATCTCTTTAAATGGGTGGTGAACAGAGTTGGGTTAGTCACTCCTCTACTCTGGACTCCTGAAGCATTTAGCTTATCAACATGCTTCTAATTAACCTTTCATCTCACATATGACTGCTGCTGTGACAACCCCAATTGTTGGTCATGAAGACAGATCAGTAACTGAACCCTGAGGGAGAAGTGGGGGAGGGAAAGTCACGATGTATAGCAACCACAGTCACCCCCGGTGTCAGTGCCCATTCTAGCACTGAGCTTGAGCAAAAGATGAATTGACAGTTGGACAAGAAAGGCACAGGAAATCCAGTGCAAGGATGCAGACCAGTCCCTAGATCTAAAGGTTTGAAATCCTTCCTTCTTTTAATGCCCAATATAACTCAGCTCTCTCACTGTATCTGGGACCATCTTCATTTCTCCTGATCTATATCTTGCCAATGGACCCAGAAGGCTCTAGAGGAGAGAATGAGGTTGGTGACTTTGCACAGCCCTGCCTCACTTAAATTCAATTCACTTGCAAGTTATAGCATCTCCTCTTCATGTCATTGTCCTCTTAGAGGATGAAGAACAAACACAAACAAACCAGTAAAGAGCTATGTAAATCTCAACTCTTCTACGAAGTCTTCCCTAGTTCTCTAATCAATAATGACTCATTTCTTCCTTGTGCCTTACACAGAATTTTATTTTCTATTTTGAAACAACTCAAGTACTGCTTTCCACATGAAGCTGTACCCAATTTCCCCTAATGCCCTCAATCCTCAAATCACTTTGTATAATGGAGAGTTAGGGTAGCTAGATGGTACAGTAGATAGAGCAGCAGTGCAGGTGTCAGGAGGACATGAGTTCAAATCTCACCTCAGACACCTGACACTCACTAGCTGTGTGACCTTGGGCAAGCCACTTAATCCCAATTGCCTCATCCTGGATCATCTCCAGTCATCCTGATGAATATCTGGTCACTGGATTCAGATGGCTCTGGAGGAGAAGTGAGGCTGGTGACCTGCACAGCCCTCCCTCACTCAAAACAAGGTCAAGTTCAAGTCATGTTATAATTTCTCTGATGGCATGGTCTTCTTTGGCAATGAAGGATGAACACATGCATAATGGAGAGTAGCTACTATTTAAAGTGCCTCTGATGTTACTCCCCACGTGGGAGAAACTGGGTAAACTGCTCACCAGGCTCACTGTGATGGAAATACCTTAGAGAGATTGTGGTGCATGCGTGGGCATTCTGTAACAAGCTTCAGCCTTACTAATCATATTATTAAAAAAATCCTTTTCCTGTTGGCTGTGAAGCTGAACTAGGAGTTCCTTTCAAGGGGTCTTGATAGGTTTCAATTTTTCTTTCATTCTCATGGCTTTGTTGCTCTTGGTTTGACTGATAATGGGGAGTTCAGTGACAAGCAAGGCTGTGGAGGAGAGAGATCTTGGGCCCTCTCCACTGAGGGCCCATAAAAATATAGCCCTATTAAAACAGGCCTTAGTTATTTTGCCTCACTGTTCTTTTCCCTACTAGGTGAAGGAGATTCCATCCTTGTGAGTTTTGAAAGATCAGAAGACAGAGTCTCTGGGCATCTAAGAGATGGGGCTAGATTCTGTAGGCAACTTAACATCATCTTGCTGAGGAACAAGACATTGTTTTTGAGGATGACCTTTGGGACTCAAGTAAATAATAAGACTCATCAAGTTCCTTCACTGCATCTAGATATGAACTTCTTGAGACTAATGAGATACAGAAACTGTGCTAAGAGCAAATCTACTTTTCTCAGAGACCAAAGCAGAGAAGAGAGTGTACTGAGACATCAAGGGGACAGATGTTTGGACTTACTCACATCTTTGAAATAAATACACCTCCATAAAAGCTAATTGTTGTGAAATAGTTGGGGAGGGCACAGCCTATGAGGGCTAGAATCATTGGTAGAAGAGAACAGAAAACTCCCATATAGTCAAGATTCAGATATAGCCAGCCTGACTCCAAGGGAGAACATACTTTTTAAATTTTTTATCCATTGTATATGTAGCTATGTAGGTACTGTTGTCTCCTCCCAATAGAATATAAGGTTCTTGAAGGCAGGCTAAGTTTATCATTGTCTATATACCCTGAGCACTTAGCACTGGACTGAGCACAGAGTAGGTCCTTAGCAAATGATTTTTTATTGATTTGTACTTAAAATCAACCACCATATATTACAATTTCACGTGTATGCTTTCTTACCCTATTTCACTATAGGCTCCACTAAGGCAAGGGACTCTTTACTATCTAAATCTTTTATCTTTCTCATCATGACTGTGACATTCTCAACAGCAGGAATTTAAGAAATATTTGTTAAGTGAAAAAGTGGTCATAGTGCTGGACTTGGGGTCTAGAATACTTGAGTTGGAATTTTACCTCATATGTTTATGAGTTGTGTGACCCAAGGCTTAATTTCCTTATCTGTAAAATAGGAGTGATAATCAGAACACTTGTCTTACAGGGTTTTTATGAGGAGAAAATTAGATAATAAGTAAAGTGCTTTTGCCAAAATTAAAGCATTATATGAATGACACTGTTATTACTAATAAATTAATAATGCTATTTTTATATGTCCATCTCATGTATTAGATTGTGAGTTCCATGAGGACAGGGATCACTTGTTAGCTAATTTTATATCTTCAAAAACATATTACGGGACACATGCTAGATGCTTAATCAAGAAGTGTTAGATTGGGTTGGTTCTTCTTTGCATCTTATTTTTTATGTTAACGTTGAAAATTAACAGATCACATTTTTCATTTATTGCAATAATAATGTAATGTCATTGGGTGTAAAAGAAATTAGCAGAGGATAACATAATGTCTGCTGCTGGATAGGCATGGGAAGAAGTTTTATATATATATGTGTATATATATATATATACACACATATGTACATGATTATACATATAATATATACATTCATATATTATATACATACACACATACACATAAATTTTGATAGTTTTATTTTAATAAATTGGTTTCCTTCATATTCTTATGTATTTTATTTTATGTATATAAAATCATTATAGGCTTCACCAGACACTGGACATTAAAAAATGGGTAAAGACTTCTGTCCTAAACCTTCAGAAATGCAAACATTTTCTCTTAATGTAGTCTTTAAGGAGTCATTGCCAAACAGTGTTTCTTTGCACTTAAATCATATGAGATGATCAGAATAGAATGGGGAATCATTAGACTTGGACTCTCTACATGTTATCATTTGCATCTCCAGTGCTTTGTTGTTTGTTACATTATTTGTATTCATGGAAATTAGGACAAGTCCTAGCACATAGTAAGTGCGTAATAAATGTTCATTGAATTGTGCCAGTAGAAAATCATATTTCTGGGGCTCAGCTTTCTCATGTATAATTAGAAGAGGTTGAAAGGATGGGCAGAATCTTCCACAGGCCTGACGTTCAACGTTTTATGTTCTGAAGTTCCCTTTTACCTCTCTTTCCCTTTGAATTATGAGAAATGCAAGGCTTAAAACCATCAGTTCATTTATTATGTTAATGGCATAATAGTGTGGGAGCTGACACACTAGATGCAGCAAGCTAGGCCACTGTTATATAATTATATTGAATTAAGGAAATCTAAAGCACACTTGGAGGGGGGTTGTGGAGAAAGAAAAAGGTACATGTACCCAGAATGATAAGAGATTTGATTTTTATCACAATCCACATAATGGAAATGGACATTTATTATTCATGATTGGCATATGAGCAGCTAGAAAGCTTTTCAAGGCTTTGGGAATTCTAATTCCTTTGGAGTTCAATTAAAAAAATAAACCAAGGGGATTTTCCAATACTATTCTTAGAAAATCAGAATTTTTGATTCAGAAAGGATCTCAGAGATGGTCTGAAGCATGAAGCTTTTCCATATCAGCATTGGCAGAGACTCTGGGGCCTTCTGCTCAAATATCTTTAGTAAGTCATTTCCTCTGCCCAGGTCTCAATTTCCTGCCCCCCACAAAAGGGTGGAGTGGGATTAAAGAAGGGTTCCTTAACCTAGGATTTGTGAGTAGGTTTTGTTTTTAAAATATATTGATAGTTGTATTTCAATGACACTAGTTTCCTCTGTAATCTTATACACTTTATTTTATTCATTAAAATCAGGATTCTAAGAAGGGGGCCATAGGTTTTACTAGACTGCCCAAGGGGTCCAGACTAAAATGGACCTCTGATGATCTATATGGGCCTTTCTTTATATCTTTGAAGTTCTATAGATCTAATTCCAGGAATAGGAAAGTTCCTACTTAACAAGGAAGCCTCTTCCACTGTTGGACAGCTTTAATGATTATGAATTTTCATTTTTTAATGTTGGGCCAAAATCTGCCTGTTATTAAAGCTAGCTTTGCCATCTGGAGCCACAAAGAATTAGCCTAATCCCTTTTCCACATCGCAGACCTTCAGATAATCTGAAAGCCGTTATCATGTCCCTATGGCATTACCACCTCCCCGAACCTCTCTTTTCTTTCCTTCAAACTAAATAACCCTCTTCCTCCAAACATCCCTCTTATGGCATGATTTCTAACACTTGTCTTACAAAGGGATTGTCTAGAAATGAAGAAAATAAAATGAAGGATTTTGGCACTTCAAATGTCATATGTCCCAGCCCCTTATTTTAAAAATAAGGATACAGCCCCCAGGAAAGGAAAGCTATTTGCCAAAGGCTATACATATTGATTGATTAATAAAGGAGGAAGAATGATAGAAGTGCCTGCTCCCAGAACTTCCCAAGGATCTTTGGGGGATGGGGGTGAGTGGATCAGTAGCCATAAAGAACATGAAATTGGGCAAATTTGCCATATTTCTTCATTAATATCTGAAAGACATAGAACAAATATGTCCTTCATCTAAGTTTTAGGCTTTGAACATGTCAAAATGCATTTTTTGGGGGGAAGGGAATCTGGGCTAATTGATGGGCATTTTTTTTTATCTTTTCCATTTTGCATTTGTGTAGACACAGAAACAACATATTTGTTTGGCTTCCCTTGGGGCATCGAGGACAAAAATAATTCTTTGTATCCTTCTGTTAAAGTTTGTGAGAAAGCAGTCCCAGGTGGCATTCCTCTCTAGGCCTGATATGAGCTGGTATTGTGCAGCAGAAAGAGGCCAGAAGTTCGAGTTCTAGTTCTGCCTTTAACGTCAGAACAATCCACTTCATCCCTTGGGGGCTTCAGTTCGTCATCTGTAAAGTGTGGGACTCATTCTTGTTCAAGTGTTCCTGCCCTTTTCATCTGATACCTCTTCAGCAATCTGGTGAAGCCTATGTATTTCTGAAAATAATGTTTTTAAATAAATGAAGGAAAGTCAAGTTAGCAGCTAGTGAAAATGAGGATGTATTCTTTTTTCAGCCAAGGTGAGGGTTTGTCGAAATAAATTCATTCATGGATTCTTTGGACACATAGATATTCTAGGGTAAGAACTCTCGTTCTTTTATTTTCCCTCATTACATTATTTATTTAGTATAGAACCCTCATTCTTGATCAAGAATTCCTAATATTTTCATAAGGGAAGATTCTTTTTTAATGTAAATATTTTGTGAACCCTCCCATGAGAGTCCTATCTGTTTACTGAGAAAACTACATAATAACAACAAATTTACTATGGATTTACTAAACCTTATTAATTTGCGTTATATTTATTAGAAACTTTTATCCGTTTGCATTAGAATGATATTAATATATGTATATCTGATATATCATGTGTTCATTTGACAGATTTATTTACTTATTTTTGCATTTATGAACCCATTACAAGAATATCCCAGTTCTTGCTTCACTGGTTGAGAACTGGTGAACCAAGTGACCACATAGGTTCTTGCCAGCTTTAATATTATATATGTCTTATATTTCTTCCCAGTGTAGTATCCCCCTTGAGGCCATTGGTAGGTAAAGTCCCCATAGGAATAACTGTTACTATCTGCAGGGTTCTAAGAATAACTCTGTGGATAGTGGGCATCTTCATCACTGGCTCACAAGCCCCCACCAGTGAGCATGCCCTTAATCAGTGAGTATACCTAGTTAATTCTTTAGGGAAGACATTTACTCAAATGACGCAGCCAAGACAGTAGTTGCAAAACATTTCTCTCAAATATCAGGGGCACATTTTCCCACAAATTAAACACAGAGTTCAGGAGAAGTCATGAATTTAAAGTATGAAGTAGGGGAGAATTCATGTAGGGAACATATGTGGCCAAGCCAACTCATAGCTTCGGTACTAAAGGCCTTCCTCAGATACTTAATGGCTGTGTGAACCCTAAACAAGTTACTTAACATCAGTTTCCCTCAGTTTCCTCAACTATAAAATAAGGATAATAATATCTCACATAGGGATCAAACAAGATAATAATATTTATAAAGTGCTTAGCACAGTGCCTGGCATGTCAAAGGAAATATATAAATATTTCTCTTTTTCTTTCCCTCCTTTCTTTTTCCAGAGGATCCTCAAAAAGTCCATTATGAGAAACTCCAAAACTCAGCTGAGCTGACTCTTTGAAGGAAGGGAACAAGTCACTCAGTGGCAGCCTGCTAACTCTTCAGCAGCCTCTCCTGTGACTGGACTGGGTTCGTGGGGGACGGGGGAGTGCTGCTTGGCCACCATACTTTTCTCAGGGGGCACCATCTCTCTAAGAAAGGCCTAGGCCTTCCATAGACAGCTGGGGTCTCTTTTTTTATCATTCTCAGTCATGGGTTAGGCCGGAGTGGGGCAAAACTGCTAGCCTAGAGGCCACATATGGCCCTCTAGGTCCTTAAGTGCAGCCCTTGGACTGAATCCAAACTTCACAGAACAAATCCCCTTAATAAAAGTATTTGTTCTCTAAAACTTAGACCAGGAATTGTTTAACTTTTGTGTCATGGATCCTTTTGATAAAGTCTATGGACCCATTTTCACAATAGGTTTTAAATAACTGAAGAAAATGCTTAATCTCAGTTAAAAGTTAATGAAAATAAAGATGTATTTTTTTCCCATCTACGTTCATGGACTCCTTGAAATCTATCCATGGACTCCTAAAGATTCTGGGAATTCCAGATGTCTCTCAACATGTTTATTTGATGAAGGAGGAATTTGGGGCTCAGGGAGAGGCATGACTTTTAAATATATAAGAACATATATATTTAATGTACATATTAGATATGCAGTTATGTATAAATATGTGTAATAATTTATAGTTAGTATATAATTATAAGTACTTCATAATATATAATAAATGATGTGTTAATTATATAATTAATTGTAAATACATTTAATATATATATACAAGTGCATATTAACCTCATATAATAATATATGTATATTAATACCATATAATAATATATGTATATTAACATCACATAATAAGATTACACAATCCAGGCCACCAAGTACCTAGATCTCATTTAGTTACGTAAGGCAAATCATGCCCTATATGTTCCAACGTATCATCTACTTCAATTGCATAGATTTGGCCAAATATATAGGTCACAAGTAGGTAAACACCCCATGAGATCACATGCTGGAGTTAGCTCCATGTACAATACCACCTTATTTGTCTTCCATTATCTGGATGCCATTCTTTCTCAAAGACCACATAAGGCCCTGTGTTACCAGGTACTTTCTGGCACCAATGATCATTCCAGGACTTTACAAGGACATGGCATGCCCAAGCTCTCCCAAGTAATAAATGGAACCACAACCCAGGTGTTCTGACTTTCCTCTTAAAGCATTTTTCACTATGTAGCATTTCTTTGCAAAGTCATGATAACCTTTTCAATTAGTGTTTTTCTTTTACAGAGGTAAAACTATCATTCTTTGAACTATGCCAAGTCAAATTCTAGTAGGATAGCAGTTAGTAAGTCTTTATGTCCAACTGCCGTATGTCATTGGCCCACACTAAAAGCATCTCCTTTGGGTTTCGAAGGAGGGAGAATCCTGAAGTTGGACAATGACACATTTAAAGCTTACTGTATGTGAGGCACGTCCCTTCCCCTCTCTGCTTGCCAATTAAAAGGGGATTTTTCTCATGGGGACCAGTGAAGTTGTTGGGTTTTTCTTTATCCACAATTCAGTTTATAGACTGAAAACCTTTTACAGAAACACCTATTGTCCTTGGAATTCCAGTAAATAGAAATGATGGAGCCATTTTATCCCTTGGAAAGCAGTCTCACATAAACACAGACAAAAGCAGGGAGACAGAGGCATATACCTTTATCAAAAATCCATCATGCATGTAGAGCATACAATGGGGAGTCCAGTGTCAAGTCTCTCAGCAGTAGACTTCATCAAAGAGACAGGATAGCTTCAGCCTTTCATTGACTGGGAGAGAGGGATTTCCTTCAAAGCTCCCCTTGAAATCCACTTTTAACAACCCCCCAAGTCGCGGATAATCCTCTAAGCCAGGACCCTCCCCGAAGTGGTGATTGAGACTCTGGTTTTAACATGACTGACCCTTTACAGGACCTCCATGGGATCAGGACCACAGCATACACTGGGCCTATAATCTCTAATTTGCCTAATGGGAAAAGGCCCAATGTGGGAAGCTGACCATGTTTGTAAACATGTACAGAAAGGCACATGGCACAATACAGGCTCAGTTCCTGTGAATGGACCAAACTGAGGGGCCAGGTTGACACTATCCAGCTAAAAACCCAATAGGGATGTCCCATGGTGGTGTTAATATCACTCACTTGGATAAAGAGAAGCTAAACTGTGTCTATGTGTTAATGCTAGAGGGTGACCTGTTCTGTGGCCATCAGATCAATAGCATTATTGATCTAGAGCTACAAGGGACCTTATATATCATCCAATCCAATTCATTCACTTTACAGTTGAGCAAATCGAGGCAAAGAGAGGTTAAAAAACTCAAGGTGCCACAGGTATTGAGGGGAGGGTTGGATATGAGTGGCAGTCCTCTGACCGCAAACCCATTGTGCGTGCGTGCGTGTGTGTGTGTGTGTGTTTCCATTACATTAATGTAGCCAATGACTTATTTACCAATGTTTCCATATTATATGTGCTAAATAAATATTTACTGAATGACATTAAAATAACATAACAGTTCAAATTTCTATAATGTTTTAAGGTTCACAACATCTCTTCCTTATAGCACCCCTGTCATGTAGTTAGCACAGGTATTATTAGTATTTTACATATGGGGAGACTGAACTCCAGAGAATCTGATTTCAATCAATTCAGCAAAAACATGGGAGACACTCTGCTAGGCAACGTGGCTACAAAAACAAAAATAACCCTTCCTACCCTCAGCAGTTTACATTCCAGGGGTGGGGTGGGGGAGTTAGGATTATAATATTCATATACATAGTTAAGTAAAAATAAGATAATTTAAATAGAGAATACAAATCATGGGGAGAAAAAGGAAGACTTCTTACAAGGACATGCCACTTGGACTTAAAGGAGAGTCAATACTCTAAAAAATGTGAGAGAATCTATTCCAAGGAAGGATGGTTCATGTGAATGCATGGGGGCTAGAGATAGAACATCAAAATGAAATGACTTGCACAAAGTTACAGAGCTACAAAGGATCAGAACCAGGTTTCGAATCTCTGAAAAAGGCATTAGCACAGCCCCAAATCCAAAGGCGCATCAGATGCCTTGAAATGGAATAAGGCCAGGCAGCAAGGGGGAACTCTGTGATATGCTGGAAATAACCCCAACTTCAGCATTAGATGACCTGGTTACATGTATGAGTTGTGTTATACACTTTCAGAGTTGGAGGGTGATAGCTCATAAATTATCTAATTCAGAATTCCATCCAAATCATGAGCTGTATCTACATCTTCCTTGGCAAGTACAATCTCTATTTAAACATCAACAGGGATGGAGAATTCATGGACTGATTTGTTTAGTTTTCCAAAGACAACTATTTAAAAGAAATGTGCTAGCTCACAAATTTCTTCTAGCTTGAGAAGTCCTAGTGTATTAATTTGCAGTACATTTAATGCTGAAATACTTTAGCATTTGTAAAATTCGAATTTTAGAGCCCATGGATTTCATTTTCATACATCTCTTATTCTTTGGCAGTTCTTTCTAATCCTGACGGTAGGTGGGAGGAATCCCTTTAACTTTCATCCATCATTGCTACATGTCCTGCCATCTAGGTGGGAAAAAAAAGTAGAAGTCCTAGTTTACAGGATCATCTATCAGATATTTGATGACTGTGATTACTGTTGCCTATATCAAATGAAATAACCCTAAATTCATCACAAAGCACTGCTCTGGACATTCACCTGTGTAAGCAATCTAAAAGCTAAAACACTGGACCTAAGAGTCACTGTAAATCAAAGTTCCAGTTCCTACTCAGCCAAAACTTATATGTCCCATTGCAGAAGACATTCTTAGGTTTCTTTTTTAATCTATAAAATGAGAAGGTGGGTCATTGTCTGAGCTCTTGTCCAATTCTACTGTTCTAGGTTCCATGATATGAGGTCCCTTTCAGCTCTAGCATCCTATATCCAAGTTCTAGGTTCTCTTCCAACTCTGACACTATGTTTCACATTCAAATGTCTCTTTCAGCTCCAATAGTCTATGATTCCCCTAATGCCACAGTATTTATTTCATCAGTGAATTCATTGGAAATCTACTCATTAGAACTATTTCCTGGACTTAGAGAAGTGTGAAAGTTATTCTTTTTAAAATAATCCCTCTATGGGAAACAGTACAAATTATTCTATTTCCTGAACCCTCTGCCTAGAGAGAATTTCTTTTGGTTTATTCTTATGAGAAGATCTGAAAGCTTTGGCTCCCTTCATAAGGTCTTTACAAGGTTTTTTTTTTTTAAGTTAGGGAGTAGCAAATTAAACAAATTGGCAAGATAAAAGCCCCAGTATGAATATGCATGATTCATTCTGTAATCAAACACCACCTAATCCTTTCCAGAAGAAAGGATCAGAAAACCATTTTCCTCCACATATTTAAATTCAAATTAGCCCTTAGGGAATGTTTGGACAAATTTCAGGAGAAGGTCAATTTTATTTTTGTTTAGTGCCTTTTCTTAATAACGCATTAAGAGTTCCAGAAGTCACCAGAATATATCAGCCAGGACCCCCAGATACGCATATCATGAGAACGTTGTTTCTGTAGAAACATAAGGACCCAGATGATGAAACTAGGGTCAGTTATATGGGGACTCAGTACAAGAAGAACTTCTTAACAGATGTAGCTAACTAAGAATGGGATAGATTGTCTTAGTAGGTAGTGATCTAATGATCATGAGACAGGATTCAGGCCACACTGTCACAGACTAAAGAGATGGTATTTGTGCTGCAGACAAATTGTACATTAGATAACCTAGGGACTCCGTCTAATTGAGAGACCAGGACATATGATGCAAAGAGAAGTGTAGCTGCAGTCATGAACTCTGTGGTCCAAATCCAGCCTGTTGCCATCACTGCCAAACTATATATCAAACTAGAGTTATGAAGGGACAATTTTATAGAATGAGATTTTTGGTGCAAATTACAAAGTGTCAACTTTTTAAAAAAATATTATTTTTAGGGGTAGGTTAGGGACATATCATCTAGTTTTTGGAGAAGAAAGAGGCCTCATTTATTATGTTAATTAGCTGTGTAACCATTAAAGAATCACTTAATGTTTCTAACACTCAGTTAACAACTCTATAAAGTGAGAATAATGGTACTTGTTGCTCCTTACTAAATAGGGAAGTTCTAAGGATAGTGCTTGGTGGCACAATGGATAGAGGGCTGAACTTAGAGTCCAAGAGACTTGAGTTCACATTCTACCTCAGACACTTATTAGCTGTGTGACTCTGGGCAAATTATGTAATGTATTTCAGTTTCAGTTTTCTCATCTGTAAATAGGGTTAATAATGGAATCTACTTCACAGGTTTGTTGTGATGATCGAATAAGATAATGTGCTAGATGCTTTGCAGACCTCAAAGTCCTAAATAATCCTTAGCTATTAAATAGTGTGAATTGTGATACTGTCATCTACTGACCTGCTAGCACCACAGGTATTTTTTTTAAAGTTCATCATCACTATTTAAAAATAAAAAGAGTGGAGTACTTTCAGTAGCGCAGTTAAATGGATGTGCCTCCAAACGCACAGATCATAGAATCATAGCAAAGGAAAGGACCCAAGAGGTCACCAAAATGGATTTTCTCCTCAAGGCATGAATTCAGTCTGTGCCTCAGCCCGTCTTATAGTTCCTGCAGAAAGCCCGTTTCATTGTCTGAAAAGAAGTCTCAGAATGTCAAAGCGGAAGGGAATCTTAGAAGCTCTCCAATCTCCCCTTCCATTTACAGATGTGGAAACTGAGGCCCAGAATGGTCCCTAAGATGACACATGTAGTTAGGGAGAAAAGCTAAGATTCCAGTATATGCTTTCCGTCAAGGACTTGCTTTGCCTTCACCAGATTGCCTTGTACCATCTGAAGACATTTTTATTACCAACCAACTCCTGGAAATCAGATTGTATTTGGGTGATGGAAAGCAAGTTTGGGTTTGTTCAAAGGGAAAACAGTGTATGTAACTACTTAACCGACAAATCAACAGAGGCTGCTTTGGGGTAGCTGGCCTCATGTGTCTCTGCTTTAAAATAGGAGCCAAACTATTTTACCGTAGGATTTGTTCAATGTCCCACAGACCACAAGATAAATAGAGAGGTTTCCTTTCTCTGAGAGACTATCAAACAAAATGACAGATTCAAAATGCAGCCTCTTTCTTCTTCAAAAACCAAATACTCCCTCCTCCCCCACAAAAAAAACCCTCAAAGAAAAAAAAAAACCTCACATTTTTTTCCCCTGAAACAGCTCACAACAAAAATCTGATTCTGAACTTCCCACTTTAGGAAAAAACAACAAAACAAAATTGACAGGGCTTGGAAATGGTGAAGACAGAACAAAAATCTTCCTATCTTACAAAAATGTTTTTAGGAAAAAAAAATCATGATTTTAGTTAAAGGACTATTGATAGACACATAAATATATAATACATTAACAATATTGTTAATTAATAATATATTAATGTAAGGTTCATATACTTATATATTTATAGATAATATCAATAATTATATATTGTATGTTTACATAAATATATCTCTAAACTATATAAATACATAAATAAGAAATGTTATTATTTGGTGTATTAACTTGATATATACTTGATTTATATACATTTACACATACTTGATACATATACATACCATGCACACATACATGTGTATACATATACATGTATGTGTATGCGTATGTGTGTGTAAAATGTAGGGCAGGTAAGTAGCACAGTTGATGGAGTGTTGGACGTGGAGTCAGAATGACTCCTCTTTGTGATTTCAAATCTGGTCTCAGATATTACTAGCTGTGTGACTCTGGGCAACCACATAACCTTCTTTGTCCGAGGATCTCAATCTGTAACATAAGCTGGAGAAGGAAATGGTGAGCCACTCCGGTGTCTTTGCCAAGAAAATGCCATTTGTGATCATAGAATCGAATACGACTAAAAAACAGCTGAATAATGATAAAGCATAAACATACACACAGCGACATATACATACATACATATATATGTGACTATATAATTAAATGTGTATACATAGAGGTATATATACTGAGTGGTTTATATCAGTTTAACAACTGATTATCCCTTCTCTCAGACTGGGCAGGAAAAACATCTTTGTGATCTAGCACAAACCTATCCACTCCTGAATAACCACCGTAATCCTTTGGGGCCACTTTTTTTTGCAGGCTAAAAATTGGTTTTAAAAGCCAGATAAAGTGCATTTTGTTGTTGCAAAAATGCAATTTATCTTTTCATCCTGCTGCTTCTGAGATGACAAATTGATTTCTTTTTATATACTGCTACCTCCCCATCTGAATCTGCTTGGTTTTATGAATATAACTGCTCCTGGGAGTCAGAACCCTATGAATATAGAGCAAGTGGTAACAGGTTCAGTCCACTCTATGCCCACCCTCAGCTCTTAAACTCATAAAGTCATAGAATACAAGGGCTACCAAGGGCTTTAGAACAACCACAAACACAAGTACATGATGTTAGGATCAGGAGGGGTTTCCATATATGGAACATAGAAGGTTAGCTCTAGAAGAAGCCTTAGAAAAACAACACCAAAAGTACAGAATGTCATAGCTGGGAAAAATATTAGAACGTAGAACATAAATCTTAGCCCTAGAAAGGATCTCAGAACATGGAGTGGAACTATAATGAACCCAGAATGTCACCACTGCAAAGGACCTTATAATACTTGAGTGGGATAGGTTTAGTGAAGACTTCTCAGATTGTAATTCTTCTCCCAGGGGTGAGGTAAGACTGAGAGGCTCAAGGTTACTATATTTTTAGAACAGAATAATTCCATATAAGGATATAAAACTATGTAGTACATTAGGGTCTCAATGATTGGATAAAGTTTACCTAATTCTTCAATGTCTTCATTTCGAAAGGGATTGGTTAGATTTCGTGTCTAGAATGTAAGATCATATTCTCAGCTAATGAGAATAATGGTCAGTGTGGGGGGAGGGACTTGCGTTAGAGTCTATATAAATCACTGCCCTTTCTTTGTCTTCGGCTTTCCTACTCCAGGTGAACTGCTGTAGGATTGTCCAGATTCTCGAGAATCGAATAAATCTCTTTTCTGTCATCACTTTGAGAGGCCTCTGAGTAATTGATTTATGTAGGGACCTGAGCCATCCCACACATACTGAACATGGAATTTTAGCTCTGGAAAGAATCTCAGGTTTCATATAGTCCAACCTACCCATTTTGCAGGGAGGCATCTGTGGCTCTTTTCTCTGGGCTCTTCCTCCAATGGAGTCATAGTATAAGTGGGAATGACATGGGAAGGGGAAGTGGATAATAAAATTCTGCTACTACTGACAACCAAACAAGCAATCAATAGCTAGAACAAAGGGAAAGACAGTTAAAGAAAAGCCTGTTGATCTTTTCTAAGTGATCAGTAGAATGTAAATTCCTGAGGAAAGAAAGTGCTGCATTTAAGAGATTTGCCTAAGAATCATTCAGTTAGTAAATGGTAGGGATGAGATTTGAACCAATTTCTTTTGACTGAGTCCATCCCTCTTTCCTATATGCTACCATGCAGAATAATTGAATGCATAGAAGTCAGTCTAATACTACATACATTAGGGGGGAAAATAGGATGAAAAATGCATACTAAATTAGAGACAGCTGGGTGGCACAGTGGATAGATCAGTGGACTTGGAATTGAGAAGACCTGAATTCAAATTTTGCTTCAGACCTTTGCTGTGTGTATCTGGGCAAACCTCTCACAGCTTCAGTTTCCCCATCTGTAAAATGTTGATGATAACACTGCTTTCCTCACAAAGCTGTTGTGAGGAACAAACGAGACAGGATATATAAAATGCTCTGCATACATTACAGCTGTTATATAAGTAACAGGAATGCCCATATTATATTTGGATGGAGGGAAAACCTGGCAAGTTAGTCCATTGTTATATTTACTTTTATAATGTACTGAAAATGGAAAATGGGATTGTACCAGAATAGAATAGGGGGAGTAGATCAGGCTAAATTGAATTGAGAAACTGCATAGTGCTTCAAACAATTCTCAGTTGCTCATGCTGCAAATGCCATCTCCCATTGGCAACATGGTTCTAGTGATACCTTGTAGCTCAGAACCACAAATCAGCATGATCCCAGAAAAATCTAAACCATGGATGATTTGTAGAGCAATGGAAAGATGAGGGAGGGGTGTATGCACATGTGTCATGTAGCTATAAATGAATTCACTAAGAAGTACAGTAAGAGATGTGCTTGAGGGCATGCAGATCTGGAAAATGTGGTTGGTTAGTTTGTGAGCAAGAAAAAAAAAAGCACTGTATTCAAACGGAACACTGAAGCAGTAGACTGTGGTTCTAAAAGAACCAGATTATATCATCTGTTGTGTGGGGAGATCTTCTACAAAGGATTTTCCGAAGATGAATGATAACTAAGTAAAAGGTTCAGAGCCCCACAGACAGAGGGAGAATCCACAATGAGGAAGCTAAGGATTCATAAAGAAGTCAAAGTATAAGGTGTATTAGAGAAGGGCTATGAGAGATGAGGGCAGAAGGTCATAGCCAACAAGGGGAAATCAAGGGAGGCTTCTAGGAGGAGGTCCCATTTGTATTGGGCTATGAAGTATGGGAAGGAATTCAACAAAAGGCAGACGGTCCAGTCTTCCCAATGTCCATGCCACTCACAAAAAAGATAAGAACCCCTGGATTTCTTTGGCCTTATTACAACATGCTTTCTAGAATAACGAGCTTCACATATACTTTATTCACTATAACACCCCAGCCGATCTGAAACATTTTGAAGGTTTTTGGAAAGTGTTGAGTAGGAACACTTTTTTAAATGGTATTTTAATTGAAAATTACTTTTAAATCATGTTTTAATCATAATTTAAACATGGCATTCTTTTAACCATTATATCCACGCAGTTCCTTGTACATGATAGCTCTTGAGTAGGTCTGTGAGATGAAAAGAGCCCTAGATTCAGAATCAGACGACTTGACATTGAACCCCAACATGCTACTTTACTTTGTGACCTTGGGTTACTCAACAAAGAAACAATTCAGATAGAGAAAGCAAGGCATGACTTCTGTGCCAGAACTGAAAGAGATACTACGTCCTTCCTCACCTGGCTCCATCTCAACTTGACTCCTGTTTTCAGATGGAAAAAAAACAACCTGAAAACCAAGAACATGCTCCTTCTGTTTGCCCAATGACTTGTCAAATGTAGGTTCTTTGTCTTTAACTTTTGCTCTGAATACCCTTCAAACAGCTTTCTCTACTCCTCCCAAGGAGTAGCACATTTCAAAAAAACAAACACAGATGAAAAAACTCCACCTAACTTTCCCATAGCAAAGTTTTTTGTAGGAGTCAAGGTGAAGTTCATGTCTACGAGGCTGGTAAGTCCACTAAAGACTTCATTGCAAAGTTTAGAGTCTACCCTCTCAGCTAGGTGTCTGCAAGACTTGGGGAAGGGAGTCATCTAAAGCCATTATCAACCCAAAATACTCTTTGCCTTCCCTGCTAGTAAGCCCTGGACAAGGGATAGAATTCTGCAGCAAAACAAACACACAAATAAGCAACAATAACTACAAAAAACTGAACTAAGTTGAGGGGAACCAATGTACAAGATGGTTGCAAAGGGGGGGACAGTTACCAAAGCAACAAGGATCATCCCCTTTACTTTGGAGTGGGGGATGGGGGAAGTAAATGGATTGAGGATTGGGAAGCCAAGTCAAAAGACCTTAACCAATAGCTGCTGCTAGGCTGAGCCCCACCTATGCTTTCTATACATAGCAGTTGCCTTATTTTTTCCTGGTTCTTGTCCAACACTTCCAAAAGTCAGGTCCTGATCTGGGGCTGGTGATTCAAAAGTGAATTTACTACTGAGGGAATTGGATAATATCAGTCTTGATATTTTTCCTATAAATAAAACTAGAATAAAAAATGGCACTAAAGTGAAATTAAAATAGAGCTCATGGAGTTTCTTCATAAAGACAAAGAAATAAGTATGTCTGGACACTTTTTTGGGTTCACCAACATAATTTCAGGTGCATTGTTGAGTCTTTTGTCATGCTTTCTTTAAACTTCTTTTGCCCTCTACTGATTATTTTTTACTTTTATGAGACTATGATACTCATGATCTTTTTTCATCTTTTTCTATATCAACAATGTTTGTATTATGAACAAGACCTCTTTCACTGTAATCTCATGATAAGATTTTGCCAAGAGACCCCCATAAAAAAATCTGTAATACTAGCTATTGAAGTTAGAAAACTTCTACCCGTAACTTGCTAAGACCTTCCAAATTAAGCAAACATATACTTTTGTATTTAGAGAATTCAGTGAAAAGGTGGGAATAGTCAAGGTTGCACAAAAAAAAAAGAATATGTGAATGAAGAATAAAGAGTGAGAGAGGTTAAGGTGTTAGAGACTACATATAATCAGCACACCTAAACATCAATGTTTATGTTGAGAAGAGAATATAAGAGCACTATGTCAGGCACATCCAAAATTTGAAGTCAAATATATTTTAACAGAAAGAATCAACTTCTTACTAATGTGGGAGCCATTCCTTAGTCACATAGTCCAATTTGTTAGTTCAATGATCAAAATTAATTCAAAGTCAGAAGAAAGAATAAAAATGAGAAAAAAATTAAAAATGAAAAAAAATGAGAAAATGTATGTTGTATACTTAAAAAACTCCACTTTGGTCTGTTTGGGCAAACTATTGATGAAAAACATTAGGATTTGACAGAAGAAAAGATAATTGTATACATAAGTTTAACCGACACATATCGATTAACGTCATTAAGGATATTTGTTGCTGCTGAGTCATTTTTCAGTCATGTCTGACTCTTTGTGACCTCATTTGGAGTTTTCTTGGCAAAGATACTGGCATGGCTTCTCATCTATTTCTTCAGCTCATTTTACAGATGAGTAAACTGAGGTAAATGGGCTTAAGTGACTTGCCTAGAGTTATACTTCTACTAAGCATTTGAGGCTAGATTTAAACTCAGGAAGATGGGTCTTCCTGACTCCAGTATTTTTATTCACTGTGCCACCTAGCTGTCCGAGGAAATTAAAGAAGCCTAAAATGGTCTGTAATCAACAAATACTATCAAGCAGAGACATATGGAGGCCAAGGGCAATGCCAGTTTATAATATAAACATTATTGACATCTTATGGAAAAAGATGAAAAAAGATTATGAGTAGCATCATCTCATAAAAGTAAAAAAAAGCAGTAGAGGGCAAAAGAGGTTTAAAGAAAGCATGGCAAGAGACTCAACTATGCAAAGTCATCTGCAAGGCATTTACAGATGAAAATATTTTCATAACAACATTACTGAGGAAAGGAGAATGACCACATTCGGATTCCAAGATCACAGTTCCAGATATCCTTATAAAGGAGACAGAAATGGGCCTAAAGGGAACCAAATTGGGGAAAACAGCTAGATTAGACCAAGTGTAGGGAGAGGAGTTCTGTGCTCAAGTAGACACATTTACGATGGAATCGAGGGATTGGTTCACGAGCTACGTGAAGAAAGGGAAGGTACACGGAAAAAATCTTGGGCCTTATAAATGCTTAAAAATGGTAAATGAGTGAATGTCAACTTTTATTCACCTGAACACCTCCTCCAGCTATGTAAAATTTTTATAAAAATCATTGCACATTCCACAGTAAATTTTATCCTTACCCTCTCACAGTTGGCTGAAAGATGAAGACAACACAAGATCCCACTGTTATTTTTGCTGATTCCTTTTTTTTAAAATAACATTTAATTCAGTTCAACTAAATGCCACTTTGGAGGTTCTTTTCTAACAGTTTCCCATCCACACATTGAAATTATTCCAGATTCTTTGAAAAAGATAACAGTGGTCACCTTGGTTCAATCATCTTTTGCTTAAAAATATCAGGTAAAGTATAAATCAAGGAGAAATATACTCTCCAAATGTGTTTGCTACTGTTATGGTGGTGAAGTGCTATGGTCCAAGATGAGGAGAAATTGCCTGAGTATGGTGAGCACCTCCAGATGTTTCTGTTTGTGGATTATATTGTGTTCCTTGCTTTAAGCCCAACAACGATCCAGAGATTCCCAGAAAAGATCTGTAACCACTCAAAAGAGTCTGGCCTAATCATTTACAGAGGAAAAAAGAAAACAAAACAAGAGGGTGAGGAATGTTTATTGTTGATATTGTGATATGTAGTTAGACTGAGTAGGGACAATCTGTAGGACACATCTACCAGAATATGTGTCTTGGACAGATAATACAAATTGACAAGTTAAGTTTAGAATGAAAAAGAAGAAACATGTGTTGGGTTGCCTTATGCAAAGGTCCTTTAATGAGTTCCAACTCTGGGTCCTTCCCCCTTAGAAAATCCCTCTGCCATATCAGCCCTCTTCCCCTGGGTGAGTTCCTTTTGGGGATAGACCCCAGCCAGCCAGGCTTCATTTCCCTGACAGTTATGCTGCTGACTTTCTGAACTTGGCCACCATGTCTCCCCTTGACATTTTTCACCTCCTTTTTATGTATTGTATTTCCCCATTATAAGGTAAGAGATTGTAGTTTCTCTCTCTTTTTGCTTGTATTTGTATCTCCAGTGCTTAGCACAGTACGTTAAACACAAGTACTTAACAGCTGGCTACCTACTTAAAACTTCTCCCTCCCACCCCCAAAGAGCCTATCTTTGTAACAGTAATATTCTACTGCATTGTTATATGACTGTAAGTCATGGAAAGCTAGAATATATTAAGAAATAAAAATGAAGCCCTGTCAGAAGGCAAAGGAGAAGTGCAGGTTGAGTACCAGTGGAAAGACTACAACATAACAAATCTTGAACTTAATTGGAGGTCTTCCAGCAGAAACTAGATGACTATTCCCTTGGCTGGATGGTCATAGAGATTTCGCTTCAGGGCTTGCATTGAATTGAAAGGCTGCTAAGGTCCTTTCCTACTTCAAAATTCTATGATTCAGTGATTAGTCCAAGGTCATACAATCAGTAAGAGGCAGAGCTGGGATTTTCCATTCAATAAATACTTAATAAATGGCATATGAAAAGCACTGTACTAGATAGGTATAAAGATAAAAAATATGACAGGCAAAAATAAATTGCCAACAGAACATGTTTTCCATTGGACGTTGGAACACAGAGGAGTAGAGAAAAATGAGGTAAGAATATACTGAGACAAAGAGATAGGAAGAAACTTAACCAAAGTCTATGGAAAGTCAGTGACCAAGCCTGATGTAAAAAATGTGATATATGCTTACTTTTTCATTTAAACGCATTTATTAAGTGCTTACCATTTGCAAGACATTTTGCTAGGCAATAGAGACAGATATAACAAATGGCAAAGGAACTATCAAGGAACTGAAAATCTACAGAGTGATATGCTGAGTGCAGAGATTAATACAAAACAAAGTAGACTGTAATAAGGGCAAAGGAGAGGTATGAACAAAGTGTGATTCAGTAAAGATGTCTTGGAGGAGGCGATACCTGAGCCAATCCTTGAAAGAAGAGGATTTTGATTTTCAATGATGAGGAAGGAATAGGTGCTGGACAAGAAGGATGTACTACATAAATACTCAGAGGGGCTGGGGTTGGGGTGTATTGATTAGAGCATGGAGTGCATGAAAAACAGAAAGGAAATGGGTGGGAAAGACAGGTTGCAGCCCTACTGTGGAGAGCCTTAAATATCAGTGAGGGAGTACTTTATTTTATTTTAATCCCAGAGACAAGAGATAGCTAGTAATGCTTCTGAGCAATATTCCACCAGCCATGAAGCCATCCAGAATAATTTAAGTTGGGGATTCTTGGGCTGCACTATTATTCAGTCTCTCTCTAGGGTCTACAAATAATTTAGTTAAAAATTCCAGTTTCTAAACAGCAACATACCAGGAAGGGTACCCATCCCTTCACATGGAAATCACGTTAGCTGCCACTGTTGTGACCCTTAAAAGCAACTGCAAAAATGAACCATTCACTGTTGTTGTTCTACTGGTTGTCTTTAAATCCCAGTCCTGCAGCATATGGCAGCCCCCTCAATCCCTTCTCCTGGCTCCCTCTCACCACCTTCCCTCTTCATCCTCTTTTCCCTCTCCCCTCTCCCCTTCTCCCTTCCCTTTACCCTTCCTCCCTTCTCCACTTATTTTCTCTCCTACCTTCCCTAAGTCGTATTGGGTAGTGAGCATGGGCAGTAAGATGGGTATTATTGCTCATAGCAGTCAATTAATGGATAATTGAAAAAAACGTGTCTTAAAGCCAGCAGAAACTTGCTGCCAAGTGTGTGGTAAATCCACAGAGGCTTTCCAAAGTATTATATAACATGGACCTAGGGCCATACTTACACACCATAACCATATTCAAGTACTTGGGATAAATTGCTCCATTTGGCAATGCCAAAGGTACAAATAAAGTCACTTGGAAACTGATTTTATAAAATAACATCCTCACTTCTCCAGTCTTTTGTGTCTTGCTATGCCTTAAGATATCCAAACGTTTGTAGCATAATCCATTATGTGAAACTCCTCAGGGACTCTCATAACCCAAAGGAGTACAGACATATACATCTGTGATGTTTACAATCTTTATCAGGCAAAGGCAGAGATGGCGTCTTTATCACATTATATGATACAAACCTGGGAGGGAAAAGTAACACATTGAATGACCAAGACAGGATGCAAAGATTTTATTGGGCTACCTAACTTGCATGTGATGGAATTTATAAGATCATATGAGAAATCTTATGTTGGGTATGAAAAAAATTCAAGTTAAAAATACAAGATGGAAAGATGGTTTGATATCAATTCATTTGAAAACAATTCATTTGATATCAATTCATTTGGGGACCTTGGGGACTGTGAGCTGAATATGACTTTAAAAGTATGATACAGAAGTCAAAAAATTTAATACAAAGTTGGATTTCACTAATTAAGGTATTCTGTCCAGAACTAGAAGAGTAATAGGATCTGCACTCTGCCTTGATGAGACAACATCTGATTTACTTTATTCACTTCTGCCCTCAAGGAGTATGTAGGAGAGGCCAGAAAACTAAGGCTTATGCGTACACAAGCCAATTGGAGAACAATGAAAAACTTAATATAATTTAATGCTAAATTAATGAGAGCTAACATTTTTACAGAACTTCACAACTTATAAAGAGTTTTCCTGACAACCCTATAAGGTAAATGGTACAGTTCAAATATGGATATCCTAATTTTATAGATGAAACTAAAGCTCAGAGAGGTTTTAGTCAATAAAACAAATAGGCATTTTATTGTCTATCGTGTGCGAGGCATTGAAACAAAAGAAAAATAGCCCCATGACTTGCCCATAGTTGCAATAATTTTCATAATCAAGAATTGTCTGCTGATTCCATTTTCAGTGCCTTCCACTGCCCCATGCTGCCTCTGGGTTGAACTGACCAGAAGTATCCAACTCAAGTTTGCTGCCCAGTAGGGCCCAAACTAGATTAAAATGTAACTTGCAAATATTTAACAAATTAAAAATACAACACTGATATTGCTACTTTGTGGTTTTTGAAGTCATTATGCAGCCCAAAGAAGTCTGTCTCTATTTGAGTTTGACATTTCTGGTATAGAATACTGGGGTTGTAGGAATTCAAAGGAGAACAGGGTGGGTGAGAGCAATCCGTGTAGCCTTCCCAGAAGAGGCAACACTTGAATTGAGCATTGAATGATTAAGTAGTATTTGAATAAATTCATGTTGGGTATAGAGTGGGGTTGGAATGGGCAATAAATATGGAGGATAAGCATGAGAAAAGGTAAGTTTGGGGGAGAGAAAAGAAGAGGCCAGGACGGAGGGGAGAGCTGCTATAGAGGAAAAGGTTACATTGCAACCATATGGTAAAGACCTCTGGATACCAATCTGAAAGGCTTGAAGACAACAGGTAGACATTTCAAGTGGTGGCTGGGCAGGAGAAAGATCTGACGAATGGGATTTATGATATTTAAATGCTTTTTGTAAAGTCTAGACAACTTCTTACCTCCCCAACCCTGCCCTAGTTACCCTTTTAACATTTGGGTTCCTTCAGATTTGTCCATTTAATTACAGGTTAGCCAGGCTATCCCTTACTTAGTCATTTTTAATTTCTCCTAATTCATCATTCCTTCCAGTCTCTTCATTCATCTGGCACTTCTTACCTAAACTCTTTGTAATTTGTCAAATATCCCAGATGCCCAGAACTCTAAACCCCAGTCTATGCCTTGCTGCGATCCTATGAACTCCTAAGAATACACTGGCTCGAACTGGCTTGCCCCAGGGATGAGTCAGAAACCCTCAGGTAGCTGCTGCTAGTGCAATCTGAACACCCACGTGACTGAACACCATAATGCCATATCCCCCCTAAAAATGCCCTGTAATCAAAGAACTGACTAAGGAATAATAGTGAGGGCCATAGTTGGACAAGAGCAAACCAGCCAATTGGGTGTAAGAATACAGTGTGGCCTGGGGAGCACATGGAAGGTGAGAGGGTAGGGAAAGTTAGTAGGGTGGAGGCAGATTGTAGAGACCCTGGCACATCCAGGTTGGGATGGAATTTTCGTGCAGGCAATATGGAAAGCTGAAATGTGTTCTGAATGGAGTTGTAAGCCAGAGTTATGCATCAGAAAGACTGATCTTGTAATTCTTATAGGATGGTTTAGAAGCTAGAGATATTGGAGACAGAGAGATGAGCTTACAGTTAAAAAGTTAAAAAACAAAATAAAAACAGACATTTATAGACACTATAGTGATTGCACACTGGATAGAAAACAGAAATATATATTGTATGTGTCTGTGTACATGTGTACATGCAAATATTTAGATACACATAAATATGTATACATACACATGTCTGTGTGTATATGTATATATATATATATATATATATATATATATCAAAAAGTTTGGAAGATATGGACCTGTTCAGTCTGGAAAATAAGGATCAGCATGGCATCTAGGCAGTGTAGGGAAAATCTGAGTTCAAATCTTGTCTCAGACACTTTTGAGCTGTGTGATCACAGGCCTCAGTTTCCTCATCTGTAATAATAATAATAATACCAGTCTCCCAGACTTGTTGTGAGGATCAAAGAAGACAGCACATGTAAAACACTTTATAAACCTTAAAGCGCTATCGAGTATAAATGCTAGTTACTACCTATTGAGGAAAACAGCTGAAAGTTGACATAAAGCCTGCACAAACATTCAGAATGAATAAAGAAAAGAATTAATCAAAAATCATATATTAAGCTAATTTGTGCCAGAGACTCTGCTAAGTAGACAGTGGCTACAAAGAAAAACACACGGACCCATTCACCAAATTCAGGGGAAAAAAAGATGAGAAACACCTCTCTTGGATCTCCAAAGAGTTAGACTGGGGATAAGGAAACGAACCACTATTTTACACAGCAGGTAGTAATGTCATAGGGCATGTTTCCTCCAAGAAGTCATTGTGACAATATGAATTTCAACCACAGCTTAGAGAAACTCAGGGGTGTCCAAGCTGCCACAGGTTACTAGGTGGTTTGAAGGAAGGATCTTGAAGTTAGAATCAATTCAATATACATGTAGTGTTTGGAGTTGGATACACATACACACTCAAACATACACATACACACAATATGTATACATATATTTCATCTTGTTCAGTCATTGACTTGTGTCCAACTCTTTCACAACCCCATGGACCATAATGTCCATGGAGTTTTCTTGGCAAAGATACGGAGTGATTTGCCATTTCTTTCTCCAGTGAATTAAGGCAAACAGGGTTTGAATGACTTGTTCAGGACCACACAGCTAGTAAATGTCTGAGACTTTAGTTGAACTCATGCCTTCCTGACTTCAGGCCCAGTGCTTTATGCAGTGAGCCACCTATCTATCTCTGCTAACACATATAGTAATATATAATAGATGTACATTATGTATCATATATATACACATACACATATATGTATAGGTACACACAAATGTACCGCACATCACCATAATGTGTAATGATATATGTATGTGTGTACACACAGATCTACTACATATTACCATGTATATTATTTCTATCCCTATCACATCTACCTGTCTATTAGACAGAAAGTATTCTGAGAGGGGAAGGCACTGATGGCTGGCAGACTCTCGAGTCAGCTAAGAATCTTCTACTTTTGTGTCTGCCTACTTGTTTGTATAAACTACTTGAGGACCAGAACTGACATGTTGCCATTCTTATCCACTGCCCCTGGCCCACAGGCAGGGCTTGATCAATACTTTCTGATCTGTTACTCTTGTGTAGAGTAATGGAAGGACCATCGAATGTGAGTCTGAGGACCAGAGTTTGACCCTGACTTTGGGTGAATCGCTGTACCTCACTTGACCTTTATAAAGACTAAGGGGTGGGATTGGATGATTTTTAAGAACCCTTCCTGGCTTTAAAGCATATGCTGAGGAAGTATAAGTATAGATTAGTATCACAGGACATGGTTTCCATTAAGATATTTCTTTCAGTTCCATGACAGTAGCTGGGACTTTAGGGTCATGGAGATTGTCAATGGCTTCCCTTTGAAATTGTGGCTTCAGCAGATGAAAGAGGTGGCTAACATCTCGGACTAGGATCTAAAACTATTCATATGACCTTGAGTAAGTGACTTTCCTTCTCTAGACTTCTGTTTCCTCCTTGGCCAAATGAGGGGGTGATCTATAGAGGTGAAGTCTATGGAGGGCAGCTACATGACACAGAGGATACACTACCAAGTCTGGAGTCAGGAAGACTCATCTTCCTAAGTTCAAATCTGATCTCAGATATTTCCCCCGGTTATGTGACCTTGGGCAAGTCACTTAACCCTGTTTGCCTCAATTTCCTCATCTGTAAAATGAGTTGAAAGAGGAAATGGAAAACCATGGCAGTATCTTTGCCAATAAAACTCCAAATAGGGTCATAGAGAGTCAGACACACAACTGAATGACTGAAAAAAGTCCATGGCCCTCTTCTTAGAATAATGTTTTTGACTGCCTAAGATAAAACATACAGGATTAAAAGAAACTTCAATTTTATTGAAATATAATTAGGGCAGCTACATGACTCAATTGATAGTGTGCTAGCTGTGGAGTCAGGAAGACCTGAGTTCATATGCAGACCCAGATACTTGCCAGCTGCATTACTCTGGGCAAGTCACATAACCTCTATTTGCGTAGCTCCTTCAGCTGTAAAATGAGGATGATCTGTGCCTGGTACATAGTAAGAACCATATAAGTAAATGAGAGCTATTATTATTACAATTATTTTAAAATGCCTTTTGGTTATATCAATTTTTTTAAAATTTTGCTTTGTTTTTAACCCAAGATCATAGACCTCAGGTAAAGAACCCTCATTTAGGTGATATCTCAAATCCCTTCCAGCTCAAAAATATTACCTCCATTGTTCTAAGATCCCTCCAAGCTCTGACATTCAATGTTTTGTCTGCTGACTAGACAAGTGATTTTATTGGTGTAGGAAGTTTCTGGTGAAAAATCTCCTCTAACAGCACAGATCAGAATATTCTCTGTAAATGAATAAGGTCCTTGAACCATCAAGAGGTTCAGGGGTTTGTCCAGGGTCCAACAGACAATCTGGGTCAGAGGCAGACCTGCTGCTCAGGCCTTCCAGACTCCAAGGTCAGCTCTCATTCTAGATTCTACAGAATTCATATTTCTTCAGACCCGTCATCCCTCCATTCAGAAGTTTGTTTCATCACTGTTGTCTAGCAGAGAAAAGCCCTGGAAAGTGTCAGGAAAAAATGTGAAGTGTTTTCAGTTTTGTCAGTGCTCCCCTGATGGGAAACAGTGACAACATTTTACACTTGACATTTCAACACCATATACCACGTCTCCTCATTGGAGGCTATTACAGTGAAGACCCTTCACCTTCACTGCTGCACCATCCTCCAGTGTAAAGACCTTTAGTCCAATGAGAATGTGTGTAACACAAGATTGTAGGACTAGAGACATTTTTTCCTATTAACTAACCTGAATCTGTTGGGTATTTCCTCCCTCCCCCACCCCAAAGATGTTCTAAAATGACAAAGATTCTAACCACAGGAGGGAAGCTCTTATATTTACCAACAATTTTCTACTGAGTCTCTTAATGACGATTATGATAATAATACCCAGAGTTTACATGACTGTTTCCCAATCATGGTCTTGTTTGAACCCTACAATTGCAATTACATTGTTGGAGAGGGAACATGGTTCATTGGATAGATCAATGGACTTGAGTATAAGCTGTCTGACCATGACCATGTCATCTAATCTCTGAGATTCAATTTGCTTGTTTGTGAAATTAATTTATCTCACATCAACATTATATCAACCTCATGATACTGTAGAGAGGTCCAAATGGGACAGTTCATACAAAGTACTCCACAAAACCTAAAATGCTGTAAAAACAACAGTTATAATGATGATTACTTTACAGGTAAAGAAACTGAGGTTCTGAGATGTTTGTCAACTACCCGAGTTTAATAGCAGAGCCCGGATTACAATGAGAGAATCACAGAAGAACAGAGACCATTATCCTTCTAGCATTACTTGACTAGGTATGCCCAGAGAGCATCCCAAATCATCTATACTTTGGGGGAAGATCTTCAGGGATAGGGATGTTGCCAATTCCCAAGGGATCCCTTGCTACTTTTGCACAACTCTAATAGATAGAAAGTTCTGCCTTACATAAAACAAATCAGATTATGCCTCACATAAAACATAATGCTTCTATATCATAATTCCTTCTATCAAATCAGGTTATGCCTTACATAAAACAAATCATCTCTGATCCCTGAGACAGAAAAAAGCAAAACAAAACAAGACTAAACTTTCTTCCATCTGAAGTTCAACAATCACTTTCCTTTGCTCTCAAGTCTCCTCCAAGCTAAATGTTCCCCAAGTGTGGGGCATAGTTTCCAATCACCATCCTTGTTATTCTCCCTTGGACAATCTAACTTGTCAAAGACCTTACTAAAATATGGTGTTCATAAGGGAACCCACTAATCTAAATGTGGTCTGACCAAAAGAGAAGATAGCAAGGCTATTACCTATGGCACATAGACGTAAGTCTTTTGATGCAGTCTATTGTTTCATTACCTTTTTAGGTTATCAAATTAATTATACCACTGACCTGCAGTCTACTAAAAATACCCTGGTATTTTCCATATGGACTGTTAGCTCACCATGTCTTTCCCATCTGGTGCTTGAGCAGTAGATTTCTTGAATCCAAGAGGAGGGTTTCATATGTATCTCTGATTAATATCATCTCAGTAGATCTCAGAACTCCTGATTCCTAGATTAGGGCTCCCTCCACTACCCAGGACTGTAACTCCTGGCAAACTCACCTCTGTATTTACATTAAAAAAGACTGAAGGCAGGTGTTATTTTACAAATGAGGGTACTAAAGGCATTAGAAGTGTGAAATAAAGATTAATTAATGTCACGCAGCTAGTAAGGGTGAAATAGATGATCATCCTCATTCTTAATTCCAAGGAGACTTCCATTCAAACACACGTCAGGACATGAGCTGGTAAAGCTAAGTGAAAAGGAGCCAATATTGATATGAGATCATTGGTAGAATTCAGAGTGTGTTAGTCCTTTGTTGCCGAAGAAGACCATGCCATCAGAGAAATAATGACATGACTGGCACTTGCTGTGCAGGTCACCAGCCTCACTTCTCCTCCAGAGCCATCTGAATCCAGTGACCAGATATTTATCAGGATGACTGGAGATGACCCAGGATGAAGCAATTGGGATTAAATGACTTGCCCAAGGTCACACAGCTCATGAGTATCAAGTGTCTAAGGTGAGATTTGAACTCAGGTCCTCCTGACTCCTACACTGATGCTCTATCCACTGCATCACCTAGCTGCCCTACAGAATATTCAGAATTCAGAGTATGCCAACAGCAAAGGGGCCTTTCTGCCCAGTGTTTTACAATGTGGACAGTTTCTTCCATTTCATTACAAAAACACTGAGTATCTACTAGGTGAAAAGCACTGCCTAAAGTCAGTATGAGCATCCTGGAATACTGGTCTGTGTGAAAGGGTAAAGAAGAGTGAAAATGTTCAGTCTAGTGTTAGTGAAAGAGCCCTGGTCAGAGACAGGCATTTTAATTGCCTCTACCCTTAAGATACTGTGTGATTAAATTCAAATCCCTTTACCTGTCTGGGTCTCAGTTTAAAGGACTATGCAAATATGATTTTCTTACTGTTATTATGATTAGCATTTGTAAAATGAAGGTGTCCAGCTAAAAGACCCAGCTAAACTTCTCTGAGTCTCAGTGATCTTATCTGTAAAATGAAGGGATTAGGCTAAATTGGATCTGAGGTTCCCATCAGCTCTAAGTGCATATGATTTTCAGTAAGGTCACACAAGGCATCAACTTTGCCATTTTTATAGTTTGGCTGCTTTGAGGTCTTCCTGATATCAAGCTATGGCTGCTTTCTCCCCACTTATCCCATCAGCAAAATATGCCCATCACTGAGTCACTTGACTAGCTTTATCCCTTCATTTGGTATGCCCAAGCCCCTATCCTAGACAAGTTAGATAATGTGTCTTGCTCAGGATGGGGAGAGGACTGAGAAAATTCTTGTAGAATAGCCACCGACAGGAAGGAACTTAACAACTCCTCAGCTCATTGAACACTGGAAGCATATGAAGGATAGGGAAAGCAGTGAACCCACTAAACTTCAGCGGGCATTTTGGCTGGCAGCCCAAGCCATCCACTAAAAAAGAAGACTGAGGGTAATTTCAAAGCCATCCTTCACAATGGGGAGTTGAGACGTATTGTGCAATACATCAGGATTTACCACAAGCAGAAAACTCAGTTTAGTAAATGGACCATTTGAGAAGGAACCACATTATGTTGTAATTTTAACAAATGGAAGTTCCTTTGACATGGGCTGTGACAAGGACACATAATTCTTTATCTGTCATGTGGAGGAAACATCAAAGTCAGCCGCCAGACTGGCTGGGAAGTACTCCTTTATGAGTCAGACTGAGCAAGTGCCATCTTGTTTCCTCCAGTCTCATCCAAGTTTGGGGAAGCCAGGAACCATCAAACGTGCCAAAAGAGAGATTGTCTGGGCTGGAACCAAGTGTGAAAGGAAAATGAGCAGTCAGCCTGACATTGTGGATGGAGAAACAGTGGTGTGGTGTATGTGGATTAATCAAGCAACCAACAAAGAGTATGAGATTGAAAAGAATAGGCGTCAACCTCCAATGACAAATACAAAAGTCAGCAAAGCCAGAGAATAATAGGAAAGTCTTAGCAAAGATCTGAATTCATGCAGATCATTCCAACAGTTTTTCTTCCATAAGGAGAGCTGCACACTGGTCGCCTTTTAATCTGACATGTGCCCCACATTTAAACAGGAGCCCCAATGTCCTATCTTCTGGACTGATCTCATCTATAATCCTACAAATGAAACTCCCAAAAGGCTGGTCCCAATGTCCAGATATAAGTGAAAAAGTGTCATGAGGATCAGAATCGAGGATGGTTGTCAAGAGACTCCCATGCCTTCCAATTATCCTGCAAGCCTGCTATGGTCTGATTTCATGGCCCCAGTACTGAATTCACCCACCTCTCCTCCTTGCTTCTTTCTTGAATAAGGAAGAGAAATACATCAATAAATACCACAGAGAGGCAGCGAAGCCTAGGACAAATCCTGCTCTCATCTCATTGACTCACCTCATGTTTCTGCTTTATTCTGCAGTCCACAGACAGAAGAAACCAAGGGGTTCCCCACTCAGAGCAGGGGTCTTTAATCTTTTGGCATCATGGACCCCTTTGGTGGTCTGGTGGAGCCTATGGACCCCTTCTCAGGATGATGTTTTTAAATGCATAAAATAAAATATGAAGGACTTCAAAGGAAATCAATCCTGTGGAAATATAGCTGTTAAAAGCTCCAAGTTCACAGATCCCCTGAAATAAATTCAGAGATCCCTGGCTTAGATGCACCCATTCCTAGGCACAACACAGACAGGAATAGACCTCTACAGTTGGTTGCAACAGAAGGGGGCAAAAATACTTACAGGAGATAGCTAGAGAATTATGGAATTACCAAAATTCAGGGAACTGAGGGGCCTTATAGTCTAATCTATAACTTAATGGGAATCTTATCGATAATATCTTGAACGCTGCTTGGAGGCCTTCACTGAAGTAACCCATTCTGATTTTGGAGGACTCTCATTCGTAGGAAATTTTTCCCCCTTTATCTAGCCAAAATCAATCTCTAGTTAATTCTACACCCATTTATGTTAGTTGGCATTTAGGGGCAAAGAAAAACTAATCTAATCCCTTTTCCAAGGGATAGTCCTTCATATACTTATAGATAGGTGTTATCTCTTTTGTAAATCTTCTCTTTTGCAGGCTAAACCATGAAGAGTGGAGCCCTGATGCCAATGTCAGTACAGGAGGCAAGCTGGGTATCCTATCTGGGTCAAATCTACTACCTTTGAAATATACTCCACGTTCTACACAAATATACACAAATCAGTGTAGGGACAGTCTAAATAACCACCACACCAGTAAAATTTTGTCTTTATTCTCTATATTCTATGTTCAATCATTTTTCTCAATTAAAAAATGAAAGCCAGAGACAGGTTCCTTGCCTTGCCCCTCTGCTTCCCTCCTCATTTCTTATTCTGACACAGCATATAGAATTAGGTGTGTGGTAAGACAGGGTTGCCTCATTTAACAAAAACTGTAGTAGCTGGTATATGTTGCTTTAGAATTTAAAGTGTTTTCCACATGCTATCTCATTTTATTGTCAACCCTGGGAAGCAAATGCTATTATCATTACCATTTTACAAATGAGGAAACTGAGGTTGGGAGAGGTTATGTGCCTGCTCGGGATCCTATAGTTAGTGTCTAAAACATAATTTGAACTCAAGTCTTGTGACATCCCTCCTGCCCCGCCATGCCCAAGTCCAGCAGACTATCCCACCTAGTTCTCTACCAGTTAGGAATAAGAAAAATGCCTGCCTCGCAGGGTTAGGGTGGGGATCACTAGATGTGTACATAATTAGTTTGCAAACCTTAAATCAGCCTTTTACTGTCATTGTCATTTCCTTTATTACAAAGAAAATTAGACATGGGGGTGGAAAACCTGGATTCAAGAGCAGGCTCTGATAATTACTCTGTTAATTACACAAATCTGGCCAAAACTCTCCTTCTTTGCACTCTAGTTTCTTCATTTGTAAAATGGGGGTGCTGTTTTTAATCCCCTCAGAATTTTGGCAATATAATTTATTTCGGAATGTTGATATATCACACAAGTGTCTATTATTACTATTATCATCCTCATCCTCATCCTCATCCTCATCATCATCCTCCTCATCATCATCAAACATTGAGAGCTACAATCTCACCTGTACTGATTTCTTAATTGGTTTTTGCCAACTCAGAATTCCAATTCACTCTTTTAATTGACTCCATAAATCCTCAGAACTGATGGTGGCTGGTTCTCAATTTGCTATAGAAACATTCAAGCCTCTTCCCTATTTCCTCTTGGTCTAGGTTTACAGGGCTGTCACGGAACTTTGGAATCTCAGTGTTGGCTGGTTCCTTAAAGGTCATTGAGTTCAATCTCTCACGTAGGGGATGCATTAGAGTAATTTCATACTCCATTTCATTGTGAGAGCACACACCTTTGTTTGCTCATCCATTCAGATTCACTAAGCTGAAGGAAGTATTTTAGACAATAGGCTTTGGACTTCATATGCCCCATCCCTTTCACACACACACAGTATAGACATACATCTGAAGTTCACATGGCAAAACATACATTTTTACCACCATCCTCATATCACAAATACATAAATACAAACCCCAAAACATATGCTTTCACTGCATACAACCCAAGCATACATTCCCATAATTGCCTTCATCCTAACATACATGTCCACAACATGACTTTGATCCCTGAATCTCGTATTTGTGGTTGTTCATTGTTTTTCAGTCATGTCTGACTCTTTGTGACACCGTTTGGGATTTTCTTGGCAAAGATATTGGAGTGGTTTGCTATTTCCTTCTCCAGCTTATTTGACAGATAAGGAAATTAAGGCAAACAGGGTTTTGATCATAGACATACTAGAGAATACAACTCAACAAACTCTTGATATGTGTAAAGCATCGTGTTAGCTACTGGGAATACAAGGACAGAAAGGAAGGTCAACTTGAAGAACTTGTGTGTGTTCATCCTTCATTGCCGAACAAGACCATGCCATCAGAGAAATAATGACATGACTTGCACTTGACTTTGTTTTGAGTGAGGGAGGGCTGTGCAGGTCATCAGCCTCACTTCTCCTCCAGAGCCATCTGAATCCAGTGACCAGATATTCATCAGGATGACTGGAGATGACCCAGCATGAGGCCATTAGGGTTAAGTGACTTGCCCAAGGTCATACAGCTAGTGAGTGTTAAGTGTCTGAGGTGAGATTTGAACTCAGGTCCTCCTGACTCCTGCACTGGTTCTCTATCCATTGCACCACCTAGCTGCCCAAATAACTTGCCCAGGGTCACTCACCTAACAAGTGTCTGCAGGGAGATTTGAACTCAGGAAGATGTATCTTCCTGATTCCCAGCCCAGTGCTCTATCCACTGGGCCATCTAACTACCCCCTTGAAGAACTTACATTGTACTGGAAATACAGACAGAATATTATATTCTACTGGGCTTTTATATAAGATAAATAAATACAAGTTTTAATTTGAGAAAGGAGAAAGCACTGGGTGAGGAAGAATGCAAATGAGGGAGTGTGAATCAGAGATGACTTTGTCAAAGAGGCAATAAGGATTCTAAAGGATGGGTTGATGAGGGAGTACATTCCAGACGTAGGCATTTACACAAGTGGGGGATGGAATGTTGAGTTCAGAGGAGAGTTAGTCCTTCTTTGTTGGAATGAAGAGTGAGTAATGGAAATTAACATGGATAAAGGAAAGATGGAGTCAGATTGTGAAGGGTTTAAAATGCCAGGCTGAGAAGTTTAAATTTTATCACAGAGAGAGCAGGGAAACACCGTGAGGTTTTTGATCAGCATAATCAGACCTGTGACTTAGGAAGACAATTCTGTCAAATGTGTGACTGGAGTGAACTGGAGAGAATGGAAGCAGGCATACTCATGAAGAAGCTATACTAATATTTTAAGCAAGAAATGATAGGACATAAAGTAACTCAATCATCACAGACCTCACAACACACACACACACACACAAACACATTCCACAAACATGTAAACCTATCACAAATAAACATTCTGCTACAAATACACACAAACATGAACATTGAAAGGTAGGCACATAGGCAACTTCTTTAGCTGATTGTTTAAAAAAATAAATTAATTTTCAATAACTTTTCTTATTGTTCACGTCATAAAACTAAAGTTAGAAAGTCATTGCAGTACTCATAACTCTTAGTTTGGCTCACGTGGGCTGTTTCTTTAAAATATGAATTTGATTTTTTTGCCATTAACCTTTTTGTATCTTTTAAAGAAACTGGATTTGATGAATTCAGGGATCAACCAATTCTTGCTGAGGGAACCTATATCAAAATCTAGATTTTTCCATTGGAAATTGAGGTAGGTTTGGATTGGAGGTAACTGTTAAGGAGGGTGAGTGAGAGAGAGAAAGAAACAGGGAGTAATGTACCAGGTCTGACCTTTCCTAGACATTCTGGCTGAAAACCTGACATCATGGGAATTAGCCTGACCTGTTTTCAGATGCCTTTGAGCTCATCTAGGGAATGTTGGGAATTTTAGGATTCCCAACATCTTGAACAGGTGTTTTCCATTCTATGCAGTTCTGCTTCCAAATATTAAATAGAAAGAAGCTGGGTTATAAGATATCTGAGAGCTTTTCTATCTATAATATATTACATTCTATCATCTAAGTTTCTTTCATGCTCTCACATGCTAAGTACTACATTCTAAGAACCTTGATATCTATGACATTCTATGTATCAAAATGCCTTTAGGATCTAATATTCTATGCCCTTTCTCTAGGTACCCTTCAAGGTTTGTGATTTTGTGAGTATGCAGAACTGCCAAATGATAAAAGTTTCATATTAAATACCACATATTTTTTATAAAAGCAGTTACATGAATTCTCTCCAGTTTACCCAGCCACTGCCACCCTTGCTGAATGTTCCCAGACTGCACATAATAGTAGGCACATTGTCTCTTCCTTGAAATATTCATCTCTAGTGTTCTAGAAGTAAAAGTAGCTTAAATTGACCTAGAAAGGAAAGGGCCTAAAGCTGGATTCCTTTCTCCTAAGTAGCTAATTTCAGTCATGACTCTCTGTCTGTCTGCCTGTCTCCCTCTTTCTCAATAGTTTTGAACAACAATAGAAAACAGGACCCAAAATCAGGACCTGAAAATATAATTACAATGTCTACCAAACAACCTCTTGTTTAATGAAACTCACTCAAAATTTTCATTCAATTTATGGTACCTTCCAGCTCCCAGAGAGGTTAAAATGATGTGCCCTTGATCATAGGATAATATAACTAAGGTTACAAGGGTTCCCTTGGGGTGAGAAAGTTCAAAATCTCCCTTTTACAGATGAGGAAACTGAGGTTCCAGGAGGTTAAGTGACAAATAAGTGTTAAGCATGAGATCTGAACCCAGGTCTTCTAACTCCAAAACCTGTGATCATTATACTGTAGGTCTTAAGGTCTTGTAGTCACCCTCTACATATGTAGAGTGCCTTAGGGTTTTAAAAACACTATGTTTATAAAAGAAATAGTCCCAGTCTTAGATGCAGCTCTACAAATATCATGCTGAGATGGGTGGCAGCAATTAGACTCCCTTTCCTGATGGCAAAGTGCTATTCCCAGACCTCTAAGGAACACCCAGTTCTTCCTTGAGAAGATTCACAATCTATCCCTGACTCTGGATGAAAGGCATTCTTCTTCCCCATCAGACACATACACAAATTGAAGTCTACTCTTCTTCCCCTACTCTAGCAGGGAGATGGTGGGTGATTGAGGAAAATTACAAGGGCAGAACCTAGAAAGAAAGAAATCTTTGCATTATGTACAATCTAGGGATTGAAATAGTGCCAAACCAACTTTGCAGTATCCCTCCCTTCCTCCAGCAATCAGAGGCATTTCAAGGTGTGCCTGTGGTTTCTTGCTATTTGGATCAAGGGTCCTTTACAGTATACAAAGTATTTTCTTCAAAATAGCCCTCTGCCATCTTAGAGACAAGTCACCCAAGGCTCATGGGGGTGAAGTGACTTGCCTCGGGCCACTAGGTATGGAAAACAGGAGAGTCCAGAGTTGGATTGAGTCAAGATCCTCCAAGTCTAGGGTTCTTCCCATGACAATGCTTTGTCTTTCTAAATAGGCTGAGAAAAAGAAATTAACATTAATTTATCCAAAAGATACCTATAACTTGTTAATTTTCTACATTTGTTTGTAAAGTCATGTTAAATACATTAGAAAGTGTGTGATTATGAGGACAGATAACTTTCCCCCTCTAGTCTTTGCCTTTCTGACATTTCTGTGCCTTAGAGGGGTGTCATAAACGTTCACCGTTTAGGAAATACTTTGCAATTTGAAATAATGCAAAAGTGGTTTACTTCTTTCCTTATTCTCTTTCTCTCACTCTCCCTTTCTCCCTCCCTCTGTCTCTCTCTCCTCATCTTGTTCACATATGTGTGTGTATGTATATGAATATGTGTATATATGAACATATATATGTGGATTTATGTATATGTATACATGTATATATGTATGTATGTGTGTATGTGCATGTAGGTTGCTGTGTTTGTACTTCATTCTCGAAGAGGACCTGACATCACAACGATGGCATGACTTGTAGTTGACTTTGATGTGAGGGAGGGAGGGCTGTGCAAGGTCACCAACCTCACGTTTTTCCCCTGAGCTGTGTATGTGTGTGTGTGTGTGTGTGTGTGTGTGTGTGTGTGTGTGTTTTAAATAGAGCTCAGGTAAAAATAGTTCTAGGACAAGTCAAGAACCTGCTTCTGTTCTTTTATATGTAATGTTTTGCAGACTTTTGCTCAGAGGGATAACTTAACTGCTTATTTGTAACTGAATAAAACCACTGGGATGTAAGCTCAGCGTAAGCTCATCCCTTTTGGCTCATTGAAAAAGCACTTTAGGAACAACTCTGATTGCAGAGAAGGACAAGGGCCTTGATACGTATCTCATCCTTTTCCCACATAATTTTTACTTTTCCCATTATGTCTATATTTGGACAGCTTTTCATTCTATACAGGTTGGATATTAATGACTATTGGAGATCACTTTATCTATTAAAATGCTGTTGTAAATTTTTAAGTATTGCTGTCATGCCTGGGTGATTGTGGGCAACAGATCATTTGTAATGGTCTAGTTCTAGTACAGTTTTTTTTTTTAATTCTCACGGATATTCTGAAACATTTATTTGTAGTATGGGCATTTCTAGTCCTTTAACTCATGAAAGATAATAAGCTTTGGTTGTTGGCTAATTCTAACCAAACAGGTTGTATTTTGCTAGGTATTTGTCACATATTTTTTCAGCCTGCAGCGATAAGTTGAAAAATTTCTGTTCTTTCTTTGAATAACCAAAATTGGCCAACAAGTCTGGAGTTCCTTATGGAAGACCCTTCTGTAATCTCTATTGATGGTTATCGGATCTTTATATATATATATATATTTTCTCTCTTTTTTTTTCATTTTTAACACAGTTCATATCACATAACACAATTCCAACTTTTGGTCAGGCAATATTTCTTTTAAAGCATTTACAATATAGACCACAAATGGATTTTTTTTTAACATTAACCAACTGAGACACAAATAATAACTATGTTTGCTAACTTCGTAAGCCCTTGACTTAATTGTCTCCACACTATCACTAAGAATTAAAGGACCCTAACTTGTTGTTGTTGGTCTAAAGTCCTAAGCCTAATAGCTTAATTTTGGACTTGATCTCGGATGTTCCCCTATCAACAATCTATAATTTAATAGATCTGGTATTAAGCTTATAAACTTTTGACTATAGGAAATTGCCACTAAGAGTAGGGCCATTGCAGGGAAACAATATATCCCCAACTTCATGTCAGTTCCAGGCAGGAGTAGATTGTCAACGTGCATTCAGTCAGGCTTAAAGTCTGCCAGATGTCAGTGGGGAAACTGAGTCAGGAGAATCCTACCTCAGCCTAGGCTGAACATTCGCTTTCCCACCCTTCCCATGAGATCACCTTTTGCAGTTCATACCAGCATCTCACAGGCTTACTGGCATCAAAGATTGGAGGCTGAGACCACCTTTGTTGCTATCCATACCTGGAGTTAGATTCAGAAGAACAGTCACTTAATAGTCCCATAGCATCTTAAAATAGCAAGTTCCAATGACCAGGTTTCCGATATGGCTATAATTTTACATTGGCTAAGGAACATCTTTGGAGGTAAGTCTTAAGTGGCTTACATGCCTTTCTATACCTGTTCTAGTTCCTGCTTAAAAAACAATCATAAAATCAAATTTACCATTAAAACCTTAACTTTTCCATCAATGCCAAATTTTACCCAAAGTTACCTGCCTCTAGGAGACTTAGATGTCTAAAAATGTCTCTGATTTAGTCTCAGTAATTAATTCAGTCAATTGTTTTAATACTAATTACTTTTACATCACTTTGTAACATGTCCAATTTTTCTCCCCATCTCTCCCCTCCCCCACCCCCTAATACCTTGCCTTCTGATTACCTCTTCCCTCAATGAGCCCTTCCTTCTATCACACCCCACCTTTTTCTTATCCCCATCTTCTCTCTTTTCTTGTAGGACAAGACAAATTTCTATATCCCATTACCTGTGTTTCTTATTTCCCAGTTATATGCAATTATAATTCTCAGCATTTGTTTCTAATACTTTGAATTCCAACTTTTCTCCCTCCCTCACTCCCCATCTCCACTAAGAAGGCAAGCAATTCAATACAGGCTATATATATGTCATTTTGCAAAAGATTTCCATAATAACCATGTTGTGTAATACTAACTATATTGCCCTCTATCCTACTCTATCCCCCCTTATTTTTTTATTCCCTCATTTGACCTTGTCCCTTCCCAAAAGTGTTTATTTCTAGTTACTCCCTTCTCACATTTGCCCTCCCTTCTATCATTCCCCTCACCTGACTTGTTGCCTGCTCCCCTACTTTCTTGTAGTGTAAGATAGATTTTCATACCAAATTTAGTGAGCATGTTATTCCATCCTTAAGCTATATGTGGAGAGAGTAGCTTAACTTTTCCCCTTTCCCTTTCTCCCTTTTCTCCTCCATTGAACAAGATTTTTCTTTATCTCTTTTATGAGTTATAGCCTGCTCCATTCCATTTCTCCCTTTCTCCTCCCAGTATTTTCCTCCTTCACCCCTTAATTTTTATTTTATATCTTTTTTTTGTGGATATCATCTCTTCTGATTCAACAAAGACTGTGCACACAGTGTGTGTGTGTGTGTGTGTGTGTGTGTGTGTGTGTTTGTGTGTATGTACAATCCCTCCACCTACCCAAATACTGAGAAAAATCTCAAGAGTTATAAATCTTTTCTTTCCATGTAGGAATATAAACAGTTCAGCTTTAGAAAGTCTTTTATGATTTCTCTTTCCTGTTTGCCTTTTTAAATTTCTCTTGACTTCTTGTGTTTAAAGTCAAATTTTCTATACAATTCTGGTCTTTTCAACATGAGTGCTTGAAAGTCCTCTATATCATTGAATGACCATTTATTCCCTTGAAGTATTATGCTCAGTTTTGCTGGGTAGGTGATTCTTGTTTTTAATCCCAGTTCCTTTGACTTCTGAAATATCCTATTCCAAGCCCTTTGATCCCTTAATGTTGAAGCTGCCAGATCCTGTGTTATCCGGATTGTATTTCCACAATACTCAAATTGTTTCTTTCTATCTGCTTGAAGTATTTTCTCCTTCACCTTGGAACTCTGAAATTTGTCTACAATATTACGAGGAGTTTCTCTTTTCGGATCTCTTTCAGGAGGTGATCAATGGATTCTTTTAATATTTATTTTACCCTCTGGTTCTAGAATATTAGGATAGTTTTCCTCAATAATTCCATGGAAGACAATGTTTAGGCTCTTTTTTTAATCATGGCTTTCAGGTAGTCCCTTAATTTTTAAATTGTCTTTCTTGGATCTATCTTCCAGGGAAGTTGTTTTTCCAATGAGATGTTTCACATTATCTTCTATTTTTTCAAATTTTGGTTTTGTTTTCTAACTACTTGGTTTATCTCACAGTCATTCATTTCCCTGAACTCAATTCTCTCTTTCAGAGAACTATTTTGTTCAGTGCTTTTGAACTTTCTTCTCCATTTGGTTAATTCTGCTTTTTAATGCCTCCTTCTCCTCATTGACTTTTTGGACCTCTTTTTCCAATTGAGTTAGCCTCTTTTTAAAGGTGTTATTTTCCTCAGCATTTGATTGGTTCTCCTTTAGCAAGCTGCTAACTCCCTTTTCAAGCTCTTCTATTGCCTGAGTTCAGTTTAAGTTCACTTTGGAGTCCCTGGAGGCAGGGGTCTTAACTTCCTATGACAGTAAGTCTTGTTCTTCCTCATCTGAAAGGAAGGGAAGAGATACCTGTTCACCAAGAAAGTAACTTTCTATGGTCTTATTTTTTTCCCCTTTTTTGGGCATTTTCCCAGCCAATTACTTGACTTCTGAATCCTTTGTCAAGAGATTAGACTCTGCTGCTCAGTTCCCCTGGGCTTTGAGTGGGGGTGAGGTCATCACTCAGGGCTGGGGTTTCGATCAGCTGCTCCCTACCATCAGAGGCTTTAAGCTGAACTGCCTGAACAATGGACCCAGGTTGTTTCCCAGCTTCTGTAGCTGCCTACAGTCTGCTATAGTGGCCTCTGCCATCTCCTGGGGCTATTGCTGGAGAAACTCTATTCCCTCTCACCCAGCTGGGAAAACCCTCCCCCACTGACCTTTGGAGCTTTCTTTGTTGCTTGTGGGTTGAAGTATGTAGGACCTTCCCTGCTATGACCTCTTCCCAGAGGTCTGTTCAGGTCTTGTTCCTCCCAGTGCTGCTTGACCAGGGCTGTGCTCCACTCCACTCAGCGTCCCATGAGATAGACCTTTCCTGTTGGCCTTCCAGGTTACCTTTGGCTGGAAACCTCTTTTGCTCTGTGGTCCTGTGGCTTCTGCTGCTCTAGTCTTTGTTGACAGTCATTTTTAAAGGTATTTTGTGGGCTGTAGGGGAAGCGCTAGAGTCTTTCTACTCCTTCTTCTTGGCTCCACTCCTGGTTACCTGATTCTTGCACCCTTCCTTTTCTACTAATAAATTTACATGTCATTATCCATATTATTGCTTTTGTTATCATCATAATAATTATTTGCATGGGTATATATACACATGTACATATATGAACACATTTATACACATGTATCTGTATGTATATCTAGATGTATGCATGAATGTACATGTATACATAGTGGTTCAGTGTGCCAAAGGCAGTCTTCAATTTCAATGGCAGAATAATTATGGGCCACTTCTGGGAGGGACTTCAGAAGATAGAACATCAATGTTAAAATGGGGAGAACCTTAGAACACAGGATATAGCATGTCAGAGCTGGAATAGATCTTGGATATAATGAAGTTTCCAACATAGATGACACATGCTCTCAGGTGGAATGAGAAGCTTGTCAAAAGATAAGGGGATGTTTGGTCAATAACTACCATTCTACCCAAATTAATCACTTCCTTTCATTTCTTAAGTATACATCTACATGGTAATTTCTGTCCATATGGAGGGGAGGCGTGGATAGAGAGCTCAAGTTCAAGTTCTATTTCTGACATACATTGGCTCTGCGACTGCCTGACAAGTCACTTACCCTTTCAATGCTACAGGAAACTACCTAAGACAATAAACCATAATGGGGTAGAGGGGAAACTGACAAATACAGACTTGAATTGATAGAGGGAGTTTCCTTCTTGAGGGCTGAAATGAAATCCCAGGTCAAGTCCTTATCTGATTGCTGATTAGAGAAGAGATGAAGGTTTACTGAAAACCAAGGGAGATAGGAAATCTTAGATCTAGTCCAACTCTCTCATTTTACAGCTGTGGATTTGAAGCTTTGAGAGATTTATTGATTTGTCTATGGTCACAAAGCAAACTATGAACAATAATCCAAAAGTCCTTTACATTTTGGGCAAGTAATTACTTAACGACTGGCCAGTGAGAAAGCATGTAAGTGGCATAGTAGATAGAGCACTGGGCCTGGAGATAAGAAAGCCTGAACTCAAATCCAGCCTCAGACAGTTACTCTGTGGCCCTGGGCAAGTCATTTAACCTCAGTTTGCCTCAGTTGCCCCAAGTAACTTAACTCCTTCCTGCCTCAATTTCTTCAACTTTAAAAAGGGGATGATAATAGCACCTATTTTCCAAAGCTGTTGTGAATATCAAATGAGGTTACATTTATAAAGGTCTTAACACAGTGTCTGGCACATATAGGTGTTTAATAAACGCTTAATACCTTAATTTCTTCATTTCTGTGAATTAATGTCAGTTAGGACTACAAGACTAGAGTACTGAATCCCAGTTGACAATCCTTTCTCCTACGCAATGCTCCCAAGCCAACAGAAACATTTGCATTAACTACTAAGAAGAAAAATAAATAATATTATATCCAGTTTTACTAAAGAGGGATTAGAATGCAATTTCATACCCCTCCTTTGCTTTGATTCATTAAAAAAAAAGCAGCCCAGTTGAGCACAGAAAAAGTCTAAAGAAATCCTGGGTCTCATTTGGTGTTTTGCAATGTTTTTTGCTTATTATGACATATTCATATAGTATGGTACCAGAATATGTAAACAAAGTAGCCAGAGTTTGACTAAATACAGTGTACTCCATTTGACTGGATAACAGGAAAATTTATTTCATTTTTAAAATCTTACATCCAGTCTGGTAAATGCTACAAATCATTCTGCTACTAGGAATCTGCAAATGTACTTACGATGAAAGTAGATGGGGGGAACACAGATCAAGCGCTATGGGTTACTGAAAAGACTGCCTAGACCAGAGAGTTAGGTTCTGGGCTTAAATTAGAGGATTTTGAAGCTTCTATTTTCTAAGATCCTGCTCTGAAGGCCTATGGTCTATGTTCTAAGGTCTACCTCATAAAAATGTGAGTTATTCTGGAGATAGGGCAGTTAGGTGGCTCAGTGGGTAGAATGGACCTGAAGTCAGGAATCTTCCTGAGTTCAAGGATGGCTTAAGATACCTACTAGCTGTGTGACTCTGGGCTAATCATTTTACCCTGTTTGCCTCAGTTTCCTCATCTATAAAATGAGCTGGAGAAGGAAATGGCAAGTCACTTCAGTATCTCTGCCAAGCAAACCCCAAATGGGGTCATGAAGAGTCAGACATGACTGAAAACAACTGAACAACTATTTTATAGATAAGGAAACTGAGGAATTTTATTCCTCTGGTTAGACATTCTTTGTTCTGTCTGGGACTATTGCAAAGGACTTTTGATTGGTCACCCTGTCTGAAGTGACTCCTCATTTCAATCTCTCCTCTATTCAGCTGCCAAATCTGTCCTCCTAAAGGGCTGATCTGACTGACCATGTAACTAATCCTCCTGGCTGGCCTCTCTTTCAACAAACTCTTGCGGCTCCCTATCACCTCCAGGATCACATATAAACACCTCCCCCCCTCCACCAGCATTGATTTCCTCCTCCCTGCCCCTCTACAGTCTCCTAACATGTTCCTCCTGTCCTCCACAATCTATTACTCAGTGACTCTGGCCCCTTTGCTCTTCCTCACACAGGGACACTGTTTCCTTACCCTGTGCATCACATGGGTGTCCTCATTACTATAAAGCTCTCCCTCTCCAGTTCTGCCTCCTGGCTTTCTTCTTAAACCCTACCTTCTGAGGAAGCCTGTACAGATCCCCCTTAAGACTAATGCCTTCCCTCTGTTGATCATCTCCACTTTATCTTGTCCAAAGCTTGTTCCACTTACTTGCATGCTGTTTCCCCCATTAGACTGTGAGCTTGTTTCAAAGAAGGAGAGATAAAGACGATGTGTGTACATAATTAATACAAAGTAATTTGTGGGGAGAGAGACGATGGGGACAGCACTAACAAATGAGTGTGATGGGAGGTGGGGAGAGTTAGGAAAGGCTTCTGCTAGGGATTCCTAATCACTGGAGGGAGAGCATTTTAAATATAGGGATATGGCCTGAGCAAAGGCATGTAGGTGGGAGACAGGACATCTTACTGAGCTCAGTGTTAGGTGAAGGTATTTCCAGCTAGAACCTCAGCGGAGGCTTCATGGAGAAGGGGACACAGAGATTGAACCTTGAAAGATCATCCTTTCCTCATCATCCCCACGAGCTTTTGCTTTGGGTGAGGTGTCAATGTGAACTTGTACGCAGAACGTGGAAATGGAAAATAAAAATCACCACCCCTACTTTGAAGAACTTTTCACCTACATTTTTGACTAGATGACCTCTAATGTGGATCAGGAAACTGAAGAGAAGAAGGGGGAAGTCAGAGGCCAAAAGGTCCACCAAAAGTTAATGGCAGAACCAGAAGGAGACTCTGGGTTTCCAACCTCAATCCAGCATCTTGCCCAGACTCTCTGTGGCTCTTCTTTTCCTTATTCAATTTTAGAAATGCCTTCAATTACTAAAGAAAAACCAACTTGAGCATGTGAGCAGGGTGAGGGAAGGGAGAAAAACAAATAGTCCAATGGAATTGCTTTAGCCTAAAAAATTATTTTAAAACAACTTCACTGGATTAATTCATTGTTATCCATATGAGCAGTCAAGAGTTGTTGACAGTTTATTGGGAAACTTGTCTGCCTATTTTCATTCCAAATGTTAATAATTTGCATGCATAGCTAATGATACTTACTGAGAGAAAAGAAAGCATGATTTTTAATATGAATAACCCTTACCATTCTGCCTTCTATAATGCAGAAATCAGTCAGTGGACTTCTAGTTAGAACTAGGATTTGAATATACTATTTAAACTCTTTCTCATCCTCAAAATGGCATTGATAAAAATTTCACATTTCTAGAGCACTTTACTAATTTTGACTTGTTATCTGTATGTACCACAATCTGGTGAGGTAGGGCATACAGATATTATGATTTCCATTTTACAGATGAAGAAATTACCCATGACCACTTGGCTAGGAAGTAGTACAGCAGAAAATCCCATGTCCTTTCTACCACCTACTAAGTGACTCCTCATTTTATACTACTTAGCTCACCGGGTTATTGTGACAGTCAACCTCCTATAATATACATAACCTTAGATAACCTAAATTATTTTGTAACTGTCCATAGTGAGTTCAGTGGATCCATGGTCTCATCTATGAGTAATCTTAAAGCATAACATACATGTGAGTTATTATTATTCACAACCTATATGATGGAAGGCAAGGTGCTACAATTTCTTTGAAAGCTGAGAAAGAAAAAGAGGAAGCACAAAGGGTTGGGGAAGCAGCTATTACAGGGAGGCAGGACAACAAAATCCAGGTTCCAGTTCTACCATTAACTTGCTGTGTGTATCTTTTAACACGTGACTTCCTCTCTGTTCTTCGGTTTCCTTTTTCTATAAAATGAGATAAGATTATGGTTACACAGATTTAGAGGTAGAAGGGACCTCAGAAGTCATCTGGTTTTGAGTGACAGAATAGATACAATTCTGGAGTTGTAGAAAGGACACTATGAGTTTGATTCCTGCCTCAGATTCAAGTAATTGGTAACTATGTAAAAACCTTGGATAAATCATTTCAGTTTTTTATTTAATCTGTAAAATGGGAATAATGATAACACCTCCCTCACAAGGTTTCTTGTGAATATGCAGCGATAGCAAATGTGAAGTTCTTTTATAAGTTGTAAAGTGCTTTCTATATGCCATTTATTTGTTCATTCATTTGTTTATTCATTTGTTTATGTTCAATATGTTCGTTATGTTCATTTATTTATTTATTTTTATTATTGAGTCCAATCCTTTGATTTTATAGCTCATGAAAGTGAGGCTCTAAGAAGTTAAAAGTCTTCTCAAGGGCTTGCTACACAGGTAGACCTTACATCTAAGTCATATCACTTCAGGGTCTGTGCTCCTTCCAATAAAACACGTTACTATTTAGCTCTCAATCTATAGTTCTAACATGTTGTTAAGAATAACTCAAGGAACTTTTAAACACAGCTTCATGGAAACCATAAAAATGTCTTCACACGTTATCTTGCAAAAAGCTAAGTAGGAAAAAGCTCTTAGGCTGTAAAGCTGGAGAAATCTTCTAGTTTAAACACAACATTTTTACAGAGGTAGAAACTGAGAACCCCAAAGGTTGAGTGATCTCCAAGGAGCTAATGCTACAGTATTTCAATCATGTGCTCCAACTGCCTAAAATCTAAAACTCGAAGAGAAAGAAAGCCTTGCCTAAAGTCACATGTCTAGTACATGGCAGGGCTGGAATTCCAACCAAGATGCTTTGATTTTAAACTCACTGATCTTTCCCCTTCACAATGCTGGCTCTCCATAACACTGAAATAAAGTAAGCCCTGAATAGAGCCTCCCTCATGTTTTGGGTTTCCATGAAAGCACAGCATCTCTGCTGATGACTCGTGGTGCCATGAAACAAGATTTTCCTCGCTAGATCGGCACCTTGGTCCATGAATAGGCTTTGGTTGGAAGGAAAAAATGACACTGGTGATTGAATTTTGTCTGGCGTGACAATCCATCCTGCTTTCTGGAAAGAATGCCCCAATATTTGATCTCTTCAATGTCTCTCTTAACTTCCCAGAAAAGCCAGAGTCACATCAGCATGCTCCCAGCTGTGAGCCCATAATTAAAACCGTGTTTGTTCATTCAGATGTGACTAGCGCCAGAAAACTTGATGGCCTTGACTTCATTAATTCAGTAGTCAACAGAGCCTTCCAAGAAACTAATTTCTTAATTATAAACCCAGATCATTCAATTTGTCAAATTACTGAATGGAAAAAACAAACAAACAAACAAAAATCCAAACATCAAAATAATTTAGCTTCCAAACTACAAACATAAACAGAAGGTGCTCCCCCCTCCACCAATGTAATCAATATTTTGTTTCAAACTGAACTTCAAAAGAAACACAACAAACATTCAGCTCTCAGTAATTTAAATAAAATGACACTGATTCATTTGAAACTGCTGGGTGAACTTGAATTGGAGAACCTCCCATTTATACAGAGGTCAGACTATGGCAAGATTCAGCATTCCATAACAGCCACAAATTGAGAAGAGTGTAGGATCAGACTGAGAAATAGACAATGTTAGAACTGGGAAGGACCTTAGAACAGAGGTTTAGCGCAAGAAAGGACCTTGCCTTATGATAATAGCTAACATCTAGGTAGTACCTGCTTTGAGTCAGGTGGCTATACCGCAGAAAGTCTAGAATGTTAGAGCAGAGAAATATGAGGGACTATTAATTTCTATATAAGGACACTAAAGAGATGAAGTGATTTGCTTGAGATTAGATAGGTGTTTGAGATGGGACTATGAGGGGACAGGGAAGGGAAAAAGTATTTAAGCACCTACTATGTGACAAGCATGATGCTAAGTACTTTCCAAAAATATCTTACTGAATTCTCACAACAACCCTAGGAGGTAGGTGTTATTTTTATCCCCATTTGACATTTGAGAAAACTGAGGCTAAGACTTAAGTGACTTGCCCAGGGTCACAAAGCTAGTAAGTGTCTGAGGCCAGATTTGAACTCAGAAAGATGAGTCTTCCCGACTCCAAGCCAAGAACTCTATCCCTTCTCTATCCACTGTGCCATCTAGCTATTTAGATAGATTAATCAATCGATACATACATATAGGTAGATACATACATATGTACATAAATGCACATTCACACATAGTTGCATATATGTGTTATGGTATATATTGTATGTGTGGTATATATTGTATACATATGTGTATATATATATGTATGAAGGCTTTTGGAACTCTTTCTCTAGTATATGCATGTGTGTGTATATATATATATACACACACACACACATACAAGCACACATACATATATACACATACATGTACGTATATATAATTCCTAAAGTCTTAGGATATATGTGTATGTGCACACGTATCCACATGGGTTTATGTATGTGTATATATATAAATATGATGTATATATGCACATTATATAAAATACATTAATGCATATTATATGACTATACATGTGTATATATATATTTCTGTGTGTACATATTTGTATGTGTGTATATGCATGTGTGTGTATGCATGTATGTGTACTTGTAGGTAGGTCAGTGTATACGTTTGGTCTAGACTTGTGATTTCTCTGGTGCAGCGAGCTCCCAGACTTCCAGTGAAGAAACTCACTCTCCCAATGCAGACTGGTATTGGCTCTGCAGCTTATGGTCTTCTACGGTTCCTGCAATGCTGAGAAACAAGGTAACTTGCCTAATGTCACAAGGCCAGCCTGTGTCCAAGGTAGATTACACATCTTGGTCTTCCTAATGGTGAGAACCACTGTCTAAACTACTAGGGTCAAAGTACAGGCATATTTCAGCTATGTTATGGTTCGGTTCTGGACCACCGCAATAAGTAAAGTGAGTCACATAAATTTTGTTTCCTAGTGCATATATGTTATCTTTAAACTATACTGAAGTCTATTAACTGTACAATACTATTATTTCTAATACATATATTATATATATGTATACTTTATATAATATAGAATCTTAGAAAATATGAAACAGAGTGTTAGAGCCGGAAAGCTTCTTAGATCATACATCCCAGAATTTCAGATTTGAATGTTGCCTTAGAAAACAGAATGTTGGAGTAAGGAGAGACTTTAGAGTAGGGGTTCTTAACTTTTTGTTTGTTTCAAGGACCTCTTTTTAATTTTTTAAGTTTTAATTCAAATTACTTTATTTCAAATCACATAATTTCATCCTTTTTTAAAAACATCTTTCCACATGAACAATCATATTAAATGTATTTCCACATTAGTCATATTGTGAAAGAACAAAAAGGAAAAACCACAAGAAAGAAGAAAGAGAGAAAATAAAATGCTTTGATCTACATTCAATTTCCATAGTTCTTTCTCTAGATGTGGATAGCATTTTCCATCATGGAAATTTTGGAATTGTCTTAAATCTCTGTATTGCTGGGAAGAACTAAATCTATTATTGTTGATCATCATACAGTGTTACTGTTACTTTGTACAACGTTCTGATTCTGCTCACCTCATTCAGCATCAGTTCATGTAAGTTTTCCCACATTTTTCTGAAATCTACATGCTCATTATGTCTTATAGCACAATACTATTCCATTACATTCATATGCCACAACTTGTTCAGCCATTCCCCAATTGATGAGTATCCCTTCTCTTGACAATTCTTGGGAATCTTGAACTTGGGATCTTTTTTTTTTTTAATAATTGTATTTCAAAGTAATTCTCTTTAAGTATAATTCTATTTTATGCATTTGAAAACATTATTCTGAGAATGAGTCCATAGGCTTCACCAACCTTCTAAAAGGTTCCTTGAGACTCACATGTACAAAAATATTTATAGCAACTCTTTTTCTGGTGTCAGAGAAGTGGAAATTGAGGGGATACCCTTAAGCATTACTGTCTCAGGGAAAAGAACATAAAACTGTACCTCCATGGTCATAATAAGAAATCCTCATATATGTCAAAATAATTACAGCAGCATTTTTTTACAATAGTAATGAATGAAAAGCAAAATAAATGCCCATTGATTGGAGGAATAGCTAAGCAATGATCTATGAATATATCAGAATATTACTATGTTGTAAGAAATTATGAATATGATAAATATAGAGAAGCATGGAAAGATTTACATGAATTGATGGAAAGTGAAGTCAGCAGAGCCAAGGGAATAATGTGGACAATGACTGCAATAATGTACATGCAAAGAATCATCACAAAAGAATCAAAATGACAAAGAATGAGCACAGCTCCAAAGAAGACACCTCTGCCCCCATTCCTTTATAAAGTTAAAAGGTCCACAGAAGAGCCTGCAGTCAGGAAGGCCTGAGTTCAAATCCATCCTCAGACACTCACTAGCTGTGTGACCCTGGGCAAGTCACTTAACCCTCTTTGCCTCAGTTTCCATATCTGTAAAATGAGCTGGAAAAGATGGCAAAACCACTCCAGTATCTTTGCCAAGAACTGGGTCAGGGATTTTCAGGCAAACTTTAAAGGACTCAAGAGCAACAAAAAGAATATATATATGTGTGTGTGTGTGTGTGTGTGTGTGTGTGTGTGTGTGTGTGTGTGTGTGTGTGTATGTATATATACACATATATATATACATACACATATATTTATACGCACACATCTATTTAAATGAAATTCTACTTTGATGACTGTCTCTTGGACTTACCTCCTTTCCACCCATACAGCCACTCTTCTTATCTAATCCATTTCAATAGTCTCAATGAGTATTGTACCTCCAGTTTCTCCTCTTTTAATGTTAATGAATATTAAAGAAGGATAAAAACTAAGGGATTATATAGTGCAGAGGTTCCCAAACTTATTTGATTTACAGCCTCCTTTAAAAAAATTATTCAGCAACCCCCTAGAAATCTACTTTCTTTAAATCTGTAATTTTTTTAAAATTTCTGTCATTTCAAAAATATATATAATTTTTTAAATGACACATATTAAATTTAATAATTTATTTTAAATTTGTGGGCATTTTTCCTGCATACTGTACTGTAAACAAGTCATTGCACACACACATATTCCTTCTGATATGATGCATGCTAGACTTCCTCACAATGCACAACATGGTGGCTTGTCAACACTTGCTTGTTAAGACCTGTCAGTGGACTTGCCCACTAATCAGTTACAACTTGTATTTTGTGTGTTTATTTGGAGAATTGTGTAATCACTATTTAACTCTGTTACAACAGATGTTACAACTCTGTTGCAACAGATGAACATGCATGAGAAGTTTTTCAAAGTTTTCTTCTCTTCTCCTTTTCTCATGCTTCCACAGCCCCCTTATTTTATACAACGCCTCTCCCCCTAATTGGACAAGAGGCTACTACCACCCTCCTGGATAATTTCAGTTCACTCAGGGGGAGGTATTGCCTACTTTGAATGCAATCCCCACATTTAACAAGCTTAACAAACCCAAGGCCCAGCTTTTAGGTAAAACTCAATTTCAAATAACAAACTGTTATAATGCTTAGGGAATAAATTTAAAAAAATGAAACAAGACAATTCCTATGTCTTCATGGAGGTTTTAGCTCATGAGGAAGGACAGGATATGTTCACATTAATATATATGTACACATATGCAACATACATGCATACATGTATAGAAATCTGTATGTATGTGTGGGTATACCCACAAACCCTAGCAATTTAAGTCCATTCACACTACATGCCATAAGATTTGAACAGACAGTATGCATTGTAGGGGCTCAGAAGGTTTGATCACTGTAGACTGCGATGGTCAGGGAAGGATTCAGGCATAAGGTTGTATTGAACTAAGTCAGGAGGGATGTGGAAAGTGGAGGGAAGGGAAGGGGGTAGGGATGGAAGTTCTGAGTCTAGAGCATAGCATGATAACTGGTGCTTAATGAAGCTAAGAAATTCACCAGTGAGAAGTTATAGAGAATGAGCAAACTGGGCCCTTTTCCAGGACCATCAGCATGAATTCCCAGATCTCACTTCTTGAGCTCCATTTTCTCAGCACTTGAAGTACTCCCTGGGTACAAGTGAATCAGGTACGCTTTGAAGTTACATCAAACATTTCTAGACCTCTGGGGCCCTGTTTAGCAAATTGCTGCTTGTGAACTGAGGCATGGGAAGAAATTGGTTAACTATTAAGTAATGATGTAAGTACAGGTGTCTAGGGGATCCTTTGCACACAGCAGGCACTTAATAAAGGCTTGCTGACTGAGGGAATAATAAAAAGGAAGGTATTGATAAAGAAGCAAGGAGAAGAGAAGGGAAAAAAATCCATTCAGGAAGAGAAAGTGAGGCACACAGAAATTTTTAACTGATATATGAACCTGCAATGTTGCGTGAAAGGACTGGGGAAAGACTGGACTATGTGATTTCTATTATTATTTCAACCCCAAATGCATATTACTCACAGAAACCACAAAACTGCACATCGGGAAAAGGCATCTACTCCCACTTGCCCCCTACATCTTTCTAAAGAAGAGGTCATCTATTCCCTAGTTGAAGACACCCAGCGAAGGGGAATCCATTAACTACCAAAGAAACCCACTCCAATGGAGAAAGGTGCTAATTGTAAGGATTCTTTTTTGTTGTCTCACTCTTAAATCTTCCTATCTACTAGGTGGTGCAGTGGATAGAGCACCAGTGCAGGAATCAGGAGGACCTGAGTTCAAATCTCACCTCAGACACTTGACACTCACTAGCTGTGTGACCTTGGACAAATCACTTAACCCCAACTGCCTCATCCTGGGTCATCTCCAGGCATCCTGATGAATATCTGCTCACTGGATTCAGATGGCTCTGGAGGAGAAGTGAGGCTGGTGACTTGCACAGCCCTCCCTCACTCAAAACAGAGTCAAGTGCAAGTCATGTCACCATTTCTCTGATGGCATAGTCTTCTTCAGCAATGAAGAACACACACACACACACACACACACACACACACACACACACTCAGTGATTCTCCTGTCTACTACCTTCACACACAAAGGTACTAGTTTGTTCTTCTATGGCATAATAGGTCTAATCCATGTGGAGATAGGATAACCTTTCAACTACGTGAAGACAGTTCTTATATCCTCATTCAATCTCCTAGGCAGTTAGCTGACTTGGTAGATAAAGGACTAGATCTAGAGTCAGGAAGACCTGAATTCAAATTTGGTCTCAAATATTTACTAGCAGTGTGACCTTGGTCAGGTCACTTAACTGTTCTCAGCCTTGGTTTCCTCATCCATAAAATGAGGATGATAATAGTATCTGCCTCTCCGGGTTGGTATGAGGATATCATAAGATATTTGAAAAATACTTTGCAAACTTTAGAGCGCAATAAAATTGTTAATTATTATTAATGCTAATTATTCTCCTCTCCAAACTAAACATTCTTGAGTTCTTTCAACTCAACCTTGTACTGCACAGTATCTGGCCTGCTTTCAATTCTGTTCACCCCTTCTCTATACAGTCTCTAACTTGTCATTGGCCTTCTGAAAATGTGGTGCCCAGCTCTGAACACAATACTACAGATGTGGTTTGACCAAAGCAGATAGAGTAGGAAAGCAAGAGTATCATACCCCTCAATTTGGACATTAACCTCCAGCTTTCACATCTTAAAACTATTGATACGATAATTTGGTGTTATGATTAATTGTCCATATAAATACACACATATACACACATAAAACACATATACATACAAATGCATATATATATGCATACGTACATGCACACCTCTATGCACATGTGTCTCTATTACTATGCATTAAGCTGTAGTCCAAAACTTAAAATCTCATTCTCAGATGCCATCTTGTTCACTTGCTTTCAGATCTCTCTATCTCTAGTGCTATCATCATTACTATTACTTATACAGGACTTTAAGGTTTGCCAAGTGCGGTAGTGATGTCATCACATCTGATAAATGACAGCTGCCATTGATTAAGGACAGTTGTAAAACATTACCTGTGTTCCCCAAATCTAACATTTTCCTTGCTGAATACTTCTTAATCATTGGCAATGCTGATTAGATGCCCTCTGGCAGTATCATTTGGGACCATGTGAAATATTAAGAGTTATCAATTATCACCAGGTTTCATGAGTCTTGGAGTTCTTTGTTACTTTCTAGATCTATACCCTCACAAAACCCTATTTATCTTCAAGTTTTAAAACTCAAGACAGCCCTTTGATAAGCTTTGGCTGGTCCTACTAAAATGGAAAAGGCTTCAGATATGGCTTGGCATTGGAGAGATTTTTTGTTGGAGTACAGGTAGAGAGATTCATTACCAGGAGGCAATCCAAGAAGTGCTGAATTGCTTTTGGCCAAAGCAACATATAAGAACTAATGTATTTAGCAAAGGAGGATCCTATATTGACAGACTGAGCATCCATATTGATGATATCATGGATCCTTGAAGTATTATTGTTATTAACAAAATATCACTTTTTAATTGTCATTAGTTACTAATCTATTGTTATTATTAATCAGTAGTCAATAAGCATTTATTAAGTGTCTACTTATGTGACAGACACTAGATTTAGTGCTGGGAATACAAAGAAATCCAAAAGATAATAGACTATATATAAGATGACTAGGAAATAATCAATAGAGGGAAAGTATTAGAATTAAGAGATAGTGAGAAAGACTTACAGTAGAAGGTGAGATTACACTTGAGACTTGAAAAGATTGAAGGAAACCAGGAGATAGACATCAAGGGGGAGACCATTCCAAGTATCATGTACAGCCAGAGAAAATGCCCAGAGCCAAGAGATGGAATATTTTGTTCAGGAGGACAACAGAGAGGTCAGTGTCACTGGATCAAAGGGTACATGATAGGAAGGAAGGTATGAGAAGACTGGGAAGGTAGTTCAATTCATAAACTGCAGGCATCTGTAGGAATCAGGGTCATGGGGGAACTGTGAACTAAAGTGAGCTTCCAAGAAAACTGTGTTTTCCTATTGTGTAATCTTTTCTTAAAAGGAAGACAAGAAGTCATGGCCACAGTAGTTTGGATGCCTTTTCATTCATCCATTTGTATAGAATTCTAGGTTGCATTCTATGGTAGATTAACTTTTCTTAATATGGGTACCATCTGGTTAAGGAACATTTCCAAGACACTGGGGAGGTGCTAAATGACTACAAAAGAGACTCAGAGGCAGAAGTGGCTTAATTTCTTCAGAAAAATCCCTATTAAGACAGGGAAAGTGCTAATTGCCATCACATTACACCTTCAACACCAACTGGGTGCAAAAGCAGACAAATATGCTACTGTTTTTCTTCTTTTCCGAAGCTCTTGTTGAAAGGGGAGTATGAGGACTCCTTTGACCTTCCAAGTGTTTGATTCATTCAGTTCCACAAGAACATATGAATTTATGCCTATTGTGTGCAAAGTATTGCTCTGAATTTGACACAAAAGCTTGTGAACTTGAAAAATCTCTGCATTCCTGCAATATCTTCCCTAAATTAAGCTCACCTCTTGCCTGAACTACTGAAATCACCTCTTTTTTATCCTGACTTAGATTCTGTAGATTTCTTCCTCACAAATCATAAAGAACAAGGACAAAAAACAGGATGTGAATACTAGAAGGGACCTTAGAAATCAAGTAATATGATGATCTCATTTTGTTCATGAGAAAATGGAGGTCCAGAGACATAAAGTCACAATACTCGTTAATGACAATTTTAGAATTTCAACTCAAGACTCCTAACTCCAAGTCCAGTGATTTTTCTTCCATGCACAATGCTTCTCCACCCTATCGAAGCTGCCAAATTAATTTTTCTAAAAGCAATTCTGACCACATCATTCCCCTGCTTTAAAACTTTCAAGGCATTATAGGATAAAGTTCAATTTCTTGGATCCAGTATCCAAGTTATATGAGTTTAGCCTTGCAAATCAACTTTCTTCTTGAGGCTCACCTCAAATGCTACCTCCTTCATGCAGTCTTCCTTGACTTAGTTGTATCAATAGTGATCTCTCCCTTCTCTGATATCTGATATTTTGTCCTTCTATCATTTTCTTATTACATTCTAATAAAGGCAGGGAATCTCTTCCTTTGAGATTCAGCTGGAGTAAATGCTGACTCTGGAATCAGAAAGCTTGGATTCAGATCCTACCTTTGATACCTATCACTGTATGACCTCAGACATGTCAAGTAACCTCTTAGGACTCAGTTTCCTCATTTGCAAAGTGAGAGGGTTGGTCTTAAGTGACCTCTGAGGTCCCTTTCAAGTCTAGGAGTATAATTTTAATTTCCTACATGAAATTTTCCTACCCCTTTGACAAGTAGTGCCCTACTAAGTTATACTCAACTACTTGGGATTTCTTTGAATTTATTCTCTTTATATTAAATCTGTATCTACTAATATGTGTACATATTGTCCCTCTCTTTAGTCCTTGAGAGTAAGGATTGTTTCATGTGTATTTGCATCCTCACTGTCTGACGCATGGTAGGCATTTAATAAATGTGTGTTGATTGAGTATAAAATTCTTATGTATGCACAGCCATGTAGCATAGTGTTCAAAACATTGTAGGCAGCTGGTGGCACAGTGGATAGAAAGCTGACCTTGGAGTCAGGAAGATCTGAGTTCAAAACCAGTCTCAAAAACTAGCTATGTGACCTTGGGAAAGTCACTTAATACCATCTCAATTTCTTCATCTGACACCTATCTCCCAGGGTAGTTGCTTAGAGAAAATGAGATGAATAATATTTATAAAATACTTTGCAAGAGGGCAGCTAGGTAGCACAGTAGACAGAGCAGTGGGCCTGGAGTTAGGAAGATTCATCTTTATGAGTTCAAATCTGACACCAGATGCTTGCAAGCTGTGTTACTCTGGACAAGTCACTTAACTCTCTTTAATTCAATTTTCTCGTCTGTAAAATGAGTGGGAGAAGGAAATGGCTGGAATTGGGTCACAAGGAGTTGGACATGACTGAAATGACTGAAAACCAACTTTGCAAATTTTAAAGTGTTAAGTAAACACTAATTATTATTGTTAATGTTTATTGAATGAATGAAACAAGCAATGGATATATATGTGTCTGTGTGTCTGTATGTGTGTTTGTATGTGTAAGTATATAAATATCATAACGGCAGAAGGATATAGGAGATAGAAAAAGTTGCTGTTGGAATTAGTAGGATGTGGATTCAAGTCCTGCCTGGACATACTGGTTATAAAACTGAACCACTTCTTTGACCTATTTTGTTGAAGGAAGCTTTGTTTTCTAGAAATTTCTTGCATCAGTGAAATTCCAGGGCTCTTCCCCCACCTCCCTACCCCTATCCTTATCATAATCAAATTTCTTAAACATTATTATGGAATAGAAGTTTCTGAACTGGTAGAAGAAAACACATCACACTTTAACTTCCTCAAGTCTCAGTTTTCCAGTTGTAAAATGGGGGCTACATGTTTTACAATGGGTAAACATTTAGACTATTTATGGGTGGAGAAGAGTTTGCTGTTATTTTTACTTTATTCTTTTTGAGTTCAGACCTTTGATTTCTTTAGTACAGGGAGTTCCCAGTGAGACAATTCCCTCTATCAATGCAGATTAGCAACTGCCCAGAATTTATAGTTTCAAGAGAGTTGTACTGAAAGGTCAAGCAATTTGCCTAGGGTTCCACATCTACTATGTGTTAGAGCCAAACCTTCAGCCGAAGTTACTACCAAGCAGATCCTCCAAATAATCCATATACCATAATATTTGCTGTTGTGGTCAAGTCATTTCAGTCATGTCCAACTGTTCGCGATCCCATTTGGGATTTTCTTGGCAAAGAGACTGGAGTGATTTGCCATCTCCTTCTTCAGTTCATTTTTACCACCTTCTTAAACTCAGGTCATCCTCAGACTCAGACACTAAGTCACAAATATAGATGCAAAATGATTAAAGGATATTATCCTTCTTTAGTGAGAGCAGCAGCAGAAGCAAAGCTCCCCTCATTAGGAAACAGAAAAGGGTTTCAAACAAGCCTGCAAAACCATCTCTTTGCTGACTCCCCAATTACTCTGATGACTGGGCTAAGCACTCAGTTCATCTAGCACTGGGGGAGATAACAATGAGCTTTGTTTGTTAAGGGGCTATATCTGTCCCTGTTCATTACTGTTGACAATCATTGGAATTGACGCTGACATTGAATAATATTCCTAATCTAATAGGGCCACACAACTTTGGGGCTGACTTCTGGTCCCTGGTAGCATCCTGTTCTGAAGAAGGCATTATATTCTCAGAAGCTGCATCACCTTGCTGTGGTCTTGGCCATCCCCTACATCTTTATGCTCCATCCTTTTTTAGATGTGCTGAAAACTTTTCTGTCTGAAAGGTAGCCTTACTTTCATCTGCTTTAAGCTCTTCTTTCACACATACTGACTTGAAAGACTGGCTATGCTGGTGGGTGAAGGGGAGTAGGTGGAATTCATTATTTTAACAAATACACAATACTTCAGCTCAGCAGATAAGGAAAATATAGGCAAGGATCCTCATTAACGCTGTATTTCTCAGTTTTCATGGAGGGAAGCAATCTCTCAAAATCTTTTTTGAAGTTCCAAATGTCAGCATTCAGAATTGGCTTATTCACATACTCATTCACGTATTAATCCTTCCATTTATTAATGTATTCATTATCACATCCAATCATTCACTCATTCTTTGCCTCATTTTCAAATTCACTAATTTGTTCAATTAATCCACAGACATTTGCATGCTCTAACACTGTACTAGAGATTGAGGGGGATGCAAGGAAAAGATAAAAAGGTGAAAAATCTATTTGGTGGCAGGGTCTTGTGAAAAGAGTGTTGCACTTTCAGCTGGAAGAAATGGGTAAAAGCTTCTGCTCCGATATCTACAGAGCTAGCAATGTGACCTCAGGCAATTCACTTGCCCTTCTGAACTCCATTTTCCCAAGATGGAAAATGGGCATGATCTACCTTCCACATAGTTTATACTGATCTGCCTAAAATAGCTCTCCTCCATTTGTAAATGGTGATGCTTCCTATAAATATAAATTGTTGTCAGAGGATCATAAAGCTTAGAGATTAAAAAAGTCTTAGAGACCATTTGGTACAACCACCTCACTTGATGGATGAGAAGACTAAAGCTCAAAGAAAGTGACTTGTCCAAGGTCACATGTATATGAAGCAGCGGCAGCAGCAGATTGGAATCCATATTCTCCTACAACATATACAGAGCTCTTTGTTCACTCATGTTAGCTATAACGCAATCTGTCATGTTGAAAAATGACAGCACCTGTTATCCAAAGCCCTGGGTTTTCTATGGATTCTGACACTTTTCTCCAAGAGAGAATTTCTTGCTTTGGTCTTTGTAGTCTCCTGCACTTCCTCCTCCCCATCTGACTACGCCCACTCCAGCCTCTTTGAAGGAGTGATCCACAAGGCATTGTCCTTATCCCTCCTCTGTTATCTCCCCACACTTCTTCTCTCTTGGTGAGTTCATTAGCTCCAAATATAGTTCAGTTAGCATTTCTATGCAGACACATATGTGTATGGGAGCAGCTAGGTGGTGCAATGGATAGAGCACTGGGCATGGGAACCAGGAAGACTTCTCTTCCTGAGTTCAAATTCAGCCTGACACTTAATAGCTGTGTGATCCTGGGCATGTCAGTTAATCTTGTTTGCTTCCGTTTTCTCATCGATAAAAGGAGCTGGTGAAGGAAATGGCAAAACATTCCAACATCTTTGCCAAGAAAACCCTGAATGGGGTCACAGAGAGTCAGAAACAACTAAAATGACTGAACAACACAAACACAACACGTTTATATGTATTCTATATACATGTCTGCACACACAGTGCATATATATTGTATAAACATGTTTAAGTATGTCATTGTATGTGTACACAGCAATGTACATATATGCATGTGCAGATCCATTGTAGAGTACATGCATAGACATACATGTATGATACTTGTGCATATTTTAGGTCCCAGTATATACATTGTTTCTCTGTCTCTCGAATTCAAGTGCACCAGAATGGGACTGTTTGATGTTTTTGTATAACGGGCACCTAGCTGATATTGCTTGTTGCAACTAACAGGCACTCAATACATGCTTAGTAAAATGAGCTGAATTTGGTCTGAATTCTGACCCTTACTAACAGCGTGACCTTGAGCTCTCACTCTTCCTATTCAGGCATCCACTTGTATGCTTATAAAATAGAAAGGATAATGTAAAATTACCTAAAGCACGCTGGGATGCCTCAGGAAAAACAGGCTGCCCATCGCTGCAGGTCTTTAGGAAAAGGCTAGTGATGATCCCACACAAGACAAGTTGGAGCCAAGATTCATTTAAAGGTATTGGTTGCACATCCACTCAGGTCTCTTCCAGTTTTTGAATTCTTTGATTCCATGAATGTTTTCAGGCTTGTTTGGGGACTACATCTCTACAATTTCACATAAATATAAATTCTTATTAATTATTTTTATAAGAAACGACACAGATGGGAAGCTCTGGGATTGCTGTTGCTCGAAAATGTTATTATAAAAGTCTCAGCAGCAGTAGACCCTGTTGGATACTTTGAGCGAATCTCTTGAATGTAGCCTGATTTCTTTTAGGAAGCACCTAGTGGTTGCCAAGTACTGGGCTAGTTAAAGAGGATATGCAGGCCTGAAGCAAAACTCAATCACCTTTTCCTTTGGGAGGGTTTTGAACCTCAGTTGTGGGTTGATTTTAATGTCCTAGAACCATTTAATCCTGAGACATTTAACTGGGGCAAATGTGGTATAAGAATTCCTAGGATTTAGAGCTAGAAGAGACTTCAGAGATCACACCACATTCCTTCTTTTTCAGATGAACAAACTTCTACTCACAAGGCGGAGTGACTTGTTCTATATAATAAAGCAAAGGCTACATTTGAACCCTGGTCTACTGACTTCAAATCCAGGGCTCTTTCTACTGTACCCTCCTCTGCTAATTCTTTCCCAGATTTCTGTTCTGCTGTACACAAAGATTCAAACCCATGCCCTCTGGCTCCCAGCTCAGTTATTTCCTTTTGTTCTCAATGACCTCTTCCATCAAACTGCCATGCATGGTGTATGAAATGGCAACATTAGAGTTAATAAAATCATAACATCATAGATCATGAGCTAGAAGGGAGTCAGAAGCCACACAGTCCAATTCCCTCATTTTACAGATGAGGAAACTGAGGCTCATGGAGTATATAAGATGTGTCCAAGGTCACAGAGATAATAACCATCAGTAGCTGAATGTGAACCCAGGCCTTCTCACACCAAACCAGGGAAATTTTCCACTGTAAGACGCTTCCTCCTGCTCATTTAGGCTAAGGCACCAAATCTCCAGAAGGTTCCTGCTGAAAAACACATATGAGTTCATACCTAGGAGCAGAATTTTACAATACAAGCACATCATGTGGTAATAATATCAGTCTTTAGTTTCAGGTTCAATAATACTTCCATTTTCTATTTAAAATTAAGCAATATTCCAATTGGAATACAAAACAACAGATGGAAAATCACCATTAATGATTCAGTCATCCTATTTCTGCTTTCCAATTGTCATATTGGTCTGACTGCCGGACCCCTTTTTCTATCATCTCCAAATTTAGATTTCATGAAAGTTGAGAGCAGCTTAGAATCATGCTTCCAATACTGCACATATAAAAGAGAATGAAAACAAGCATGAGAAAAGCTAAAAGAGAAATGAATTAAAAGATACGTCAAGAAAACCATCAACTTCCGAAGTATTTCTACACCTATATTCATCTTCAGGTCTGTTTCTATATTATCCATATCTATGTTATTATGTCTATATTTGTAACCATTTCTATGCATCTCTAGCCTTGTTAGCTCATTTTGTAGTTTTTCAGTTGTGTCTGACTCTTTGTGACTGCTTCTTGGGGGTTTTCTTGGCAAAGACACTGGAGTGGTTTGCCATTTCCCTTCCCCTCATTTTACAGATGAGGAAAATGAGGCAGAGTTAAGTGATTTGCCCAACCAATAAATATCTGAGGCAAGATTTGAACTCAGAAAGATGAATCTTCCTGACTCCGGGCACAACACTCTATTCACTGTGCCACCAGCTGCTCTGTAACTATACTTCTATCCAATATTATACATAGTATGGAATGTCCTGGTACAGACCCTCATTACTTTTCACCTGGACTATTGCAATAACCTGCTGCTGGGTCTGCCTGCCTCAGGTCTTTCCCTATTCTAATCCATCCTTGTTTCAGCCTCTAAGGTGATTTTCCTAAAGAACAGGATCAGTCATGTCACCCATCTCCTTCATAAACCCCAGAAGCTCCCCCTATCCTCCAGGATACAAATATTTGGAGTTCAAAGCTCCTTCCTACCCTTCCATCCTTTTTACACCTTTCTTTCCTACCTGTGCTTTTGATCCGGTGACACTGGTTTCCTGGCTGTTCCACAAACAAGACATTCCATCTCTCAGCTCTGAGCATTTTCGGTCTGGCCCCCACGCCTGGAACACTCTCGCTTCTCAACTCTGCTTATTGGATTTCCTGGCTTCCATTGAATTCCAACCAAAATACCATCTCCTACAGGAAGCCTTTCCCAACCTTTCCTAATTATTTCCTACTTATCCTGCATTTATCTTGTTTGTATATGTGCGTTTGTTTATCATTTCCTCTATTAAATTGTGAGTTCCTTGGGGGTAGGGGCTGTCTTTTGCCTCTTTTTGTACCCCTAGCACTTAGCACAGTGCCTGGCACATAGTAGGTGCTTAATAAATGTTTGATTGCCTATAAAAGATAGGGTGCTAGCCTCAAAGTCAAGAATACCTGGGTTCAAGTCTAACTTGTGACAGTTCCTGGGACCAGCATTTTACCCCTCAGTAATCCAGGTACTGAAGATTATAAATTTACAGTAGGTACTGTCTTATATTGATAGAGGGAATTTACTCATCTAGGATTTCCCATAACAAGAAAAATCGCAGGATCATTCCTTATCCATATCATCATCTATCTTTCCATCATCTATATGTATAAATGTATATAGCCACAAATATACATATATATTTGTGGATACACATATATGTATATCTTCATACATGTGTATACACATATATAAAAGATTTATTAATACACACATATATATATATACATTCACTCTGAATATATATATACGCATAATATATACATACATATACACAGAAACTATTTACCTTTACCAGAAGTCCTGCCCTGATGCCTCAGCATGGCAGAAAGGCATGCTGCATTCTTGAAGGTTATCCTATGGACTGGAGGTTCTGGAAGGTCCTTTTAAACCATAAAAGCTTTGAATACAGGCCCAGCAAAGGACAAAGACTATTTCTGCCCTCTGATGGTCAGCTTTGCTATTTGTGGAGAGATTCGTTACCAAGTTGACCTCTGGGGAATTATTTTAACAGTCCCAGAACCTCTCAAACACCAACAAAGTTTTAGAGGTAAAACAATCTGCAATGGGAAAGAATACTCACACCAAAAAAAATGAGTTACTTCAAATATTAATTCATAATTTTTCATCATTATTTTTCAATGTGCATATACATATATGTATCTATTTATGTGTGTGTATATGTGTGTGTGTGTGTATATATATATATATATATATATATATATATATATATATATATATATATATATATATCTGTCTGTCTGTCTGTCCATCCATTCATTCATTCATTCATCCATCCATCCATCCATCCATCTGTCCATTCATCTCTCTGTATATCTGTTTCTCTGTCTGTCTCTCCCTCTATGTATTTCCTTCAGTGATCTCATTTTTGGTAGTACAGACTTTATTCAGGGGTGGCACTGGAATAATAAGGTGATTTCAGACTTTAAATTTTCAGGATCTCCAATCAGGGTAAAAGAGAGTATAGTCAATATACCTCATGCTGCCACAGCATAGCCTGTTTGCCCTCCCTTGTCTGCCCAAGTCACATGGATATTGTACTATTGGGTAACCTCCTGTCCCAAATCTCTGCTCCATTCTGCCTGCAATTCTGATATCTCTCTTAATTCCCTTTCCTCCCTCAGCTTTAACATCCTAGTTCCCAGCTCTGGACTCCCAACGTTGCTCCTGGCTACTGTGATTGGCTGTTAATCCCTCATCCCCTGTCACTCAGCAGGAAAGAAGGCATGATGATTATCTGGCATGACTGGCTTTGCTTAGTATCTATTAATATTGGGGGGGTTATGTAATGTAAAAATTGAAATACTGTGTCACATAGATTTAGCTGCTTCTGCATGGATAAGCAGGCAGTGTGGTACATGAGAAATAGCCTTGGATTTGGAGTCAGGAATGCTAACTAGGGGATCATAGATACAGAAGGGGACTCAGGCAAAGTTGTCTGATCCAACTGCCTTATTGCATAGGTGAGGAAGTTGAGGCCCAGGAAGTTCAAGTGACTTCTCTGAATTCACACAAGTGGTGAATGCCCAAGTCATAGGATTAGAGAATCACAGAGGTGTGAGCTAGGATTGGAGCTCAGAAGGCTATTTCATTTTACTGATAAGGAACCTGAGGCCTAGAAAGCTTAAATGACCTCTCTGATGCCACCCAGGCACCGTTGCAAAGCCAAGATTGGACTTCACCTCCTCCATTTCTAAATCCAAGTTTCTTTCCATTCTGCCATGTTCTCTTTGAGAAAGGAGGAAAGGAAGACAGGTAAGTCTGTTGAGAGATTTTTAGGCAAAGAGTACAGGAGACTGGAGAATTTATGACAGATGGCCTCTGTATACTTTTAGTAAGCTAAGAGGCAAATAGTCTACTGGGATAAGGGAAGAGAGAAGAATTAAGACGTCAAGAAAAGAGGAAAAGTTTTGGGAACATCTTTGCAAGGACTTTTTCTGAGCGTCCATCAGAAAAAATAAAAGGTTTGCTGTATGGAAGTGAACCTCCAGCTGAATTGAGCTAATATGACTCCATTTTGGATAGCAAGAGTCCAGCACCATTAGAGGTCTTCAAGCAGATTCAATGACTACTTTCCAAGGGAATCATAATGAGTATTCCTTATAAATACGGGTCAGAATTGATGGCCACAAAGATGCTATTCATCTATAAATTTTATGATCTGATGACTGTCCTCGGCATCTTGAGAGGAAAATGGATAATGTAGGGGAGAAAATGCTAAGCTTGAAATCAGGAAGACTTGGGTTTAACAGCATAATCCCAGAAAATTCATTCTACTTTTATCAGCTTTCACTCACCTCATCTGTGAAATGGGTTATGATTGGAATTAATAGGTTTAAGAAGATAAAAAGGTTCTGTTGAGATGACATATGTAAAGTTCTCTGTAAGCCTTAAATGTCAGTAAGAATAGGGCACATTGATGATGGGGTGGGAGGGAAACTAGGACAGAGAACTGACAATCCACAAAAGGGAGAAAAACAAAAATGTGAGGGATCCAAGGACGGATGACAGAGTATTGTTCTGTGAAAGTTGTAGAGTGAGGTAAGCATCAGGTAAGAAACTGGGAGAGTAGTTAGGGGAGGAAGGACTAGAGCTTTCAATGAGATTCAAGTGTTATTTAGGCAGTCAAAGGAAGAATCATAAGGGGATCAGAATAAGAGGTAATTAATGAGATCATAAGAGGAATCCTACAGGAATACTAGAATACAACGCTAGACCTGGGAGAAACCTCAGAGGCTTGTTAATCCAACCATCTTATTTTTTGGAGCAGAAAACCAAGGCCCAAGGAGGCTGACTTGTCTAAGGTCACACAGGTAGCAAAAATCACAGAGTTGAAGATCAAGGCAGAACCATTTTGGCTGACAGTGAGATTCAAAGTTAATCACCACGACGGAAAGGGGCACAGTGTGAAGGGACGGCAGAGGAAGATCAGGCTTGGGGAAGAGCAAGACAAGTTGACTGTACGAAATTGCATGGAGAGAAAGAGAGCAGGAAAGAGAAGTTTCCATATAAGTAAACAGCAATGCTGACCATAGGAATGGAGGTATTGTGAGACACTGGGCATGGGAAGTATCATTTGATTAGATTGAGTAGTTAATTGAAGCAACACATTGGAGGGTTGAGAGTAATGATAGTTAAAAATGTGATATGGTGAAAAAGACCTTCACCCCAGCCAGGCAACATGTAGCTACTTCACTATATAATAGTCCTAATAAAGGGCCAGAACTGTGGTCAAAGCCTGAGGCAGGCTCTCCATCTGCAAATGGTAGTGGTAGCCAGGAGGGCTATGCATCAAGAAGGTGAGACTTATGTGCCCCTCATTTCTTACATGAAGTGTTCCCTGATCTACTCTGTCAGTAATGTCTTCCTCCATCAGACCACTCAGTGAACTTTGTACCTCTCTAATGCACTTACCATGCATTATTTTGCATAATATTTACCCATAGATGTGTTTTATCCCCCTACCAGCTGTGAGCTCAGTGACATAAGGGCATATGTTTTATCTTGAAGGGTCAGCCTGGAAGATGCTCAGGAAGCAATAGGGTATAGAAGAAAGAGCACTGATTCAGAGTGGAGACAACAGAACTGAGAAAACAATAAACATTGTAATGGAAATGAATGTAACAGTAGAAGAGCTTAGAGCTGAGATTGCATGCAACGGCCAATCCCTTTCCAGAGGTTCAGTGATGAAATATACTTTTGTCGTCTTAGTTTAGAAGCAAGGCATTACAGGTACAGAATGTTGGATGGACTGTTACATGTAGCTACAGTGGAAGACTGTTTTCTTGGTTTTCACTGTTACAGGGCAAGGTTCAATGGCAAGGGGTGGTGGTAGGTGTAATTGGGAAATCACAGTGGTACAGAGAACAAAAAGCATGAATTAAACACTGAAATAAAGTATTTTTTTTTTAAAAAAGCAAAAGTGCTAAATCTAGAGTTGGGGAGGCTTGGATCTAATTATTGATTCTAACAATAAACAAAGTGGGTGATTTTAATTAAGTCACTTTACCTCTGGATCTCAGTTTCCTCATGTGCAAAACTGACATATTTATCTAGACTAGATGATATTTCAGGTTCATTCAAACTCAAGACCTATGTTCTCATGACCCTATTAACAGAATAAGAAAGTATGTCTTAGCTGAACTATTTCCCCACAGTGCCTAAAATAATGTACTGCACACAGCAGGCACTTAAAACATGGTTTTTGACTGTCTGATAAAATCACTCCTAAAGTTTTGAGTTGTGGGTTAAACAAAGAACAGAAGGAAAACTTAATGACATCATTACCAAGAGATTATGAAGAAGCTTCAGATATGATGAAAAGGGAAATATTGGACTGACCATTAGTCACTGTGCCCCACTGAGTCTCTGTTTTATGGTGTGATAAATCCAGTCAATGCAGCGAAAGAAAAACATTTTCTGTTCATTATACACAATTCCCCTCTCTCAATAGTCATCTGAATCAAAAATAATGAATTTCCTTCCTCTCTCTTACAGGCTCTATCAATAACACCTCAGACCAAACCAATTAGCATTTAGTCAGAAACTTTTCGACTGGTTCTGGTTTTCTTTTACACAATCTTCCCCAGCAGACAACTGTGTGTGTCTGATTTACCCCACCTCTCTTTGAAATGTCGCTTGTATTTTCCCCATCAGAGGCTGAGGAACAAAACTATGTCTCAAGATGGGTAACATATCACTTTCAATTGTCGTTAAAAGCTGAATAAATCAGAGTGAGGGATAAAGGCATTCCTGAATTATTACATTTGATGGGTTAGGAAAGAATATTTACTTTGGGCCTCAAGCAAACTTGCAAGTGACTAACTTTTCTTCAAGTTCCCCAGCTCCTCATGTGGTTTGATTCGTAGAATCACAGAAAAACAAATTTCAGAGACAGAAGGACCCTTTAAACAAAGGACACAGAATGCCAGAGCTGGAAGGATCCTTCCAACATAGAATCATGAAACCAGAAGTGGCATTAGAATGTAAAAGAAAGGACAGGGACTTGAGAACACAGGACATAGAAGATCAGAGCTGGAAGGTGCCTTAGAGATGGCTTAGCACAAGTCTTTCATTTTACAAATGAGGAAACTGAGACCTAGCAAAGGGAAATTATTTACCTATCTACTGCTAGCTTCTAAGGAGCCGAAGCAGGGCTTCTTCTGCTATAGGTTTTACTGATGAATTATGAATTTTGTCCATAGGTATTCTACGATGAATTGCAGAACTGATTCATGCTAGGGATTTTTTAATGTTCAAACAAGGAATCCAAATTGTACGAAACTCAGTCACCTCCCCATGATAATATAAATCAACCACAAGGGTGATATGTGGGAAGAAGGTCATGCTTCAAGGTAGAAGACTGGTTCAAGCCTTCAGTCATGAATTATACTTCATCCTCTGGACAAAACAAAACAGAATAGTAAACCCCCCAAAAAATAAAAACAAAAAAGCAGGAATTTATCACTAATGGATCTCAAAATGGAAGTTAGCCTGAATTGAGAGGTGCTCAGGAAGACTTCTATAAGAGCCAAAGGCAGTATCTACTGGCTTGAGACAGGAGTAGATTGGTGATATATGGGGAAAGAGTAGAGACTTGATAGGAACCTTGGTGAAAAATTCATGGTTCTGGAGAACTATGTATTCCTCTGAGCAGGGAGAGAGCTTGGGGAGGCAGTAAGCAAACCAGAAGGAACTGAGGCAGGGGTCTTGCCCCTTCTATACCTGACAGTGTTCACAGGTGTCTGTTTTCTCTGTGGTGCCCCAACACAGAACACGTCAGTGTGAAGGAAGTGAAGGCTGTACCTCTGGGCCAGCCTCTGATACCCTTTTATGAAGAATGGGAGAGGGGGAGGGGAACAAGAGATACTAGGGAACAAACTGACAATATGATACTTTGGGCAGGGTCAGAAGCTTAAATAATGCTAAGGTGTCACTTCTGCCAGGGTTATTACACCAAGGAAAGATGTTAAAGGTGACATACACTGTCCATGAGGCAAAGTTCTGAGTCTCAAATTCATAGAATGAAGTTAGGGCTGTTAGAATACAGAATGTTGGAATTGCAAGGAGTCTGAAAATAAATAAAATGCCAGAGCTGAAAAAAGCCTCAGAACACAGAGTATTGGAAAGCAGTTTACAACATAGAATGTCAGAGCTGGAAGTTCTTTTGGTAGTCATGTAGATGAACCAGAAATAACGTGCTCATTTTCATCTAATAATCCTCCAATTGCTTTCTAAAATTTCCTCATTTAGATTTAATTGATTAAATTTAATAAACTTTTACTAAATACCTACTATGTTTAAGGCACCATGCTTGGCCCTGGGCATGCAAAGACAGAACAGGAACATTCTCTGCCCCTAACCAATAAAAGGATAATTGAAAAAGAGAAACCACTCACAGCTAGGGCTAGGAAAGGCCTCTTGTATTAGGCATTTTAAAGGAAGCTGGAGATACTCAAAAGTAAAAGCTTTGCTGAATGTGGGAATGCTAAAACAAAAACACAGAGGTCTAATCACATAGATAACAGAGTGTGTGAAAGGAAATAACATGAAATAAGACAGAAAGGATAGACCAAAGCAATATTGTAGAGGGCTTCGATGACAAGGGGAGGATTTTGAATTTTTATCATGGAAAAAATTGGAAATCACTGGTGATTTTTGAGTTAGGGAATATATTAAAAGATCTATCATTTCGGAACATCAGTTTGGCTATAGAATATAAGCTCCTTGAGGCCAGAGATGGTTTTTGTCTTCTCATATCATTGGCACCTAGCACATTGTTTTGCAAATAATAACTACTTAATAAATATTTGTTGAATCAAAATCAATGAGTCCCGGGTTCAGAAGTAAATGACAGAAAACTAACTGGGAAAGTCACATAATTTCCTTGGCTTTGATTTCTTCATCCATAAAAATAAGGAGGTCAGACTAAGTGACTTTGATGGTCCCTTCCTATCAACAAGTTCTGTAACTTGACTTCAAGAGATCTGTGCTGAGCCTTTTAACACTTCTATCAATGACTTGTATGAAGGCAAGGATGGAGTCGTTAGTAAATATCCATATCACACTACTCTAGGAGGAATACAAGTTGGATTATAGGTTCATAGATCTAGAGCCTAAAGCGACATCAAAAGCCATCTAAGTCAACCCTCTCTGTGTAGAGATGAGAACATTTGAGGCCCAGAGAGGTTAGGCAATATTTCCATGGTCACAGAGGTAATAAGTGTTAGAAGCAACATTTGGCTTGGATGTTGGGCTGAATATAATAAGACTACAGTTATTCAACTACAAAATATTATTTTTGAGTTCCAGAAAAACTAATCCAAGAATATAAGATGGAAGTGCAGCTAGATGACTAGTAATCTGCAAACAATCTGGTGGAAATATTTTGGACAGTCGAATAGAGTGGCCACAAAGATTTATGCAATGTACAGTGTGCATGACTATGGGGTGATGATCACCATTGTATTCTGTCTTAGACCATATCTTGAATATGTGCTTGGTTCTGGGTGCCATCTTATAGGAAGGTTGTTAGTAAGTTGAAGGGAAAATGTTAAGATCAGGCTAACCAGTTTGTGGTGAGCCTAACAATATTATCATTTGGAAGAACAGGTAAATACTAGATGTTATCTAATATTACAGTTATCTAGATATATAGTTATCTAGTAACAGGTAAATACTAGATGCAGGGGTATGTTAACTATTAACTACTATTAACTAATTTGAAGGATTGCAATGTGTTTTCTATTAGCTATTTGAAGGATTGTTGTAGCAGAGATCAGACTTGAGTGGGCAAAATTAGGAGCAATGGGTAAAACTTTGCCAAAGAAAATTTAGGCTGGATGTAAAGAAGAAATTCCTAATAGCTAGATGTGTTCCCAAGTGGAATGCGATTCCTCTGTTATTAACATGTCTCTCTCTCTAGACACCTTCAAACAAGGCTCATTGACCACTTGTTAGGTACATTGGAGAATATATTTTTGTTCATGGCCTCGGAAGCTTCGTCTCACCCTGAGATTCTGTGGTTCTGAGAATAGAATGAGGGGAGTAGGCTGGGTTTTCTTTGAGCAGATATTCAGAACTCTCAACAATCCCAAGCTGTTCCCAGATCCAAAGGTCCATCTCTTCCATACTATTGTTCTCATGGCATGAGAACATGGTTCTATGTAACAACAAGTCATGGTATGCCATGAACTCAGTAGAATCAAAATGGTTAGCCACCTTAAGGACAACAGAAATGCCAGGCAGGTGTTAAGTGGGATGGAAGATATTATTTTTAAGATGTGCATCTATGAATTGATAAAAAGATATCATTAAGGTACATGGTATTGTGAAAAGACTAATTCTATAGCACTAGGGGCCCTGGGTTCAAATCCCAGCTATGTGTGAGAGAACAGTGAAGTCTAGCCCCAACCCCAGGGCTGTGGAGGGTACAGTGGAGCCTATGGTGGTCTGGTCACAGCTGCAACAGCTCTGGCTGTTTCTGGAGCTTTAGACACACAAATTTTGGGAGAATGTAGGGACTGATCAGAGGAAGATGGCAGGGATCTCTTTGCTGGTGCTTAGGCAGGATTCTATTGCTTTGCTCTGTTTAGATCTGGGTTGTAGTCCTGGGTGGTGGTCCTTGGGTGAGGAGGAGTGCTGGTACAGTAGAGTTTGCGGATGTGGTGGAGAGGGCAGAGAGGTTCCAGGGCAGAGAGGAGTGCTTAGGATCACTCAAACACCACAGCACTGACCAGGAGAGGAGTAGACACCTCTCCTTTGACTGTACAGTCTTGGAAGAGCTGAAAATTTGCAGGTCCCAAAAAGTATTTAGGAAAACAGCTGTGCAAAACCCCTGAAGCTTGGGACAGTATACCACGTGCACCCTGTGACCCCTCCCCCCCCCCCCCCCCAAAGCAGAGAACAACTTTGACAAAGAGTTCAAAGTCAATTAATTGGCTGGAGAAATGAGCAAACACTGGGGTAAAAATCAGGCTATAGCTTTTTACTTTGGTGACAAGGAAGATCAAAGCATACAACCAGAAGATAAGAAAACCAAAACCCCTACATCCAAAGCCTCCAAGAAAAATATGAATTGGTCTAGTGTCATGGAAAAGCTCAAAAAGGATTTTGAAAATCAAGTAAGAGAAGTAGAGGAAAATTGGGAAGATAAATGAGAGTGATGCAAGAAAATCATGAAAAATGAGTCCACAACTTGCTAAAGAGTACCCAAAAATTCTGACAAAAATGACACCTTAAAAACAGACAAACCCAAATAGCAAAAGAGGTTCAAAAAGCCAGTGAGGAGAAGAATGCCATAAAAAGCATAATTGAACAAAAGGAAAAGAATGTCCAAAAGCTCACTGAAGAAGATAATTTCTTAAAAATTAGAATGGAGGAGATAGAAGCTAATGACTTTATGAAAAAATAAAAAAAACTGTAAAATAAAACCAAAAGAATGGAAAAAATAGAAGACAATGTGAAATATCTCATGTGAAAAGCCACTGGCTTGGAAAATGGATCCAGGAGAGAAAACTTAAAAAATTATTGGGTTACCTAAAAGCCATGATCAAAAAAGGGCCTAGACATCATCTTTCAAGAAATTATCAAGAATAACTGCTTTGATATTCTAGAATCAGAGGGTAAAATAGATATTGAAAGAATCTACCAATTGCCTTTTGAAAGGGATCCCGAAAGGAAAACTCCAAGGAATATTGTATCCAAATTCCAGAGTTCCCAGGTGAAGGAGAAAATATTTCAAGAAGCCAGGAAGAAACAATTTCAGTATTGTGGAAACACAATCAGGATAACACAAGATCTAGCATCTCCTACATTAAGGAATAAGAGGGCTTAGAATATGATATTCCAGAGTTCAAAGGAGCTAGGATTAAAACCAAGAATCACCTACCCAGTAAAACTGAGTATAATACTTCAGGGGAAAAAGTGGACATTTAATGAAATAGAGGACTTTCAAGCGTTCTTGATGAAAAGACCAGACCTGAACAGAAAAGTTGACTTTTCAATATAAGAATCAGGAGAATGAAAAGGTAAACAGGAAAGAGAAATCATTAGGGATTTAGTAAAGTTGAACTGTTTACATTCCTATATGGAAAGATAATATTTATGGCTCAAGAGTTTTCTTAGTATTAGGAAAGTTGAAACGAATATACATACCTACCTTACATACATACATATGTACATACATACACACACACACACACACACACATATATATATATACATATATGCATGCATACACACACAGACGGCATAGGGTAAATTCAATATGAAGGGATGATAGTTAAAGAATAAAATTAAAGAGTGAGAGAGGAATATATTAGGAGAAAGAGAAAGGGAAAAATAGAATAGGATAAATTATCTCACATAAAAGAGGCAAGAAAAAGATTTTACAGTGGAGGGGAAAAGGGGGGAGGTGAGAAGGAATGAGTGAACTTTATTCTCATTGGATTTGGCTTAAGGAGGGAATAACATGCACACTCCATTGGATATGAAAATCTATTTTACCCTACAGTAAAGTAGAGAGAAAGGGGATAAGAGGTGAAGTTGATAGAAGGGAGGGCAAATGGGAGGAGGGGTAATTAGAAGTAAACACTTTTGAGGAGGGACAGGGTCAAAAGAGAGAACAGAATAAATGGAAGGCAGGATAGGATGGAGAGAAAGTTAGTCTTTCACAACATGACTGTTATGGAACTGTTTTGCATGACTACAAATGTATATCTATATCAAATTGCTTGCCTTCTCAATGAGGATGGGTGGGGAGAGAGGGAGGGAGAGAATTTGGAACTCAAAATTTTAAAAATGAAAGTTAAAATTGCTTTTACATGCAACTGGGAAATAAGACATACAGGCAATGGAGTATATATATCTTGCCCTACAAGAAAATAAAAGGGAAGGGGATAAGAGAAGGTGGGGTATGATAAAAGAGAGGGAAGACTGGGGAAAGAGTTAATCAGAATACACACTTGTCTTTGGGTGGGGGAGGGGAGAGATTGAGAGAAAAGTTGGAACTCAAAATCTTGTGGAGATGAATATTGAGATCTAAAAATGAAATAATTTAAAAAAATAAGAAAAAATGAGGCATTTGAAATGGCTTCTGAGTTCCTTTCTAGCAGTAAATTTATGAATCTATGAACATATGTGAAAAGGGGAAAGGAGTTGGGCCAGTAACATAACGAGAGTAAAAAGCAACAGCTCAGATTTCATTCTGGTGTCCATGAATTATTAAACTTAGTGGAAGAAGGCTGCCAGTGCATTGGGGGGATCATAGAATCTATGGTTTATTTATAGAAAAATATGAAAAAAAAAGAATTACAAAGGATGAGCAGGCAAGGAGAGGTGTTCTGCACTAGTTGTGGGGTATCTGAACAAATGAGATCAATAATGCATGGACCATGAAATTATAGAAATAGGATCAATTCTCGTTCCATTCTGGCCAACTCATTGGTAATTCTGAAAGATGAGTATGTTGAGATGCCCATGAAATTTCATCAAGGAAATGGACGTATCTCCATTTCTGTGTAGATCTCCTAGAGATAGATTCCTTGGGTGAGTAGAAGAATGTTAAATCTATCTTCCCAGGCAAATCAAGTAACTACTGAGAGTCAGTCTAATGTCCACCCAGATATCCTCACAATGTTCTTTTCCCAACATATCTGATTTAAGAAATAGAACAGATTTTACTGCCATAGGCAATCACTCTGGTGTTCTTTGCTAAATTGTCTCTTCAGGAGTAACATTTCCTTCTGAGCTCTGAGTAATATTACCTGGGACTTGACATGGAGGAGGTGGTAAGTAAAGTGATAGAATGATCCAGCACTGGAATAATGGATTCAAAGCCAGAAGAAAAAAAATCTAATGTTAATTCTACTATGAATGAGCTGTGTGATCATGGCCAAATTGTTTCCTCATCCTGAGTCTCAGTTTCCTCATCTGAAAAATTAATGGTTTGAACTGAATCTTCATTTCCTAAATATTCTGTTGTTTTTGTTGTTCAGTCATTTCAGTCATGTCCAGTCCTTCTTGACTCCATTGGGGGTTTTCTTGGCAAAGATTCTAGAGCAGGTTGCCATTTCCTTTTCCAGGTCATTTTACAGATGAGGAGACAGGCAAACAGGGTTAAGTGACTTGCCTGGAGTCACACAACTAGTAAGTATCTGAGGCTAGATTTGAACTCATGAAGATGAGTCTTCCTGATTCTCAGTGTGCCACCGAGCTACCCTTAAAGGTTCTATTATTCCTCAGATGATGAATTTCTTCTCCAATTTGTGAAGATGGAATGATACAAGTGATTTATAACCACAAAATCCTCTATAAATGTCAGCTACTAACAGGAAAGTAGTATCAGTATTACTATCTGTGTTTCAAAAATGAGAAAACCAGAGCTGAGAGAAGGCAAGAAACTTACCCAAAGTCACAAAGCCATTGAGCAGTACTTCATGATTCAAGATGGAATGTGGCACTAGACTTAGTGCTACACTGCAGTTCAATTCTTCCCTCAGACCTGGGTCAGTCATATTCTCTCAACTTCACTTTCTTCATCTGCCAAATGAAGTAGTTGGATCCTAAGATGCTTCCCACTACGTGATCACAATACTCTAACAGAGCAGAGATATAGTATTTACCTGTCTACTGAAAATATCAAAGACCCCACCTTATCTCTGAAACATCTGAAAAATTATTTTTATGATATCATTCACTTGTAGATTTTGAGCTATTGCTAAAAATCACAGGGGCTAACTGAGCTCCAAGTCAATCCCTTTGTTCCAAGGAGGTCAGAATTTTATTACATGAAAAATAAGCACATCAGTCAAAAGTTATATAAAAACTATCTGCCTCATCAAGCCTCTTGGTGTATTCACTTTAGGAAGCTTTCTTTCTCCAATCCCAGCTCTGCTCTCAACCATTACCTCTGTCCAGTTTCACCTCAGGTACTGAGAACTGAGGGTGCTTTATAGGAATGATGACACCCTTTCCCATCCAATCTTTAACTGTCTGTCACTGGGAGCAGACTAACCATTTGGAGGTACCACTCCCGAAAACATAATTCCTCACATAATCACTTCCAACTGGGAGACAGCCTCAGGCTGCAGAAGAGAACAAGGGAAGAAATTGTACTTGAAAACATCCAAGAAATCTAAGTACCAACCCAAGCCCATCAAACTTGCCCTAAAGTCTAAGCATTCAGAAACCTACGAAGAAGATATGATTACTCTCTAGGATGGATGGAATGCCACATTTGAAGCCAATCTGAAAGGCTCTTTATATACTTAATAGAATAAAATAAATCTCCAGAATTGTGCATATACAGAGGCAACCTAATGCCAAGACTTGGAGACAACCTTCCCTCCCACCTTGGAAAGTCAACAAAAATCTACAAGTTTTATTTCAGTCCTGAGGCAAGGACTGGATTCTCACCCAGCTAGAGAAAGATAAGACTGCTTCCCTCAGAGTAGGAATCCAGGTGTTTGTCTTTAAGGAGACAGATTTTCTTTTCTTTCTTTTAAATAAAGAGTCATTCAGATTGGTGTAAAATGTACCATTCTAGCCACCCTTTCCCCTCCTCTTCTCTCCCCCATCCCTTTCTTTCTCTCACTCTCCCTTTCCCTATCCTTCCCTTCCCTCTTTCCTTTGTTCCCTTCCCTCTTACCTTTGTTTCCTTCCCTTTTTCCTTTCACTCCTTCTCTCCCTCCCTTCTCTTCTCTCCCTCCCTCCCTTCTTCCATTCTTCCTTTCCTTCCTTCCTTCCTTCCTTCCTTCCTTCCTTCCTTCCTTCCTTCCTTCCTTCCTTCCTTCCTTCCTTCCTTCCTTCCTTGCTTCCTTCCCCCACCTTTCTTTCTCCTCTTTCCCACTTTGTTTTTCTCCCAAGTGATATTGATCCCCAGTCAGGGAATATAGATGAAGCCACTACAAATGGAGTCTCTAAAGAAATTCTAAATGTTAGGAGCCTCGTCCTACTCTTTTCTTCCACTAAGCAATTCAAGCCAATGGTAGTTAAACAAATTAGCCACAGTGGCAATATTATGGGTTGCTACCAAGGAAAGAAAAAATCCATTATAAAGGCCTGTCTGTGGGTAGGCTCTTTTAACCTCGAGTAACAGGAACTGTCTGGAAGACCAGCTATTCTTGAATAAGGGAAATGAAGAATTAAGGCTATTCATCTGTATCACTGACTCCAAAGTATTTCCAAAATGTTTAAGAAATTACGGCAAAAAAGGGGTTATTTAGGTTGAAATATCATGATGTTTGCCTCAAACTTTGACAACTTCTCTAGTGTAAACTTAGAATAAGGCAGTTTCTGAGGGTGTTGCATTGGAATGGCAGAACAGGAAGAACAGACCTAGCTCAGGCAGGGGTGGGGAACCTGTAGCCTTGAGGCCACATGTGGCCCTCTACATCCTTAAGGGCATCCCTTGAAGGCCACCTATAGCCTCAAGGCCACAGGTCCCCCCCAGCCTCCAGACCTCCTTTAAAGCCCAGTTCTCTGACCAGGGCTCTCCTGGTGCCACCCATTTATTCAGTTGCTGCCCTGCTCCTGAAAATACATTGCATTTTCTTATCTGGATCCATGTGCTAGCAAACACGTTGAAAGCAGAGACTATTTTCTATTGTGACTGCATCTTTGGCACATACTAGAGTGCTTAGAATGTAGTAGATTTTCTGTAATTTTGTCAATTTGGACCAAACTAAAAAGAATTCAATCAATTCAATAGTCTTGTCTGATGCTGAGTATCAGAACAGAAAGGGACCTCCTAATATGGAACATCAAAGAAAGGAGGGGCCTTAGAAATGGAAGAGACCTTGGAATATAATCATTGAAACTGCGCTTAAAAGTGTGCAAAACATTTCTCATACAATATCTCATTCGAATTTCAGCTCAGCTCTGTAAAGTAAGAGCTGTTGTTATACTACTGTTCCCTATGTGGAAACTGAGACTCACTGAGATGAAGTGACTTGCTCAGGGACGCACGGTGAGTGGCCAAGATTTGAATCCATGCCTTCCAGAAACCAAGGGCAACATACAATATATGGCACCATGGAGCATTGAAGGCCAACTTGGAAGGGATATTGCAACAGAAAATGGGGAAAAGAGCAGTTTTGAGCTGGCCCCTGATTCTCTACCCTACCACATATTATGGACTAGTAAAAGAGCTAAATTCTCTACCATCTTCTACCCTCTGCAGTCTCAGAGAATTGACTTAGGAAATCAGGACTGGGGCTTAGGACAGAGATGGGGAGGAAGTAGGATATGGGAGGAGGACGCTGGGTGAAAGAGGGATGAAAGACCAATTTTGTTGTGTTTTGTTTTAAACTTTACGGGTTTTACAAAGAAAGGGTCTCGAGCAATAAAAGCTTGGTGAACCATAGAAAATTTTCTGAATTTAGTGGTTGGTCTTGTCCCAATCCCCCAGGCTTAAACATGAGAAAACAGGACCGTGGGAGAGACATGACCTGTCCAGGTTCCATAGGAAGAATTTGGATTTTCTAAATCCTAATCTATTGCTACATCTGATGATAGACCCTTAAGCTTGGGGGAGAGAAACATTTGAGAGAACAGCTGTACTTCCTCTGGCTCCAAGTCTTCCTATTTTGTGTCATCTCCTTTAACAGTATGCTTTTTTAAAATAGATTATAACAAATGCTTTCTGTAAAGTTCCATTAAGAAGGGGACAGGAGAGGGCATCTTCCCAATGGGAAGAGTGGGTTTATTTAAAAATAACTACCCTCCAAGTAGACCAAACAGTGAACATTTATAGTATTTATGTCAACATGTAAGAGCTCCACCCAGGGAAGGCAGAGACAGCTAAGGGTTGCTAGGAGACTTTTCGGCTCTCATCGCCAGGCAATGCTTTCTTCCTCCACAGGAGAAATACATCAGAAAGAAATTCGGTGAGAAGCAGAGATCGTGGCTTCCTTCTATTTTTAGCATCTAAACTTTTTTTAAAAGGATTTATTATCCCAAGTTCATGCTTTGGAATGCTTTGAAAAGGGCAATTTGGTATTAAAACTGAGTCTGACTGTCTCCTGATGCCAGGACTAGGCCTGCAGTACTTCACGTTATTTAAGATTTCAGAGTAACGAGACTGTCATTCCAGGCCAAACTCATTTGGGCTCATCCAAACCCTAAACACTTCACTTCTACAATGATCCATCCCTCTGTTGTTATCCATGCTGAGTCAACAAGCATTCATTAAGCACTTATTTGCCAAGTACTGTGAGGTAGGATAATGTAGTGCAAAGAGAAACAGGTAGGGAGTTAGGAAACCTTAATTAGAATCCCAACTCTGACAATGACTCACAGTGTGACCTTGGGCAAATCATTTTCCATCCCTTTGTGGCTCAGTTCCCTTTCTTGTACAATGAGAGCATTAGAGTAACCAGTCTCAAATGTCTTTCCCATTTCCAACATTCTATAATCTAGGATCTAGTTTATCATGTTTCTGACCCAGGCTATATTTGGCACATTTTCCTTTGCCTTATCCCCATTTGATTTGGTTCTCCCTGTGTTTTCTCTGCATTTAACCAGACCTTCATATCGATCAGCCTGAGAATCTTAAATCTGTCAATTTTACAGAACGAGAGCTTCCCATGTATAATGTACTGTACTCATCAATGAGGCTACAAAGATAAAAAAAATGATATAATCTATGTTCCAAGGTCATAGCCTAAAAGCACTAAAAGAAGGCTGATACATAATTTAGTCCATCCCCATTTTACAGATTGGGAACTGAGGTCTAGAGGAGGGAAGGGACTTGCCTAGAGGCACGCAGGTAATAAGTTCAAAGCTAAAACGTGAACTCAATAATCTTAGTCTGAAGACAGGGCTTTTCTCTTTGTATCCTGCTTTCGATTTAAATTACATAATAATTGAAGTTGGAAATGAAATGCACAGAAAAAAATCATAATTTAAGAAAAAAAAGATGATTGTATCTACAGCAGGTGACAGAGAAGCCTGGGAGGTTTAAATTTTTTCATTGATTTAGACCTGAAAGAAACCTTAGAAGTCATTTAGTCTAGCTGAGGAACCAAAGGCCAAAGAACTTGTACACAAATGTGCAAAGCTGAGGTAGGAATTGAACCCACACTCTCCGACTCCAAAGCTAATGCTTTTCTACTGCATTGTATTAGTCCCCTGTTCCATTCAGGACTCCCTTCAAGCTGATATGGCTGAGGTGGGAAGAACAGGGATGATGTCCTGGAAAAGGCAGAACCTGAAGTCAACCATGAATAAACAAGATAATTATAGCTTAAGTCAGTTAAAAGGGTTGGGGAGACTATTCCAGGTTTTGGGAAGGGAATGACCAGTATGAAAAAGAGAGAGAGGCAAAAGAGCATAGAACATCAGAAAATGGAAGACAGTTCAGTTTGGCTGGAACCAAGGGTATATGAATATGAGGACTGGGAAATAATCCTAGAAAGGTAGTTTGGAAGGATCATTCAGACTGTGGAAATGCCAGAATCAGGAGTCAGTACTATGTTCTGTAAACAGTGGGGGAGACATTTAAGTCATCTGAGCAAAGGAATTGGATGTTCCAGAATAGTGTGTTAGGAAGAAGATTATCTTGGTAAATGAGTGAAGATGAAGTAGACAGGAGGAGCTCAAGTCAGAAAAGCCTGTTGGGAATTTATTACAATAAATGTGATGGTCATGAGGAAGTGCACTAGAATGGAGCCAATGAGAATGAAGAGAAGGGGAAAGATGGGAGAGATGTTGCTCAGACCAGCATCCTCCCCACTACCAAATAAGAACCAGAGCTGGCCACGCTCCACAGGCTCACCAGCCTCATAGAGTTCTTTCCATTCTTGCACTTCTCCACATATATCTTTTGCTATTTCTGAGAATCTTCTTCCAGACGCACTTTCCTTGCTGAAGGATTCAGGATGGCACTGATGCCAATGTGCCCTAATTCTTCTCTATCATGCTCTACCATGCTACTGGGCAAACAATCAGAGCGAAAAGGCAAGAGAGTGAGTCATTATTCCATAAATTTACCTGACATTTTATGTTACCATAAACCATTTCTAACAAGGACCATTTTACTTGAATTAGGTTGTTTTAGTTTGAGCCAAATTGTTCCCAGCTATTTGCTATTTAGTGACAATCAAAATAGCAAGACATTTCATATTAACTACAGTCAAATAAACAATGACTAAGTCATCGCCACTTTTAAAGTCCATGTTTGGGAATCTTGTAAACAAGCACACTTTTAATTTCAACGTTGATCTTCTTTATCCTTCAGCAGTAGGGAAGAAAGTAATTCCCCACCACTTCAGGGAAAATAGAGGAGAAGGGTTCTCCAACTATGCTGCTCCTTCTCACGTGTAGACTATATTTGCAATGACTTTTATTGATTTGACTACCACATTAATTGAACTGATTACCAAATGCACACTAAGCAATACTCTATTCTGGAGAGGATACAAGCATGAAAAATTGCATTTCCTGTCCTCAAGGAGCTGAATGAAGAGTGGGCAAACAGGGACGTGGCACATTCATAAACACTGATGATAAAGGTAAACTAGAGTCATCAAAAAGGAGATCCACACAAAGTATTTCAAGAAAATCTATTGCTGGTTTTTGTTCTTTGTTCTTGAACAGCACCATGGCATCAGGAAGGAGATGCCAGGACTGGCAAGTCAATTGGATTTAGGTGACAGAGGGTTGTGCAAAGTGAGGAAGGGGTTGAAGGGAAAGGAATTAAGGGACCAAGGAAGGCTTCATGGAGGAAGCAACTCCTGAGCTGAATTTTGATAAGCAGAAATCAAGAGTGATGGCATTCTGGGCATAGGGAGAGCCCAAGTGAATGAGGGGAGGCAGTTGATAACAGGAAGAGATTGGGGAGCAGCCAGTAGGCTGCATGTATAGTTTGTGAGAAGAACTAGCATAAAACATGGTTGAAAGGAAAACTTAGAGGCAGATGTAAGGAAGATTGCTTAAAAGGCAAGAAAGATGGGTTTCTAGTCCATTCTATAGGCAATGAGAAGTTAGTAAGAGTCTTCTGAGTAGGGATGTGACAAAGCCAAATTGGTGGATGCAGCAGAATATTTTGGCTGTTTTTAAGGAGTAGTACTCTTATTTCCAAAACAAGATGTAGCTACAGAGGAGAGATCATTTTATGTTTCTCAGTATCACCTTCCCAATCCACCCATCCCTCTCCGATTACAGAGAATGGAGAAGGTATATAGTTTTCATAGAATGATTTGCCCATATATTGCCACCCAAAATAGTTTTTACATAAAAAAGAAGAGTATGTTTATTCTGTTTATTCTAATTTGATGTTTTCCATAAGCACATACCCAATTCCATTTAGATATCCTCAGAGGGAAGCTAATAACAATCCTTGAATTTTATAAGAGACAACTCCTAGAAAGCATTATTCAAGTGAATGATGTGAGCCAATTCAGAGGGGGTAAAATACATGCCCCAAGGCTGAAACACTACTTCAAGGGGTAGATACAGGTTTGAAATCAAACGCACTGTTGCACAGACTCAAAGGCTATTAAAGCTATAAGGGGCATTATGATGTATACTGAAAAGTCCTTTAAGTATGAATTTGAAGCGGCAGATAGATATGAATCTAGCTACCTCATTTATTAGCTATGTGATATTGGGCAAGTTGGCAAACATCTCAGAAATTTCACTTGTTTCACTTTAAAACAGCACTAGCAATACCTGCCCTGAGTTACTTCCCATGTAGGATTATTGTGGGGCCCAAATGAATCATGAAATCCTGGAACACTAGCATCAGAGAGGACCTTGAGAGATCATCACCTTCATTTTGAATACACAGAAACAGAAACCCATAGAGAGAAAGCCATTTGGCCAAGGTCAGTAGTAATGAGATGGGGTTCAAGTCCACAACCTACGACTCCTGAATTTTTCTCCTGCATAATACTTCCAGCAGAAAGTGTTTTGTAACCGTTAAGGGCTATATATACTGTGTGTGTGTGTGTGTGTGTGTGTGTGTGTGTGTGTGTGTATACTGGTAACTCTTTGCTTCCAGTTCCTTCCTGTTATAGATGAAGAAACTAAGGCCAGAAAGAGGAAGGATATTGATGATGGTCATATAACAGATTAGTCGTAGAATTAGAGCTTGAACTCAAGTTGTGAGAAAGTGGCTCTTTCGGGAAACAGTTCTATGCCCATCGTTTTGCGATCCAAAACACCAAGGTCAATGTGAGCGATAACATGGAAACAATCATCTTGCGTTGCTCTGAGGTTTTTCGTTTTGTTGCTTTTTCTTCCCTGAGCCAAGGGGGATAAACCTTGTGATCTCTTTTCATGTTATTCTCATTCTGCTTTGGCAGCACAATGCCTAGAAAGGCAAAGATCAATCCCTGTTGGAGAGGATGCTGTCCTTCCAATTAATTTTGAGTTGTTCTCTTTACTTGGCTTATCTCTTTCAAAGATTCTTTCCTGTACTGACAGATTCAGGGCTCGGCACACTTCACGCATCCCTTCATCCTTCCCTGGCAGAGGAATTGAGCTTTTAGGGAATTAGTGCAGAGGAGTCTTCTATATGCGACACTGAAGCTAACCATGATACATTGCCAAATATGGAAGAAAAACACTGAATCAGAATCGGGAGGCCTTGGTTCTAATTTTTCCTTGGTCATTTATTAGCTATATGGCTCTAGGCCAGTCACATCACTTCTCTAAGACTCAGTTTACTGATCCATTCAATGAGGAATTAGGACTAAATAGTTTATAATGTCTTTCCAGCTTTGACACTGTATTACTTCTCTGATATGTACACCTTATGATTCCATGACTGTATGCTTTTGCATACACAAATTCTATACCTGAAATGCCCTCCTTCAGCCTCCCCATTTTCTCTCCATCCTTCAAGGTCTAGCTCTTCTAGGAAGTCTTCCTTAATCTATCCTAAAGGAACCACTTCCTCATCTGACATGCTGGCATTTTGTTTTTATTTTTTCTTGGGAATTTGCAGTTGTATGTATATTTGTGTGTGTGTATACTTTATATGTACATAGATGTGTGTATATAAATATATGTGTACATATGTATATTGCATATATCAGACATATACAATGTACATATACACATGTACACACATACATACATACATACATACATATATATATATATATATATATATATATATATATGATCTGTGCGTACTCTTTCCCTTTTAGTAGTAGATTATAAGCTCTTTGAGGGCAGGGACTATGTAACTCCATCATTGTATTTCTAGAACTGAGCAGAGTCTAACCGTACCAGTCTTCTCACTGCAGTACTCTTTCTGCAGATCTTAATAGATGTTTGATGTATGAATACATTTATCACATTTCTAGAGGAGAGAAGGCCAGGTGAGAAAGTGAACACAATGGATGACATAGTCAGTATTCCAAAAGATCTTGACAGGCTGGAACATTGGTCTAAATCAAATAACAAAAGTAATTGGGATAAATGTAAAATCTTACACTTGGGATCCAAAAGTCAACCTCACATGTATGGTCTGAGGGAAGGATGATTAGACAGCAAATCAGCTAATAAAAGATCTAGAGGTTTTAGAGGGCAGTGAGCTCAATGTGAGTCAGTTGTGAGTCACAGTAACTGTGAAAGCTAATAGGATTTGGGGTTACCCTGAGAGAGGCTTCATTTAAATGAACAAAGGAGACATCTCCCCTGGATTCTGCTATAGGCAAGGAACATCTGGGATACTGTGCTCAGTTCTGGGAGTTACATTTTAGGAATGACAATAGTAAGATGGTGAATGTTTGGGAGAAGGTGATCAGGACGGTAAGGGCTTTGAGTTGATGCCATATGAGGACCAGTCAAAGGATCTGGAAATATTTACCCTCAAGAAACTGTCTCTCTGTCTCTGTCTGTCTCTGTCTCTGTCTCTCTCAGATGAGGAAAGAGGATGAGAACCTCCTTTAAACGTGTGAAGGGCTACCATTTGGAAGAGGGGTTAACATTTGTCTCTAGAGCATGCAACTACAAGCCAGGGGTATAACTTTCACAAAAGGCAAAATTAAGACTTGATTCAGGGAAAATCTTGTTAAGAACTAGAGCTACCACACAATGGAACGTACTGACACTCACTGGCAGTTAGATGACTACTTGTTGCATTTGTTGAAGAGGTTTATCTTTTCCAGGTATAGGTTGGACTAATGGTCACTGATGGCCTTCATAATTTTGAAAATCTATGATTCTATAAATATTAGAATGAATGAACAAATGGATAAACCCACTGTAAAATTATATCTGAAATCCCTGTCTTGAGCATAGCAAGCTTTAGACCTCACTGTGTATTGGCTCAGTAACTCTGGCCCTATGGAATCTTACATCCACAGCATGTGTTTATCAATTGTCCATTGCCTAGACATATGGATGGTATAAAATGTTCACAGCATACCCCCAGTGACAAATTGTGTATACAAAGCAGTGAAAATTCAGAGAAATGTACAACCAGAGAAGGAGATGGGTTGTTCAAAAGATGAACAGCTTGCATATAGCAAGCACCATTACCTCCATATTATCAAGAAACCTAGGGGAAGCTTCCCAGAAAATTGGATGGACTCTTATGGAGGGCTTAAAGCAAGATGGACAAGAGTTACATAGAATGAGAAGGCATAGGTGGGTTTGGAGTCTCACTAATGGCGGGGTGACCCACAATGATGAGCCCAAAGAGCCACTAAATACTCACCAAAGCATCCAAGTTTTATTGCTCCCCAATTCTATCTAGACCATGGTGTTCACATTCCATCTCTATGACTTCCTGCCACTAGAATTTTGGGCAATCCATTTCTCTTTTCCACACTCAAGTTTTCACATTAGTAAAATGAGGAGATATAAGTACATGACTTTTCATGAGCTTTCCAGCTCTAAGTCCTATAATACATAGGATCCTGCCATACAATTATTTGGGTAAGGGGATGTGGTGCTACAGTCAACATCCTCAGGGAGCTGAAATGGCCCCGGGGGAATAAGACAAAACCTCTTTATAGCTATACCAGCCCTCTTCTGCTTGCTTTCTTCTCTAAATAAAAGGTGTCTGAGGCTAAAGCTAACTTCTCTGTGCCATCCATCCCATTCCTTCCTTCCTTATTTGGGATCTTTATTTGTTGATTATCTCTTAATTCCTTCAGTCTTTTCCTTTCCTCTGATCCCTCTTCCAACTCTGTCATTCACTACTTTCTCTTTGATAACAAATCATTCTCCATTCCTACTTGCAATAATAATCATCATAGTCATAATAAGTAATTTTCCCTCAGTCCTTTGGCTCACTCAGACTATTACATTTCTTTCTTTCTCTTTCCTGCACAACTTGAGTTGTCTATATTCTGTATACACATCTCCACTAACTAGTAGTCAATCTTCACACTGCCCTTACCCTTTGCTAGCTGCCTTCTGTCCCCATCCTTCTACAGAAAGTGCTTTCTCAAAGGTCACCAGTGATCTTCCAAAGACCACAGCTAATGGTCTAGATGCCAATCATCTTTCTTAACCTTCATGTTGCATTTGAGATTGCGGATCACTTCTTTTCTTGATTACATATTCTTCATGTCCTAGAGTAGAGATTGAATAGACATTTGTTGGGTGAAATTGAATTACATTGTCACTTGCTATGTGACATTGGGTAAATCACAAAATCTTTCAGGAACTCAGTTTCCTTATCAGTAAAATGAGGATTGCCTTAGATATCTAAGATCTCAATATGCTCTGACGTTCTGTGATTCTTTGATATACTTTTCTTTGTAGTTAATAATAATGCAACATCCTTTTCTGATTCCTGTCTTCCTGCTCTGCCTGATCTTTCTTTCTCCCTACCTATTTCCTCCTGAGACTTAAATGTGAAGTTCTCCTCTGGTCTATCCTTGATCCGTTCTTCTTCATGCTCTCCACCTTTCCCCTTGACATTCTCATCTACTCTGATGGTTTTAACCATCATGTTTAAGTAGATTAAGACCACAGCGAAACCTCCATTTCTAATCTCTTTTCCAAACTCTAGTCCCTTCATCTCCCACTACATTGTGGACATGTTTATCTGGATATCCCACTGATATACTGGCTCAGTAATTGTGGCTCTGAAATTCAGCATCTCCCTGAGCCCACCACTTTCATGGGTACATGGGAATACACAGTTCTCCTTCTTTATATGCTACAAACTATCACTATACCTCCAGCATAATGATTTCCTATGGATTAGTGACAGCTTTGAGTCTCAACAATACTGTCCAGAAAGCATCAATGAAAGAAAAACAAACTCCACAAATAATCAGAGATAGCTTGGTATAGTGGAAGGAGAAATGGGTTTCTAGGTTGAAAAAAGTGAGTTCAGGTCCTAATCCTGAAAGGCACTATCACTGTGACCTTGGGCAAGGTACCTCCACTTTCTGAGCCTCAGGTCCCTGATCTGTAAAATGAGAACAATAATCTTTGTACTATTTGACTCACAAAGTTGATTCACATTACAAACTTATTTTATGTGATCCCTTCTCCTCCTCCTCCCACCCTAACACACACATACTCTGCATTCAAGCTATACAGGCCTACTAATGGTTAGGTGTGGTGATATCATCGTTCAATCATATCCAATTCTTTGTGATTCCATCTTTGATTTTCTTGGCAAAGATACTTAAGTGATTTGCCATTTTTTTCCTTCAGCTCATTTATCAGATGAGGAAACTGAGGCAAACAGGATTAAGTGACTTGCCCAGAGTAACACAGCTAGGAATGTCTGAGGCTAGATTTGAAGTCAGATCTTCCTGAATTCAGGCTTGGTGCTTTATACACTGCACTACCTAATTGCCCATTAGTGATGGGTATGATGATACATGCTTGCAATCCCTTCTAATGATGAGGCTGAGGTTGGTAGATCATTTGAGTTGGGGAGTTTTGAGTTTCAGCAGGGGTAGAGCCCAATGTGTTCCATACTAAGTTGGCACCAATATGGTGACACCTGCAAGAAGGATGGGAGACAACAGCCATGGTATCTAAAGATGAAATAAATGGCCCAGGTTGAAAAAAGCAGGTCAAAACTTCTGTACTTATCAACAGTAGGATCAATCCTGTGTGTGGCCTCCACTCTCCCATGTTTCTTGTGATCAGGAGACATACTCTCACAAAACAAAAAATCCTATTACCTGTCCCCACAAAGTAGTCATTCCTTCATGCCTTTTGCACATTCTGTTCCCTAGCTGCTTATGAGATATACTCTCTCCTCATCTCTCCCTATCAGAATATCATGTCTCCTGCACGAAGCCCTCCCTGATTGCTCTAATTGTAAGTTTTCTCTACCTTCTCACATGATCATGTATTTAACAATCTTACTCCTCCTCAGATCCCATTATAGAATGTAAGCTTCTTTAGGCCAAGGAATATTTTTCTTTTGGTGTTTTATATATGTATTATGTGCCCAAGACAATGTCTAGTACACAAGAGATGTATAATTAAATGCTTGATGAATTGAATTATAAATTGTTATGCCATTTTCATAAGATACTATGAAAATGGGAGCCATATGTGATTATATGCAACAAATATTCTCTCTATAAGTTCATAGCTTTTCTGTTTCCTCATAAATTAGAAAAGATGTCGAGGAAGATAAGGGATCTTGGTTCAGGTCTCCCCTTTGGGCTTCAATATTACCTCTGTTTTGGAAAAGTTTAATAAAGATCCATGGCTGTAGGTGCTTCTAGGTTCAACTAAAAAACAAACAAAAAACTTCTATTACTTGGTCACAGAAAAGGGATAAAACTATTCCTTAAATGACTGTTAATCTGCTGCACACACAAGTACATGCACACGTGTACAAACATACAAGTATACATACTTTCACATGTTATAAGTCAACGATAAAAATGATAATAACTATCATAAACTAATCCACAAACTGCCACATGAGCAATATAGTAGACTGGAAGCATCACAGAGAATGGCTTATTGAACCTTTAGTAGTCAATGTGATGCTACCAGGCATGCTGCCTTTGGTGTTTTCCTACCTCTTCCAGTTCTGGAACCATCGCATCACTGATATCATTGTGACTCAAAAGGCTGCTCGTATCTGTTTCCCTTTGGCCCCACTTATCATTCATGTAACATTTCACACCAAAGTCAACTTGTCCTGGTCACCCCTCCCATGTATGTGTTGTCTTCTTCTATTAGATTACAAACTTCTTGAGGACAGACACTGTCCTCTTTTGAAAAAAATTATATATCCAGTGCTTAGCATGGTACCTGGCATATAATAAATCCTAATTATAGTTCATTCATTCATCTCAGGGCACAACTTTCCAAGTCAATAGCAGAGTATACCACAAAGACAGAAAAAATGTTTGTCAAATTGACCTGAAACACATATGTTGAAGCATGATCCCCTACTTAGAATGACTCCTTAGGACATGGTTTCAGTGAGCAGCTCATGAGTTATTCACAACCCTTCCTTGCTTGGTAGTGTTATCCACAGCCCAGGTTAGTATTAATAATAAAAACAACCTCATCACAGACTAGATTATCTAGTCCAATCCTTTCACTTTACAGTAGTGGTAGTATAACACTATATAGTATACATGTATATATATGCATGTGCATACACATATTCATATATGTGTATCTCCTATGGTCACAGAGATAGAATGAATCATTACAAATGATCACTAGCCCAACCCTCTCATTTTACAGAGCTTCCAGTTAAGGTCTTCAGAGTGAAAGTGGCTTGCCATTGGTTGCATAGAGAAGCAATGACAGGTCAGGCCTTTTCATTCTTCCATCTATATCAAGCCACCTCCACCACCATTTATATTTAATTAATGCTCAAAGGATGTAGAGCCTTTTACATCCATCATCTCCTATGATTCTCACAAGTACACGAGTAATCTTGTCTCTATTTGACAAAGGGGGGAAGTGATAGAGATGAGAAATAATGAATCTGGGGTTGTGGAACTCTTGGGAATCACCCAATCATGGTGAGAGTTGGAAAAGCCTTTGAGACCATCTGTTTCTAAAATGTCTATTTTACAGAGAAGACAATGGAGGAGACTTGCCCAAGACTACATGCTAATAAATTCAATGATCAGAATAAATCTTCCGACTTCCTAGTCATTATTCAATTCACCGGAGATAGCGCACCACCAAAGTGGTGGTCTTTTTTCCCCATCTTTTCACTAAAACTGTACTGATATCTTCTATTTTCACATTGCCTACATTTATCCCTTTGTCACTCCCACTCCTCTCTCCTCTCCCCCAGAGAGCTACCTCACATAATGAATCAATAGAGCTTCTTTAGGAAACTGGTGTGAACAGTATTTCCAGTCTTTTCACTGATGCACTTGATTTCTCTGTAGTTCAAGCAAAGTTCTGAAATTGTAAGCTTCTCTCAGTCAAAGACCCTGCCTCCATCCTTCCCTTAAATCCTCCCAAAGTCTGGCACCAGGATGATTCTCATCCTAGCACAGGGAAGGACTCCTCGAAAATCAGAGATAAAAGATTATCATTTTGGAGCTCATAGGTCATTTGGAAGTCATCTAAGTTTCATCTGACAAATGAGAAAACTGAGGCCTCAGAGAGATTACAGGACTAGTCCTAAACCATACATATAGGTAACTCCAGGTCTTAGAGTCCACAGTCAATATTTTAACCATGGTAGCACTCTGCCTCCTTTTATTTTCAGTGAATACTGAAAATGGAGAACTAAATTGTCAAGTGGGGAAGATAGCCTACTTAATATCTCTCTGCCTGTTTCTTTACCTATAAAATGAATTTAATCATGTCCCCCTACCTCAGGAGGATTTTGTGAAAAATAACTTTCCATTAAATGACCTCTTTTAAAGTACTTTGAAAAGATCTAGGGCTTCACAAAACATCTCATAACAATTTGAATTCAGAAAGAAGTCATCTCAAGAATGCCTTTTGATTTGAAGTGGGAAGTTGGCAGGATTTGGGATAATACCTTTTCATACTCAGGCTGTACAACTTGGACTTTTGATGAGTAATAACAGCTCCCATTTGCATAGCTCTTTGATTGTTTATCAAACAACCCTGAGAGGCAGATAATGCAAGTATTATTAAAAGATAAGAAAAATTAGGTTCAACAGAGTTTGTAGGTTCACAGTATTTATACCACAAATAGACATGAGATCATTTAGTCTAATTTCTTTATTTTTTAAATGAGCAAACTAGTGTTCAGAAGCAAAATTATTTGCCAAAAGTAACATAGCTGGTATCAGAGCTGAAACTCCAAGCCATGTTTTCTGACTGCAAATATAACTTGCTCACTTGTTTTCAGTCTGTTCTACTACATGACCTAACATTGTTAATGACTATCCATGAAAACGTGACTTTAAGAATGATATGAGGGGAGTTAATATTGTAGGAAGAATGCAGGAAATGGAAATGTATAGTCACAAGGAGGGGAGGGGTCAATGGAGGTGGGAATGCAGACAGAAAGTTTGGAAAGGTCCTAGGCATGGGTTAGTGTGTGTGTGTGTGTGTGTGTGTGTGTGTGTTCATGAATGTATCTCACTAGTTCATCTATATAAGATGGAGGGGTGATCAGAGCCAGGGACAGGAACCTCTGATTAGCTAAAGGTAGAGAACTTGTGCCTAGTCTGTGAAATGGAGGGTAAACCCAAATGAGCTGGGGCAACAAGGTTGGACACTCAGAGGCCCAGGGGATTTTGGTACCAGATGGAACAAGGAGTGGAAGCAAGGAGAAAGGTGAGAGGAGAGAAAGAAGGGACCTTAACTCAAGGAGTTCTTGGGTTCATGAAATATATGTATTTCTCTGTGTGTATGTATATATGTATGTATGTGTATATATATATATATATATATACCTAGCCACAAAGTATATATATTTATACACAGCATATAGATATATAAGTACTCTATTTATTTGTATGTACATATATGTATGTATATATTATAGATACATATACTCTGTGTACACATACACACATATATACTCTAGTGTATGTATGTGTGTGTACATAAATATATATATAAACACATATATACGCATATAACACTTTGTGTTATGTACTCTGTATGTATATATATACATGTATATGTATGTATACTGGTATATATATTCTGAGTGTATGTATGTGTGTGCATATATTATATATATACACACACACTGCATTATATACTCTGTGTATATATTTATATAAATATGTATACATACTCTGTGTATATGTATATATATAAAACTGTATGTTAACATAATTGTTTTTTCTTTGTAATTCTATTTTATTTAATGCATTTAAAAGCATGATTCTGAGAAGTGATTCATAGACTTCATCAGACTGCTAGAGCTGTCCACGACACAAAACTGTCAAGAATATCTAACCTACTCCAACTCTTTCATTTTAAAAATGAGTAAACTGAAACCTACGTTGGAAATGACTCACTGAAGGTCAAATGGTCCATCTACAACCTCCCCTTCTTCTTCTCCCACTCACTACTCAAGTTCCTGCTGATTGCTGATTTTACCAATGGAGTGGAACTGCTGTTTCCAAGATTATCAATGATTTCCACATTTTAGAATCTGATGGATTTTCCTCTATCTTCATTCTTCTAGACTTTTTTTTTTTTGCAGCATCTGATCATTCTCTCTCCTCCTGGATACTTTCTCTTTCCTTGTTTTTGTAACACTACTGTCTCTCAGTTCTCTTCTCTGTCTCTTTTGCTAGATCATCATCCATCCTGCATCCCCTCTGAATAGGTATATCAGGAAGTTCAATGACTTCCTGCTGTTATCTAGAGGGTAAATTGCAGGTAAAATCCTTCATAATTTGGCTCTGTATCGCCAGCCTACCTTTTAAGGACAATCTCATATCATACTCCTCTATGCACTCTATATCCCAGTCAAACTGGTCTAATTAATATTCTTCGCATTTGTCATTCAATCTCTTGCCTTCATCCCTTTGTGCATCTCCCCCCACCCCACTTGGGATGCACTCTCTCCACTTCATCTCTTCTTGTTTTTGACCTCTTTATTGAACGCCTTTCCTAATCCTGCTAGACATTAGCACTCTATCCCTCCTAACTGCTTAACAGATTTTATCTGGTGTTATCTACCCTACTGTTCCCTGCTAGTGAAACATTAAATTTTGGGGAACAGAGATTATTTTTAAATTTCCTCTTTGTATCCAAAACATCTGTTACCATGCCTTGCACAAAATAGGTCCTGAATAAATGTATGAACTATTATTAAATAGAAAAGCCAGGATCTGAACTTAGATTTCTGAATTCAAATCTAGCACTCTGTATTTTCCCCAATATATCTAACATAAGTCCCTGTTTCAGTAATCACCTGTAAATAGTTTGTTATTTCATTCATTTCAAGGCTTCTGGATAATTAACAATTGAAAATGTGTGCTATTTTGTGTTTTTATAATATCCAAGTTATATTTTCATGTTGAGCTTTTCTATTTTTCAGAATCATTCAAATGGACCTTGACCTCTTGCTGAATTAATTTCAAGCATTAAACTTTAATTATATACTATTTTGTAACTAGCTGTGAAATAATATTTATTCTTCTGTTTTCTTTTTTTCTTAAAATACATTCCTAATCAGAGAAAGACCAATCCAGGAGGTAAAGAATGGATGAACAGACAATGAGTGAATGAATGAAAAAAAGCATGTATTAGGCATATGATAGGTAGTGATAGTCTAGTGGATAGAAAGCCACCCCCTGCCTGAATTGTGCCTCTGTTGTGTGACCATGGGCATGTATCTACAGGCCAGGTAGTTGTTGTTTCAGATATGTCTGACTCTTCATGATGCCCTTTTGGGTCTTCTTGGCAAAGATACTGGAGTGCTTTACCATCTCCTACTCCAGTTCATTTTACAGATGAGGAAACTGAGGCAAGTAGGTTTAAGTGACTTGCCCAGGGTTACACAACTAGGAAGTATCTGAGGCTGGGTTTGAACTCAGGTCTTCATGACTCTAATACTGCCACCATATCCACTGCTACACCAAGCTGTCCCCCATACCAAGTACTGTCAAACTTAAATAAAAATGGGGGCTATTAATCCTTACATAAGGATCCCTGAAGTCACATACTGTAATATTATGTACTCTTTATGGTATTTTGTTTATTTTGTTAAATATTTCCCAATTACATTTTAATCTGGTGTAAGTCTTATACCAGCCAGTACTGCAGGACCTACATTTCACACTTCTGCTCTAGGTGACTTCCTAAGACTAGAAATGCCCATGAAGGTGTCAACTTGCATTCATAGAGAAGGTTTCTTCAGTAACGAATTGTCTATACCAACAAAGTCTATCATACTTTATGACAAGCACTGTGTTAATTGCTGTTGATACAAAAAACCAAACCAAACCATAGTCTCTGCTCTCAATGAGGAGGATGCAGCATGCAGAGGATGGTTTGCTTACAAGGTAGTTGGAAAGTCCCCAGTGGGACCTTGAGGGTATAAATGACAACACAGTTATTAAAACCTTGTGGTTGGCATAATAAGTAACCCAGTTTGGCTGGTTCTGGAAGGAGTATAAGGCATATGTCCAAATACAACTTTTTTAGTGAAATTTGGATTGCTAGAAGCATGTAAATATTTGACGTCAAACTATTTGAAATGGCAGACTTGGGTAGGAAGAATTTTCAGTCCTAGGTCTTCAGGTCTTCAGCTACTAAGGTATTGGTTGCAGCAGTATTGTACCATGTAGAGACAATTCCAATGTCCAGTATTGAACTGTGCATTTCCCTTTTCCTTCTCCTCAATTTATAAGTTTAATGGTAATGAATAAGGGCCTGGACTTCTTTGAAAGACATCTATTAGAAGCTAGGACAAATTGGGCTGTGAAAGAAGGGTATAAAGTAAGTCCAGGGGAGTGGAGAGGACCTGCAAATACTGTAGTGATATTAGCCCTATTTTGGATTCAGAAAACCGAGTTGAAATCCTGGCTCTGCTACTGACTCTACTTTTGAACTCTGGAAAGTTCCTTCACTTTGGAGGTCTCCATTTTGTCCTGTGTAAAAAAAGTGGGGGTGGGGAAAGGTTGGATTCCTCGAAGGCCTTTTCAGTTCTAAATCCTATAATCGTCAAACATGCCAAATGCAAGAAACTGGGCAAGAGAAGAAATAAATCACAAGCCAAGTCGAAGGGGACAGAAAAATGCAAATCATTCCAGGTAAAGCCAGGCAAAGTGGTCAGAAAGGAGGAGCACAAGTCAAAACCAAGGAACCTAAGAGTAAATGAGAAGACAAGCTATTGGGTGATCTGGAAGACTGACTTCTTTCTAAAAAAAAACCTTTACATCATATCAGGTCAACCCTACTCACATCCTGAAGAGTATACTACATATAAACCTGAATCTTGCTATTTTTAGAAATTTTCAAGTTAAACGTTTATGCTGAGCCCTACTTGGATTCCTACTGGAATCACTTAAATGTTTTTATTTTTGGCATCTTATTGGATTAATATCAAAGATGAAACATTAATTATGTGCTGTTATGTAATTTACTAGTTAACTTATCCCTCCTTCCCTTCACCCTCCCTCCCCCGGCCCCCTGTGTATCACTAGCTAGGGAAATTATTTCAGACAGCCCAGGAGGTTGAAAACATTTCAGCATCCTGGCTTCTGACATTACATTACATTAAGTTTCGTGAGCACTTTGCCACAGAACAGTGACTGGGACCAAGGCTACTCGGGAGGGGGCATCATTCTACATTCAGAACTCACATAGAGTAAAACTAGAGCAAGTTATGTGGTAAGTGATCAATTGTAACAACTGCTACATATCATTGACAGCCTGTTTCCTCAATTTTTTTGGGGGGGGGCTGGAGTTTGAATAGCAGCTGTTTTGTACATTTGTACATTAGGAGAATTCCAGAACAGGAAGAGACCTTAGAATATGGAATAGGGACAGTGAAAATCAAAAAGTGTCTTAGAACATAACTCCCTCACTCCCAGCCTTGCCCTCTACATGCCCTACCTTCCCATCACCCTCCAACCCATGCCCAGAAATATTCTCCCTTATCTCTTTGGCTAAATCTTTCTCTTTCTTTTAAGACTCAGCTCCATGAAGACTTCTCTACAGCTTAAAATTGAAAGATTCTTTACTCACTAAAGATTTTCCTAAATTATTTAATCTAGGTCTCCTTGGCCAACATCACAAACACCTTTTACGTTATACTGGGTATATGTGTATGCGTGTTGTATCTCATTCTAATAGACTATAAGATCACTGAAGACAAGATGGAAATTGTGCTATTTCTCATATTTATAAACCCATTGCTTAATAAATCAAGCAACTAATTACCATTTACTAAGCGTGTACTATATATAATACTGGGGATAAAAATATAAAAATGAAACATTCTTTGCCTTAAGGAAGCTCTCTAATGAGAGATATAAAATAAATGTATAATACATCTAAGATTCACTCACTAACTTGCATTAGTACCTAGAGACTGGGGTTCCCAGAGCATCAGCTAACTACAACCCCTCTCAAGATTCTATAGGATGATTTGTAGGGTTAGGTTTTTCTACTGTTTATCATAAGCCCTTACCAGTGACTATCAGGCTGATGATCGGTCAAGCTTTATTAGCTTTTAGAAAAAGTGTTAACTAAGGAGCAAAAGAAAAGGCAGCTATTATAGAAACACTTTACTTCCTCCCCACCAAAAAATCAGAGTCGCATTCTCTCCTTTGTATACGCAAGGACCCTAGGGAAGGTATGCTGAAAGTTAAAAACTACATTGGCTAAAATGAAAACTCACAATCCCTACTTATTAGAAATCCTTTTCTCCTTTTGTGGCATCTACATGAAGTTCCTTTTAGGTATATTTCTCTACTGGTCTACTAGACTTACTGTTCTTACACTGTCCAAGGTGGTTTTCCTTGGTAAATGCCCAGTGTTTCTCTCAGCTACCAGTGCTGATTCTACCATCAGCCAAAACTACTTCAGGCAGACTGCTACTGATGCTATGGAAAATCCCCATCTTCAGATGTCTTTCACAATTCATGAGGTTATTACTTTGTTAATGGATTGGGGAATAAGCCACCACCCTCCCCAAGGCAATTCATTCCTAGTAGTTATTTACTAATGATCTCGACCACCATGCAAATGTCCGGATTTGAACAAAGTTCTTGTTTTTATACAGTATTCAAAGAGCTGTGACTTGATCTACTCAGAAAACAGTAAGATACTTCCCATGTGTGATGTCATCTGCCTTTCCTCTAGTGACCCAAAAGTCTTTTAATCTTTTCAAAGTGATTAATGACTTTTTCACAACTAGTTCCTGAATTTGAGTGTGATTAAACTGGCATGTCTAGACTATCTGTGATTAATTGGAGATGGGAATGAATCCTACTTTTATACACATACATATACATATATGTATTTATGTATATATGTATATATTCAATGTAGAAAGTGATTAGGTGACACAGTAGATAGAGGGCCAGATCCAGAGTCAGGAAGACTCATCTTCCTGAGTTTGAATCTGGCTTCAGACACTTACTAGCTGTGCATGGGCAAATCATTTAATCTTATTTGCCTCAGTTTCTCCATCTGTAAAATAAGCTAGAAAAGAAAACGGCAAACCACTTCAGTATCTTTGTCAAGAAAATCCATATGAGGTCATAAAGAGTAGAACGTGATGAAAAGATTGAATAACAACAAATAAAAAAAACATACAAACTGAATATAAGGTAGTTTCAATATGAAGCACATTAGAAACTGTGGATGGGGAGACAGGGAATCAGTAAAGCCTTCGAAAAAAGTGAGGTTGAGCTGTGAAGGCACATTAGTGGACTCAGAGATGGATAAAGTTTCAGCACAAAACAATGTAAGACAAAATAGAACATGGTGACTGCAAAAGAGATATAGAAGTAAGGTTGTAGCCTAGAGTGGGGAACATCTCTTCTGCCCAGGGTACAGAATGACAGAGGCTTCATGGAGAAGGCGATCCCTTGGATGTTAATTACAGAGATTTTAGCAGGACCTGAGGGCTGGGAAATATGGGGGCTGATTGCATACCCAAAAAGAAATCTAGAAGTCAGATTGCACTCCAGGGAAAAATCAGAAATAACCTGACTGAGTCAATGAAAGCATGAAAATATGGAAAATGTCCAGAAAACAGCATGAGGGTGAATTTGTTCTCATTAAGAAGGATGTGAATGAAGCCTATATGAACAAGATGGGACTGGAATCCCATCTGGAAAACCTGACCCATGAGATTAACAGGCAGCTATATGAGGAAGAGATCTGAGAGATGCAGTCCCAAATTTCAGACACCTTTGTCTATGGACAACAGCCTCTCCTTGGATCTGGATGCCATTACTGCTGATGTCTGAGCCCAATATGAGGAGATTGCCAACCACGGCTGGGCTGAGGCTGAGACCATATGAGGAACTGCAGACCCTGAGTGGGAAATATGGAGACAACCTTCACCACACCAAGATGGAGATCTCAGAGATGACCAGGAATATCAACAAGCTTCAGGCTGAGATTGAGGCACTCAAAGGCCAGAAGGCTGTCCTTGAAGCCTCCATCACTGATGTGGAACAGCATGGATAACTGGCCATCAAAGAGGCCTAGGTCAAGCTGTCTGAACTGAAACCCACCCTGCAGAAGGCCAAACAAGACATGGCCCACCAGTCCCGGGTGTACCTGGAGAGGATAGACATTATGTTAGCCTTGAACATTGAGACAGCCACTTATAGGAAACTGTTGGAGGGTGAGGAGAGCAGACTCGAGTCTGGGATGCAGAACATGAGCATTTACAACAAGGTCACCAGGAGAGAGTACTCAACTGGGTTCAGCTCTGGCTATGCAGGTCTCACCTGGCCTCTGCTATGAGCTGAGCTCATTTCAGTCCACTTCTGGCTCTGGTCTCCCCTCTCACAGCCTAGTCAGTAAGGCTGTGATGATAAAGAAAGTGGAGACCAAAATGGGAAGCTGATGTCCGAACCATCGGATGTTCTCCCAAGTGAGAGGTTATCTTGCATACTCACAACCCATCCCTTTCTTGTACTCCAAAGAATTTCAAGGATACCCAAGGGAAGACGGGATGGGGGAAGATATTGAAGAGACCTGCATTATAGGTCTCAGTTATACCTTCTATTTTGCCTTGCCTGGGTTCCTTGCTCTTGTAAATATCCTTGAAACACTTGGTGTTTTCAGAAGTAAACACAATTCACCATTTCTAAAATAACTAAGTGAAGTGAAACTAAAATAATGATACTGATAAAGATGATGATGATGACTTATGTTTCCTAATCCTAAGGCAATACCCCTTTGTTTTCTTAGCTGATAAATAATATTTGTACCATCTATTTTCCAGATGAGGGAAGTATATTCTCCACAGAGGAAGTACCATGAATCAACATTATCATCATCCTTCCAGCTCCCAAGTTAGAGGACCTAAGTCCAAATACAGCCTCTGATGCTTCATAGTTATGCATCCTTGGTATAACAGAGAGAATGCTGTACTTGGAATGACAAAGACCAAAGTTCAAAACTTTCCTCAGAAACTTACTAGCTGTATTAACTTAGGTAAGTCACTTACCCTCTATCTGCCTAAGTTTCTTTAGCTGTAAAATGGGAATGATAAGAACAGCCATTTCCCAAGATGATTACGAGGATAAAATGTGATAATATTCGTTTTCGTTGTTGCAGAACCTGACCAATAATCCTACAATATCCTGAAAGTGTGCTTATCCAGCCTTCATTGTCCTTATGTGTGATATGGGAAAAACAATATCCATCATACTTGTCTTATATATGCACTATATGGAAAGAGATTTATAGTTGGCAGTCTAAATCGAGTAAGTTTTATTATTCAAACAGCATAATGGTCTTAGTAGACAGAGAATAAACCCTGGAGTCAGGAAAACATTGGTTCATATCTTACTTCTGATATACACTAGCTGTGTGATCATGGGTAAGTTATCTCTCAGTGCTCTAGGCAACTCTCTATGATGATAAGTTACAGAAAAAGGGCCAATCTGATTTATCCAAAGGAGTTTCCATTGTGGGAATTCTTTATAGATCCAGACCCCATCTTCCCTTACCCCACTCAACTTCTAGTATATTAGGCTCTTTTGGCACTGAGCTTACAAAGATAAAAAAATGACACAGTCCCTTGTCTTAAGAAGTTTACCATCACTGGGAACAAGAAGGAATCAGAAATAGACACACTATGTGTAAATAAGGATAATACGATGCAGAAAGTATGATAATGGCAATCACAAGATTCCTAACTATACATTCCTAATATACTGTAAGAAAATCTGAAGGTGCATGGGAGGGACTTTTTAAGTAAGCCTAGATAATTGTCTAAATCTTGAAGGTTCTCCGAAGCTGGTCCTGGGAGAGGAGGATTTCACCCTGTTAAAATGTGAAGATTAGTTAATTGTGAGACAAATGATTGGTTATCATAATGATTATTAAAATTATGATGATTTGTGTCTGATATCCTACCAACTACCTTGGTGGTAATTGAGAGATGCCTGTGTAAATATCAGAAATTTTCCAGGAGAGCATTGTGAATGAAAACTCAACTCACATAAGCAGCAAAAAGCAGCATTCTAGCCAGTATAGCTTTGTCGATACTGGAATAAGTGTTTAAGTAGCCAAAATAATCAGCAAACTCATTCTGTTCTCATTATGTACTTTTAAAGAATCAATAGCCAAAGGAGGATGAAGTGTTTTCTCTCCCATCTCTTTTCTATGCTACAGCAGACTTTCATAATGTAAGAAGATAACCTAATTGTTTCACTATTCCAAGTGAGCTCTGCACAACTGTGGTTTCCAAATTCGACTCTTATGTGATTAGCTCCTATATGGCTTTTTTTCACATGCACTAAGACAGGCAACATCCATGGAAATACTCCTTAGAAATGTGCCTACAGGGACCAAGCATTTGACCCATCCTTCAGCCCTTAGAGGGGTTATGAGACCTACCATGTTCTGTATGGTTCTGTCCATAAATCAAGACTCTACTGCAAGGCAGCCTGTCATATGTTTCTAGATGAATGACTGTGAACAAAATAAGCAAATCAATGTGTCTTCTATAGGTAAAGTGCTCTGCATTTTCAACTCATGTCCAAACTGTAACGAATAATATGTTTTTCAGGTTCTGATTACCTCTCTCAGGAAAAAATGGGAAGAGGTTTCTAGTCTGGCTTGCTACCTGTGGTCTAAACTGTAAATGTTGCTGGACTGGTTTCCCTGAGGTGCAGCTTTGATTACCTGAGCACAAACACCTTCCATGGCTCCCCATGACTGAATAAAGTTCAAACTCCTCAGTATGATTTGAAAGATTTGATTCAATTTGGCTCCAGCTGATGTTTCTAACCCTGTCTTACAATTCTATTATTTAGGTTAACTGAAGTACCCAGTGATCCCTGAATGTGCCTCAGAGGCACTTGACTTATTTATCTAATTTTCTCTGCATCAGATTGGGTGCTTTTTGAGGGTAGGGGTGACCTTTTATCTTCCTTTGTATTCTTAGCACTTAGTACAGTATGTGGTACATGCCAGATGCTTAATACATGTTTGCTGACTGACTAACTTTTCCCCATCTCTTTCTGTCAAAATTCTTCCTGTCTTTCAATGTCCAGACCACATACCATCAAACCTTACCTGGTTCTCTTATCTGCAAGTTTCTTTTCCCTAGGACCCTTAGGGGGAAAATATAAAGCAGAGACCTAGAATGCTTTAAGAAAAATTATTTAGAGCTAGGTGGATCACCAGATATTTCAAGGGATACTTTAATTTGGTCTAGAAGGAAAAGGATAATTCCATTTAGGAGAGATGTAATGAAGGGAGTCCTTGGAACAGAGGACAATCTTCACAAATGCACATCAGTGAGGCAACATCAGTCAACCATTCAATATAGAAAAAAATTATTCAATGTCTATACTATGCCAGATGCTGTGCTAGGCCCTAGGGATATAAAATCTAAATAGCTTCTGACCTCAAGAAGCTTTTATTCTATAAGAACAAACATGAATTTTGGTAAGGGTATCCAAGAATCATTACATAGCATATATGAAACAAATACAAGATTATTTGAGGGAGATTCACTAAAAGCTTGGGGTGAGTTCAAAAAATGCCTTATGTAGAAAACATGGTCTAAGTTGTGTTTTGAAGGAAACCTGGGAATTCTAAGACATAGAGAGGTAATGAGAGTGCTTTCCAGGCATAGGAGAGAGCCTATAGCAACTCACGGAGATGGAATGTTTGGTCTGAGCAGTAGTAAGAGGGCCTGTTTTATTGGAGTATATAGTACAGAAAAGGGATTGAAGTATAGTCAGACTGGAAAAGCACATAGACACCATATTGTGAAGAACTCTCAGCATCAGATAAAGGAATTTGTTTTGATTCAGGAGGTAATAGAGAGTCACTGCAGGTTTTTTGTTTTTGTTTTTTTTGCTATTATTGGTGATACTTGTTTCTTTAAGCAAATGAGTAATACAGTCAGACCCACACTTTAGGAGTATTACAGTCTCTTTTTATCTGTCCAAATTAAATTTTCCTATCACAGACCAGGGCCCCATGGTGTGTACTTAGTGTCACCCATCATAGCTCACATAGTATTTATCTCAAAAGTAGGCTACTCACTACCCAGAAATCCAGATTCTCCCAAGATGTAAGCTTGGTACTCAGACTAAGGAAGCTCTTTGAGAAGCTATATTCATTCTTTACAGACATCAGTTTATAACCTTAGGCACAAGGGCATAAGAGTAAAAAGATGGAGCTCATCTTCATGCCTCCTACCTCCCATTTTATGGCTTCTCTCCCTGGTTGCTGCCTAGTGTTTTTATAAATGCATTTATCATAAAGGAAAATAGTCCAAGAAATTAAAGCAATGAATTAGTGGATTGGTCCTCTCAGCAGAAGCAGTGGGAAAATATCTAGTTTTATTGTCTGAGCATCTAGATTAAAATGCTAGCTGGGCCTTTTATTATCTGTGTGAACATGGGGAGTGACTCTGGGGGCCTCCAATTGTTTCCTATTTTATAAAATGAAAGGATTAGATTATATGACTTCAATGATCCCTTCTCACTTTGAATTTATGTTCTACTGCTCTCTGAGTATGGTACAATGGATGAATGGAATTAGATGAATGGAATTTTAGAGGTGCAGTCAAATTATTTCAGAGTTGAGAGGATTCCTTAGCAATCACCTGGTCCAACTTCTACCTCAGAAGCAATATCCTAGACCAGTGGTAACAAACTCAAATAGAAATGGAGGTCATACCGTACTGCAGGTAGTATGTTGACTTAGGAAATCACATATTAACATTATCTGTTTCTTAATGTATCTTCATTTATTTTGTTCAATATTTCCCAATTATATTTTAATCTGGTTTAGGCTGTATTCAGAAGTGTTGTCTGGAGCACTGGACATCTCTGCCCTAGACAACATCTTGAATAAGTGGTTACCAAATCTTTATTTGGATACTCTTCATTGCCTATCAAGAGAATCTTTTGCATTTTTGAGAGCTCCAGAAAGTTCCTTCTGAAATCAGTCTCTTAGAAATTCCCACTCATCTCTTCAAATTCTAGCTTCTTTTGCCTGTGAGTCCTCAAAATCTTTGAAAACACATGTTATGTTCCCTCTTAAGCTTTTCTTAGAACAAAGAAATAAAAGAATGATGGACAGAGTGGAATCCATGTAAAGGATATATTTCCAAGGTTCGGGACCACTCAAAGAAAGCCATCTTCATTATCCTCTACCAAGACTGAATCAATTCAAGATAGGCCTGAAAATAGACTTTACTGCTCATTTCCACAATGCACTACCCTTAATGAGGCCTATTATTGCCAAGACACAAGGGTAAGTACAAGGAGCTTAAGGAAGATGTTCAGAAAACCAGGGTTCAAGTTCCACAACTGTCAATAATTGTGTGTGTGTGTGTGTGTGTCTGTGTGTGTGTGTGCGCATATTCCAAAAACATTCACTAAAGCTCTCTGGTCTCTAGGCTCTTCACTGGTAAGATGCCAGAGTAAGACTAAATGATCTGAAATATAATTTCACACTTTAAAGTTCTACAACCCAATGATTTGATGAGCTTCTCACATGCAAATTAATGAAATTAAAACATCAACTTTTAAGTTTTAAACTCTTGAAATGTATATTTCAAATTAGTGCCCACCTATTTTACAACTGTCATTTTACCTCAATTATTAAGTTCATGAGCCTTTGAAATTTGGCTTATTGCTTTTTGATTCAGGCCCCATTACCCTAGGATCATAGAATCTGATATCAGAAGTGAAAATGACCTCAGAAAATAGAACACTTACTGTCAAAGGAAGAGATCTTAGAATATAGAACATGGTAAGTGAGAAGTAGAATCAGTCTTAGAGCAAAAAGGGGGTACAAAAATCACAAAACCCCAGAGCCACATTGGTCTTTAAGACACTTTTATATCTCACTCCTTTTCACTTACTTTAGGGAAGTATATGCCAACCTATACTTTGACAAGCATCACTTCTACAACACAACAAATGGCCTTCAGGTTTTGCCTTTAGAAATTCATTCAAAGGGAACCCACTATCCCCTAGAGAAACCAATTTAACTTCTAGACAGATCTGATTGTGAAGTTTTCTTTCTTTGCATCCTCTCCCCCTTCCTCCTCCTCCTCTTCCTCCTCCTCCTCCTCTTCTTCTTCTTCTTCTTCTTCTTCTTCTTCCTCTTCTTCCTCTTCTTTCTCTTTTTCTTCTTATCTTTCTCTTCCTCTTCTTCTCCTATGACATCAAATTTTCTTCTTTGCAACTTTCACCCATTCCTCAAAATTCTACTCCCCAGAAGAGACACAGAACCAGTTTGATTCCTCTTCCACCTGACCTTCATTCAAATACTTGAAAATAGCATTCTCTTTTCACTTTGTCTCTCTTTTTATTTTTTGCCTAAACACCCAGTTTCTTCAATCAAGATTAATACCCCAAGTTCTCTCTGTCTTTTGCCATTCTAGTTACACTACTTTGGATAATCTCTGTCCATGACCTTCTTAAAATGCATCCCCTCAAACCACACCCAGCACCCTAAATGTAGTCTGATCAGCCCTTGTTGCTGTGGCTCTCTTAATGTAGTCTAATATTGCATTAGTTATTGTGGCTGCCTTTTAAAAAGATGATTCATATTAAGCTGGAACTGAAGTCCATAGAAAACCCACAGATATTTTTCTAAATATCAACTGTCTAGTCATGCCTCCCACATCTTGACTTGTAAAGTTCACATTCTGAACACAAGCACAAGATGTATTTGTCTTTCAAAAATTTCTTCTTTTTAGCTTCTGCTCAGTATTGTAGCTTGTTAAGGTAATTTGAGATTCTGCATCTATCACATCATGCTAGCTAATGTTCCTAGCTGTGTGTCAATGGTAAATTTGAGAGACATGCCAGACAACATTTTACATAAGTCATTGATAAAAATGCTAAACAGCATGGAGAAAGGACAGATCCCTTTGGTCCACCCTAAAAGCAAACAAAACCCAACAAAATAAAAACAAACACAAACCACTGTTCAAATTTACCCACACTTTAACTCATCAATGACTCTCCTTATGTCCAGCCATTAAATCCATTCTGAATCAATCTGTTTTCTGCCCTTGACTATTCTATACCTCTCCATCTTTTCTGCAGTTGTGATACTATTTCCTCAATGTGAGATGATGGTGTTGAATTAAATATATCCAGTCCCCAAGTGAAAATTTATCAAGTTCTTTGTTAAAAATCTAGGTAAACCTCTCTCTCTTTCTCTGTATACACACATATGTATGTATACATATATGTATATACACATATATACATAGATAATACATATATGCATGTATATACACACATAACATACATATATGCACATGTATACACACATATAAGCACATGTATATATGTGTATATATACATACACACATACATATATACACGTGTGTGTATATATATACACATATACACACATATATATATATATATAGACAGACAGACAGACAGACAGACAGACAGAATTTCCAGATCTACCAGCAGAATAACTCTGCCAAACAAGGAAATAAAATTAGTCTGGGGTAGCTAGATGACACAGTGGATAGAGCACCAATCTTGGAGTCAGAAGGACCTGAGTTGAAACTTGGCCTCAGACATTTGACACTTACAAGCTGTGTTACCCTGGGCAAGTCACTTAACCCTAAATGACTCTAAAAAAGTTTAATCTGGTCTTGATGAACCCATGCTGGCTCCCTGTAATCATTGCTACCTTTTCTTTCTTCCTTTATTTTTTTGGAGGGGGGGTGAGAAGTATTTGGCGTTAGGTGACTTGCCCAAGATCACACAGCTAGTAAGTGCCTGAGGTAAGATTTGAACTCATATTGACTTCATTGACTTCCTTTTCTACATGGTCACTAAAATTCCATTAATAATCTATAACATTTTAGAGTTGTGAGGAATATTTGAACATAGAATGTAAACTATCAAAGCAAGAAAGAAATGTATGAGCAGAGGATAATAGACTTCAAAGACAATCTAGTTTAAACCCCTCTTTTTTTATTGATGAGGGACAGAATCTTAAATAAGGGAAGGAACTTGTCTAGGAATCAACATCTCATTTCACTGGCAAATAGAAAGGTGATAACGATAGCTAGCTGGGGTTTAGAGGAAATATAATACTCGCTTTATAAGGGACAAATAACTATTTAATGGCTCCCTCATTACATGACAATTAGAATTCATATCACTGCAGTGTACTTCCATGTCTATTTACGACCTATACAGAACACAGTTATCACACTTGGTACCATTAAGTAATCCACAATTTGCAGTAACAGCCAACATGATGATTACAGAGCACAATTAGCCATGTAATTATCTTGTTATGCTAGAGTAATTACATGGATGCATTGTTTGTATATTACAAGTTACTCATATGACTAATCACAATTTTTCTTTGACACACTGAGAATTGTCCTTGGAGTTGCTCCTCCGATCTTAAAAAATGTCCAACGAATGACAATATTAATGCTATTTCTCCTCAGCCACTGCTAAATGAAAACACTGGGGTCAAAACATTAGAATGATGAGACCTCCCAACTTTACTTCACTGACCAAGACCATGTATCCATGTCAATAGGTAGAATGCAGCATGATGGAAAAACTCTTGTTTTCAGAGTCAAATAATCAAACCAATCTGTGGCACTTACCAGAAGTATGACATGGAGCAAGTCACTTGCTCTTTCTGGATTTTAGATTTTTCAGTCTTTTAAAAGATGAAAAGTTGTTAAATATCCCTCCCAGAGCTAACCCCTAGGTAGATCACATGACAAATGCCATAAAAAATTCTAAACATGCACAAGATCCACTGTCCTTAATTTTCCAGCCATCTCTAATGATGAAAATACAAGACTTTGCTTCTTTTCCCTGAACAACAAGGACCTCTCTATTTCTGCTGACACTTCCCATCCTTCAGGACAAACTCAGATATTTTCTTTTTCTCATATTCCTTTATCTCCTGCAGCATCCAGCTCTCTATCACTCCACAGATATCGATGGTACTTCCTCTGCTATGCAGTTATCATGTTGTATTTAGCACTGGAGATCTCATGTAATGCTTTTATCAGCTCTGCTTGCTAGGCTGCTGTGGAGTGACACAAAGTTTGCTTTTTGCTCTGATATTTATTAACCATGTGGCCCAAAGCATGTCCCTTCTCATCAGTTTTGTGATGGGTCAAGTATAGCAAAGAGTCAGAGATGGCTCAGGTTTTAAGCACAGGTAACTGGGAAGATGGTGGTACTCTCAGGAGAAATTAGGAAGCGAATCAGGTTTGTGAAGGAAGAAGAATTCAGTTTGGGGCATCTGATGAAGATGCTCACTAGTTCTCAGAACTATTTCAAAGATGAGGTACTGGCCTTTTCACAATTCACAGCAGGTTTGTAAGAGGTCTAGAGAATAGACCATTTCTGTACGTTCCCATTCAGGAACTGTAGATTTTGTATGATCATGGGCAACAACTTCTCTACTCAAGGCTCTGGTTTTCCTACCTACAAGATGAAAATAATAACACTTATAAATTGTGAATCGATTAAGCCATTCTGAAAAGCAATATGGAACCATGTCCCTAAAGGGCATCCAACAACACATTCTTATTACATGTTTAAAGTGTACATGTGCACATACATGCATATACCTGCATGTATTTATTTACTCATTTATTGATTTATTCATGTTTGTTTATTTATTTACACACACACACACACACACACACACACACACACACGGACACCCATATATTCATTCTTTGCCTACAAGGAAAATGGCTCATTCTTCCTAAAATTAGAAATAGACTGAATTGTTATGTTGGTCTTGGCTCAGCACTTTCTATACTTCTTTAATTTCTCCTGCTACTGTCACTACATCTAATGATAATGATGACAACCAGCAGGCAACATTAAGTTCTATGAGTTCCTAAGAGTACTAGACCACTGTTTCATTTTTTTGTTTGTTTTTTTCTACCCCAGCACTTCATGGTAACTGACACGTAGCAGGTGTATTACGAAAGCTCTTTGGATTGATTTGGTGGGGTGCTTCCAAAAGGGAACTATTTGGGGCTGGGGGTGGGGGTATGAGATAGTGAGCTAAGCCTTGTCAGACAAATAGCATTTGGGTAGGAAGGAAGCAGTGAGGAAGGCCATCTGACTTTGGGGAAGCAGACCTTAAATGTGTATTTCACTGACACTGTGGTTGGGATGATAGAGCTTAAATTCTGACTACTCCCCTTCTGAGTTCACTTGACATCGGTGAAACTTAGTTTCCTAATTTGTAAAATGAGCATAAAACATGCATTCCTGTCCTGCCTATCCCACAGGGTTACTAAATGGAAATGTCTTGTAACTTAGGCAAACACTTATTCAGTGATATATAAGCGCATAAATGTGTGTATATAAAACTTCCACACATATATGTGTGTACAAACCTACAATACATATATGTGTGTGTATGTATACACATCTTTGAGTGTGTATGCACCTGTATACACATGCACATATAATACATATACACACATGGTCTCTGAGCTCAACTCTGAGTATACAAAGAAGAAAAAAAGCCCTGTCTCCACCCTCATAGTGCTTACAGCCTCATAAGGGAGAGCGCAGCATGCATACCAGTACGCATTATACAAGTTAGAATGGAATAGAGGCAAAGGAGAAATCCAGACAAAGTGCCTTGGGCCAGTTTGAGGAGTGAGAGATCATTTCAATTTTCAAGTGTGATATAAATCTGAGTTATTGCTATTGCTATTATCCTGGCCCTAAGCTGAGACTGTCCCTGCCCCTCAGCAGCCCTGCCTCATCTCTAGCCTGAGCAGCCGGGTGCCTCTGCTCATGAGAGATGCTTTAGAGTAGCCTGTCACTTTTATCTGACACACCCCTGGTTCTTCGTATTCTTGCTCTTGATTGTGACAGGAATTCCAAACGACGCTGCCAGAACACACAACCTTCAATCATCCCAGGGCTCACATAAAACCTACATGAGACAAAGAGAGAAGATAGCGAATCTCCCTTTCTGCCTTTCTATCCCAACCCCTGGTCTTTCTCCATCTTCTCCTCTCACAGGTCCCCTTTTTCTTCTTCCTCTCTCTCTTTCCTCTCTTTTTCCCCTTCCCTTTCTCCTACTCTTTTTCTCTTTCCCTCTCATCTCTCTTTATTTTCCTCATTCTCATTCTCTCACCCTTTTTTCTTTCTCCCTATTATCCTGTCTCTCTTTCATCCTCTCTTCCTCTCCTCTTCTCTCTTCCCTTTCTCCCTCTCATCTTCTTTCTATCCCTCCTCCTTCTTTCTCCTTTTCATCCCATCTTTATCTTTCTCACTTTAATCCTCTCCTTTCTTTTTCTCCCTTTCATCCTCTCTCCTTCTCCCCCTTTTTCCTCTTTATCTCTTTCATCCTCTCTCCCTGTCATTCTCTCTTGTCTTTCTCCCTCTCTCCTCCTCTTCTTTCCTTTCATTCTCTCTCCCTTTCACAAAACAGGGGCTGCTGGTTCAGTTTGTTAGCATTCAGGAATATTATTGGTGTTTTTAGTGTTTTCTTTCCCATGACAAAATGATTTCCTCTGAGGTGTAAGCATGTTGCATGAACAAGTTTTTCCTTTTTTTTCCCCCTCAACATAGAAACACAAGAAATTATTATTGGACCATAATAAGTAACAAATTAAGTGATGCAAGCAGTGAATGGTGATCACTGTTAAAAGTCAAGGTACAATTGCCAGTGGAATGGCAGTCACCGAAGCCTGGCCATCAAATGTCATTCACAATAAACTTCCTTCCACTTTCTAGTTCCTGAAGGGCAAGGTCACTGGTAGTGTCTCTGTTCATCCTGCTTTTGCTAACAAGAAAAACATCTAATGTTCAGATCTCTGCCCAGAAGTGAGCTGACCATAGGGTTCTGTCATTCAATCCTCTTGATACAAAGTCTGTGTTTATCAATTGGTATTATGTTTGTAGCTGTGACTGGTAGAGCCAGTCTTTAGATGATGACCATGATATCCTTTGGGCCCTCATCTCAGGTCTCCTTGGTAAGGAGGTGCTTTGTGGAGTCTTTAGGGGAATTTGCTCATAAAACTCAATTACAGATAGACAAGTAGTTCCAAATTATTGGCTTTTCACCATACAATTCAAGAGAAGACTTGACGGTAAGGCTGTTCAAAAGTCAAGAGTAGGAAACACAGTTTAGTGACTCAGGAAAGACACAAGCAGCCTGGTATTCCAAGGCCTTGGGCCACAGATCTGACTAATATATCTTAGATCATGGTAAAGGGTCTAAATGTTTAGTGATCCAGATGACAGGCCTTACAATAACAGTTTAATTCAACTAATGTTTACTTCATGTATAACATGATGCTAGGCATTGGAGGAGCTACAAAGAAATGTGTGCAAGTGTGTGTAACTTTCCTATTTACATCCTCAGAACTTAGCACAATGCTTTGTGCTTCACATACATATATCTATGTATACACATATGCATATGCATATGAACACATGCAATATGCATATGCCTAAATAATTATACATGCCTACATATATGGATGTGCACATGCATATATTTCTCACACGAGATAGTTCACTGTAATAGAGAAAGAGCTGGACTTAGTGTAAGGAAGACCTAGATTCAATCCTAGCTCTGAACTCTGGATGAGTCTCAAACTCTCAGTCTTCCAGGCAACTCTCAAAGTTGCAGGATAATTTCCAATCTTAATAGAAGAGAGAGTTTCTTACCTTCTTGGTCTATCATACGTCAACAACGTCACAGATTCAGGTTAAACATACGTACATATGCATATACATATACACACAGATATTTACACACATGTGTGTATGTGGGCATATGGTGTGTGTGGAGGTATATGCAAGGACACTCTCAAGGTCTCTCTGAAGACTTTTGGAATCATTTTGTTACATGGGAGACAAAGGCACAGGATCACCCAGCATGGTGTGCCCACATCAAGTAAGGTGCTCTGTTCTATGTATGAAGCAGAATTGCAGTAGCTCAAAAGAAATGTGAGATGCACAAACTCAGAGACATCTCCACTCCAAATATTCATATGTGCTATTTGTGCCCAACTTGAGGTACAGACTTCCAAGCCCTTATTGGTTTGATCAGGTATAGTTGAACCCATTGTACTTGACTCCAACATAGTGAGGCCATTTTGGTCTTCTTTGAGAATGAAGGACAATGATTACCAACCATATATACCACCCCTACCCCGTTCCCCAACATACACATATTCAAATCTCAACCCTGAGAACAACTCAGATCAATCACACAGAATAATGGCTAAAACTCAGGTCTCCTGACTTCCAGGCCACTTTTCTCAATCAGGGAGGGATGGTAGACAGATCAATAATCTTAGAATCTGAAAAGACATGGATTCAAGTCCCAGCTCTGAAATTTCCTAGCTGTTTGGCCCAAAGCAAGCCCTCGAATTTCCTCATAAATGAAATGAAGAAGTTAATTCTCATACAATTTACTTCATAGGCTGTTGTGAATAAAGTGCTTCGTAAGCCTTAAAGAATTGGGGAAATGAGAACCCTGTAGTTAACAGTTCCAGTGATGAGTAGATTATTCTAATGAGGCCAACCCTGGCTTCCCAGAGCAGACTTATTTTTCCCTTTTGTTCAAGTACACTTTCCTCACAGGTCGATGGATACTCACAAGTTCTCCGAGATGAGGGCACATTCCACTTTCTCTTTTAAGTGTTCATCTTCTGATTCCTTTTTAAGCTGTGCTTTGCCTGACTATGGGCTCAATGTTGGGTTGCAACCTCAAATATTCTTTGTAGGACTCCATTTTGTTCAAAAGATGAAAATAAAACTGTCAATGAAATGCTTTTCATAGCAGAAGCTGAAGAGGGAAGGGAAAAAACAAACCACATTTTCTTGCTTCTTTCAGGAGCTGATAATTACCTACTGATGTATCAAAATGGATGGAGGAGAAGATAGAAGAAAACATAAATGTTTATGTCATCTTTCCTAAGTCCCAAGGAGCAATGAAACCAGGAATCTGGAGACCTGGGTTCCAATCTCTGCTTTGTCACTAACTTGCTGTGTGACAAGAGCAAATCACATCTCTCTGTGCCAAAGAAATCCTGAAATTTCAACTTCAGCAACAAAGTTCTAAGATGATCTCAAAGGTCCCTTATGGCTCCAACATTGAATGATCCTGGTCCTTCCACCTATAACATCCTTCTTCTACCCCTTCATCAACATGTAATAGGAAGCGACTTTGGGTTTAGAGAATCTGGGTTAAAATGCTGACTCTTTCATTTACTAGCATGGTGATGACCTTGCTTCCTTATTTATAAAATGAAAGGGCTAGACTCAATACTTCTGAGAAACTTTCCAATTGTAAATTTCTGATCCTCTCATAGCAGGTCCGTTGGGTAGCCACCCACAATGTAGGTGCCTCACATCATTTACACAACAGGGAATGCAATGGATGAGTACTTACTCTTTGGGTTGGCTCTCACTCCAGTATTCCCTCACATTAACGGGTCTAGGTTCTAAAAGAAGAACACCATCACATGCCTACACTTAAATTCTCTCAGGGTCCTTAGGGTAACCCTGTTGAGAGGAAATAAAGCCTCCCAATTCATCACTTTCATTCTGGAGCCCATACAGGTGTGTTTCCATTTATATATATCAGTCACTCACAATGAAGACATGTTGAGATCTTAAGCATAACTATTTGCTTAATAACAGCCAATAACAAATAACCACTACCACGATCCCCACCATCACCACGATTCCTATTACAACTGATGAGGTCAGGTTTCTTCAGCCTTCTCACTAAGCTTTTAGTAGCTTAAATAAGAGCCTCCTGGTACCCAGTGACTCAGAAATAAGGTCGCCAAATCTTCCATGTAAAATAGACAGTCCTTATTTAATCAGCCCATATAGTCTCTGAATAGTTCTATGACTTTTCATTTCGTGACTTTTTCTCTCTTAAGTCTCAAAACAGTAACATGAAAATTAGTTGAGTGACTACAATGCCCTGCAGCCATGACTATTTATTACTTCTTAAAATAATCCTCTTCCATAGCTTGAGTTTTATAGGACCAGATTTTTTTACACTTTAGTTTTATTATTTTTTTTAAATAAATAAAAATTCTTTCTCTCTATCAAGGTGTTAACAGAAAAGAGTATGCTCTGACATCCTTAATAAGACTCATAGGATCATAGATCATAGAATCATAGGACCATAGATTTAGAGCTAGAAAAGGATTTTAGAGGTCATCATTAAGTCTAATCCCCTCATTTTACATATGATGAATATGTAAAATTCTTCTGTGAAGTTAAATGAACTGCCCAGGGTCACAAGCTAGTAAGTGTCTGAAGTAGCATTTGAATTCTGGTCTTCCTAACTCCAAGCTCAGCAGAATATCCATTATAGCATAAAAGTCTTTATATTTAGGTCACATTTTATTTTCAGTCTCAAACTGGTTAGAATCTTTCTGAAGATTGCATTTATTTTTATAAAGATTTTAGCAGTTTTTATCAATCCTAACTTCTTTTTTCTGTTCTTTTCAGGCACCAGCTTGTTCACTATAATATTTTAGGTCCTCTTAAAAACTGATTTAATTATATTTTTTTCTTTATGCAAGGACACTATTTCTTTTAAGCACAAAATTGCTCCATATCAAAGAACAGAATCTTACCTTATGAACAATGAAGTCCTGACCTTTCCTTTAAAGTGTAAGTGAAATTCCACCTTCTTTATAAAATCTCTGTAATTCTCACTGCCTTCCTTGGACTTTCTATAGCATTTTGTTTTGCATTCTCTAACATAATTACCATAAAATTATGTATAAATATGATATATACACACATACATATAACTTTATATGTGTCTACATGTACATACATGCATGTATATGTATATATACACATGTTTAAAGATAGGTGAATACGCACATGCATGTATATGTATGCATGTACATATGCGGATATGTATATATACGTACATGCATAGGTTTGGAAAGAGTATTATGGTCTGGAAAGTCACAGACATGGGGACGGGGTTGAGGATTGAAATCATGGAATTGTCAGTTCTCAGATTCTTGTTGTTTCGTTGTTTAGTTGCGTCTGACTTTTGTGAACCCATGGACTACAGCACACCAATACTGTGCATGGGGCTTTCTTGGCAAAAATACTGGAGTGGTTTGCCATTTCCTGCATCAGTGCATTAAGCCAAACAGAGGTTAAGTGACTTGCCCAGGGTCACACCTAATAAGTGTCTGAGACCAGATTTGAACTCAGGCCTTCCTGATTCCAGGATGAGCACTCCATCCACTTAGCCACCTAACTGCCTGGGTTTAATGTAACTGACCACGTGGCAAAAAGGTAGCTAGGGTGAAGAATTTTGGATTAGGGTTAGAGAGTTGACAATCCTGGTCAAGGGCCAGGGTCAATGAGACACAACCAGCTGTCATAAATCAGGAAATACTGTGGCTCTATGAAGATACTTGTTCAGTGAGCACAAAAAAGATGAGCTTCTAACATTCCTTATTTTTGTCATAAAAATCTGAATGGTGGTATGTGTGTGTTTAGCATGCTCTTGAGACTTTGGAATTGCCTGATTATGTATGGGAGAAGGAAAAGCCCAAGGCTTTCTACAGATTTGAGAATTAGTAAGGGAGTTAAAAAACCTCAAAAGAGGAAAGTGAGTGTCATTAACTAGAATTTATTCTGTAAATATGGCTAAGTTGAAAACTAATTATAAGATACATTCATCTTAGTCTGGACAGCTCTGCTTATCCAAATCTCAGATAGCCTTCAAAGCTCAGTTCTCCTTCTTTCTCCGGCATTAAGCCTTTCCTGATGTGCTCAGGAAAAAAGAATCTTCCCTTTTCCTTGTCCTAGTGATACTTTATTTTCTTTAAGTTCAATATCTTTAATATAATGACCTTAAACATCAACTTAACATTTCAATATACACAAAACATAAAAAGGATTATATATGAAATTGAACTGTTACCTATAGTCTGCTGTGCATGTGTGTGTGTGTGTCCATGTATGGGTGTGTTTGTGGGATATTCCAAAATTCTTAGCATAATTTTCAGCTATTAAAGCTTAAAATGCTCTAAGACTTTTGGGATAGAATGTCTGTATAATTTTATATGTAATTGAAATTATATTTATATATTCATATGTATAAATATACATACAACTATTTGTTTATGTACAGAGAGAGAAGGAGGAGGAAAAGGATGAGGAGAGGAGGAAAAGGACAAGGAGGAGGAAGGAACAGAGGAAAGAATACCTAGTACTTCCTAGATGCCAAACACTGTGTTCAGCACTAAATCTACAAATTAAAATCAAAGGCAATCCTTGCTACATCTACTGGTCAGATAACAAGGCCCAGGAGTCCCTGGGATGCACTGGAGTCCAACAGGAAGGGGAAAAGGAGTCCAAAGGTCAGAGTAGAGAAGGGATTCTGGTTTCCTGTCACTCAGTTTGGATGACAGTTCAGTGACCAGGCAGGAGTGGATAAAGGGAAAGGTGGCATTTGCACGGAGGCAGGGGGAGAGGAAGTGACATCCCACTGGTTGCCCCACAGGGCCCTAGAGGCAGTTTTGGGTAGGTTCTGGGGTTGTCTGTGTGTGGGAGGAGGGCTAAGTGTGGTGCTGACAAGAATTCTCTAGTCTCTTCCAGATAGTGAAAATAGAGAGAAGTAGGGTCTCGATGGGTCAGATTTCAGCATATTACCAGGAAGTATTTCTTGCGAATGATACCTATCCTACAATGAAAAAGTTTGCCTTGGTTGGAGGTAAGCTCCCTATCATTGGAAGTCTCCAAGCTCCAACTTCAAGAAATTTCATAACCAACTATGAGTTTTGTGAAAGGAATTCTTTTTTGACTACAGTTTGAACTAGATGATCTCAGGGTCTAACATGAATATTCTGGTTGGCAGCGGGCTGCTCAGAACAATCTACGTTTGGATTTTGTCTCTGGCCCTCTCCAACTGGGTGATGATAGATAAGCCACTTCACGTCTGAACCTTAGTTTCTTAATCTATAAAATGAGGACATTACTGATTTCAAAGGTTGTGATCTAGCTCGACTGAGATTTTACATGTATGTATATCTACATATACATATACATGTATATGTATTACATGCATGCAAAGGTATATATATTTAAAGCGTAAATTATGATAAGAATTTTGGGATACCTGTATGTATGTGTTTCTATAATCATCTATTATTACTATGGTTGTTTGGTTCCTATACATGGATGCCATTTCTCTAGGGCCCTCTCCTAGACCTGCATACTATTAGAAATGAATGGGACTAAGTTCATTTAGGGGATTGATTCATGCAGGGAATTTGGGCATGAAAAGCTTATGTGTATATCCTTGGAAGAGAATAGTGGTCCGTCATTCACAAACCTTATTCCCGCCTTGACCCTGCCCCATGCTAGCGATGGGTTTCCCAATAGTCTTAGAACCCTCCTGACAATCCTTCTTGATTCAGCACTAGACAAACTATGCAACAATGTGGAAACATCCCTCAAAAAGACCTCCTGTTCTACCTTCCATTCCTCTAGGAACCAAGGATTTCTTTCAGTCCCTAGACAAGATAATCCAGGGTGACAACCAAGTCTATTCTCACCAGGCCATCTGTTCAGTTTTTCTCTAACTAGTAAAAACCAATCCAGACATTTTAAATTAGCCAAAGAGGAATGGAGTTTGTAGGATTTGTTATTTCCAGTATTTCTAAATTTGGTATTTCTAAGCTTTTAATTAGAGCAGCTAAGTGGTACAGAGGATAGAGCACCAAGCATGGAGACAGGAAGAACTAAGTTTGAATCCTGCCTCAAACGTTTGCTAGCTTTATGACCCTGGGCAAGTTACTTAACCTGGTTTCCTCAGTTGCTTTAAGTTTAAAATGAACTAGAGAAGGAAATGGCAAACTACTCTAGTATCTTTGCCAAGAAAACCCCAACTGGGGTCATGAAGAGCTGGACACAACTGAAAATGACTTAGCAATAAAACTTTTGATTATCATTACACGCTAGCATCCCTATTTATTCAGCCACCCATGATTGTAACATTGGATTTGTCTTTGTCTCTTTCCATTTTCCTCACCTCTCATACCCAATCAATGACCAAATGTGTCAAAGTCTTCCTCCATCGCCATATCTCTCACATCTGTTTCCTCCACTCTATTTCCATTGTCATCTTCCTAGGACAGGCCATCATTACTACTTGCCTAGTTCAATGCAGTGGTGGACAATGAAGCTTTCCCAACTGTATTCATTCTTCCTTACAATTCATTTGTCTGTCATTCTGGCAGTGTCATGTAATTCCATAAAAGTCTAATCTTTCTCATTTGTATATATGGATTTAACATTCCTCTTCTAAAAAAAGAAACAGAAAAATTTTTATAACTCCCTATTCTGAACTGAATAATATTTGGACCCTTCTGTCTAATACTGGACTCTTCACAAACTGACATCACCCTTCCCCAGAAGCCTCATCTCATATTATGACTCTCCATAAACTCTGTATTTCCAGATGAAGAATTTAATATTCTTATGAAGCAGAGACATTGTCATACATTTACTGTTGTTGTTCAATCATTTCAGTCGCATTCCACTTTCTGTGACCCCATTTGGAGTTTCCTTGGCAAAGATACTGAAGTGTTTGGTCATTTCCTCCTCCAGCTCATTTTATAAATGAGGAAACTGAGGCAAACAGGGTTAAGTGACATGCCCAGGGTCACATAGTTAGCAAGTGTCTGAGGTCAGATTTGAACTCTATAGATTTTTGCTTTATTTTAATAAAACATGTGCCAGGGGCAGGGTGCTTACAAAATAGAAAGCCTATTTTAGAATAGAAAGTTGCCTAGAGGAGAGATACCTCTAATACTCTGGGTGAGGGGTTACAGCTAAATAAAGCAGATAATTGTGCCCCCCTTCCCTGAAAAAGGCAATTTGAGTTCTGCCTACCACTGGGGCACACGCACACCTACAAGCACACACTTTTCTCTCTGTTTTTGTTTCCCCTTTGTATTATTGAATATAGATCTTACCAGATGTCTGTACATTCCATACTTAGAATCCTCAGGGCATTAACATTCCACAGTCTCTTTTGTCATTCAAGGAGTAATTACTAAGGACCTCCTCTGTGCAGAGCACTGCACCTGGAACAGGATGAGACAGTAAATATAGCCAAGACAGGGCTCTGGCCTTCACAGAAGTTAGAGTATGGTAGGGGCTTAAAACAAGTGCAGAATTACAGCCTTCAGAGACAGAAGGGACATGAGATCATCAAGAGGAGAGATTTGAACTCAGATCTTTGTGGATCCAAGGTCAGTGTTCCTTCCATTAATCAAAAGTTAGCAAATCATGGGCCAAACAGGGCTTAATAGATTTTGTATGGCCCATGACCTAAGAATGACTTACATTTTTAAAGTTGTAATTAGTGATTTTTACATTTTAAAATAAAATTTTATTTAAAAAAATTAGGCATTCTTAGCTTACAGGCTATGCACATACAAATGAAAGCCAACTGGATTTGGCCCTTGGGCCATAGTTTGGTGACCACCGTACTGCACTAAACATATTCCTTTACATGTCTTTTAAAAATGTTTTTTAAGTCTTTTAAAAACGGTTCCTAGCTATTATTTTCAGTTATGAGATTCCTTCAGGTCACATGCTTTTAGGTTTTTTACAATGTAATTCCTAGTTACTTTTCAGAAGTATTATTCTAATGTGAATGACTCCCAGGAATGTAGGAGCATACCAGTTTCTCCACAGCTCTATGGCCATTGGGGGTTCAAACTTTGATTTTACATTGACCAAATTCCCGGAATCCACACAGTTGCCTTCTTTTCCATTACTGTAACTGCAACCTCTATTCCAGATGATTAAGTGCTAAATTTTTCATCAGGAAGACCTGAGTTCGAAATAGGCCTCAGGAATTTACTAGCAGCATGACTGGTGAAATCACTGAACTCTCAAACTCACTTTCCTCATCTATTCTATAAAATAAAGGATCTGGACTCTACAGTCTTTAAGGTCCCTTCTAGTTCTAAATCTACAATTTTATAACTTATAACTTTATAACTTGTTTTGGTTACCTTTAATGTACACTATTTATCACTTTGGACATAGGGCTAACAGAGGCTAAAAGACGCTTTCCTAGGATTCTGGTTTACTTAGCTCTATTTTGTCATAAGTGGAGGTTACATTTGGGGTAGGGAGAATGATTAAGAAATGACTGGGATGTAAGAAAAAAGAGCATTAATAAAACATTTTAAAATTAAGAGAGAGGAACCAGAACATTTTAATTTAATTCTCCTGTTTCCTCAGCAGCAATATTAGGGTTTCAACTCAATTAGTTTACATCTCTTTAGGCTGGTCATAGATCCTCTATACTAGAGGTTGCCATAGCCTACCCCAAAATGTGAGATCTAAGCATCCAACTTGTTCCCAAAATTTCAAAGATAGGTCCTAACTGCTGCTTGATTTATTTTCTTTCCTCTTCCATTTAAAAAGACTGTCTTAACATTAAATCTGAAAGTCAAAGACATTTGTGGTGAAGTCCTCTTTAATTGGGCCTTCTTGCAAGTCAATACTGTTTTCTGAGCTTCTGGTTAAGTCTTAGATGATATAAACCTTGGCTGCGTATTATCAGTATCAGTAGATACACAGGATCCTGAGTTGAGGGCAAGTTAGAGAAATACAGTGGAAAAGGTATAGGATTTGAATTCAAAAGACATGGGTATGATTCCCAGTTCTATGACTACTGAATGACATTGTGTAACAATGAGAAAGAACATGGTAGACTGGCTGGGATAGTGGATTGGGAACCTGGGTTCATATCTAGATTCAGATACTTAGTAGTTTTGTACCCCTGGACAAATTATTTAATGTCTCCATATCTCAGTATCTTCATTTGTAAAATGAGTGGGCATGACTCAATGGTTTCTAAGGTATCTTCCATCTTTCTTTCTATGATGTCACATACTCAGTTTCTTCATGTGATAAATTAGACATCATGACCTTTAAAATCTATAAAGCCTTTTCACATCTAAATCTTTGATCCTAGGACTCTACTATCATCTGCTTTGGTATTATATAAAACCCTAAGTGTCAAGTTTTCAGAAGGTGAACTGGAATATGTTTGAATATATGGAGATGAATGAGAGGGAAATAATAATAATAAATAATAATAATAGCTAGTTTGCATATAGTGATTTAAGGTTTTGCAAAGCTATTCATAAAAATTACACCATTTTATTCTCACAACAATTCTCGGTGCTAGGTACTATTATTTTCCCTATTTTACAGTTGAGAAAAATGAGGTAGAAAGAGGTTTAATGATTTTACCAGTAACACACAGCTAGTATCTCAGGTTGAACTTGAACTCAGGTATTCCTCATCCTCACTCCATCTATTTACACCTCTAAGGCAAGGTAACTGCCTTATTCATGCCACGGGAGGATCAGTTCAAGGAAAGAAGTGACCGCAATCAGTGGTGAAGAGAGCTGAAACCCCGTACATTACAATGGATAGAGTGATCTGAGTATGCTTATGTATTTGCCTCGAAGACAAGATTTAAGAGTAACATGATCATTCTTTTCAAATTTCTGAAGGTCTGTCATGTGGAAAAGAGATTAGTGTAGAATAAGGAAAAAAGAGTGAAATTTATATGGTGGCAGGTTTTGTTAACTCATTTAATGCCCTAGCAATTTAAATTATTTCAACAGCATATGGACTATCTTGGGTAATTACTCTTTCAATAGATGTTGACTGACTCAAAGCTGCTAAAGTTGTTAGCTAACCTTGAGGATTTATCCAACTTTGTTTGGGCTGGGTGGCACATTGAATGAACGATTGGACTTGAGGTCAGGAGGAGTCACATCAACCCTCACACTTTTACTAGCTGTCTGATTCTACACAGGTCACTTGTGTTAGAATAACTTGTCCAAGAGTAAAGGCATCAAGCCTAAGTATTGAGGCAGGAGTTCTAAGGAGTGTGATCTCTGCAAGTCAAAAACATAGAAAGTCTCGATTAATGAGAGTTGAGCTGTGGAGTAGAATAGGCCAAGAAATTAAATAACCTACCCAGAAGATATGCTGCACCCAAGGAGAGTAGAAAAAGGACACCAAAAAGGAAAAAAAGACATTGGAGCCCAGCAGTGCTAGAGGTGTGAGATACATTCCCTTAGTGTGTTCCTTTCTTCTGGTTTACTTTTTGTACCTACCAACTCTTCCTATTCGATGTTATGTGTAGTTGTAAGAGATTGTAACCAATGTTTATTGAAGGCATGTTTTGTACATTCTCCTCCTAAAATGCTATCTCAACAAATGCCTTTGCTGTGAGCCAGTTGTTTCTTCTGGCTGACTATTAAAGGTAAATGCACACATTGGGGCTTGTGAGGCCTAATTGTGTGTATATTAACCAGTGGAATAGATTAGATGCAAGGTTAGTTGTCCTCTGGAGACCCAACGTAAAAGTACAAGCTAAGTAAAGGATTATGCTAATAAATGCACACATACACATATGTACACACATATATGTATATATACATATATGTACACACATCTACCTAAAATCCTGATGCGTTATGTTGACCCACATATATATGTATATATGCATACATATATACAATCAATTCCTGATATATTATGCTAATAGATATACATATGCATATATGTATTGTGTATGTGCATGCATATATACTTATATATACATACACATACATACTCATATACATACCTCAACTCCTATATGTGTGGATCTGTATACGTATGCACACACACACATAACCTTGGGATACACACACATGCATACACATATACACCCATATAAATTAATAATGAAAAGGACAGCAGGTTAACATCTAATAAGACAGATATTTCAGCAGCTGCAGTGTCTGTGAGCAAACCGTTCATACTTCTGCTGTTAGGAGAAAGAAAAAAACCCAAAACAACACCCACAGTCACACAATGAGTCCATCCCAAAATACACTTGTTTCACACCACCCACCAAGAGGAGCTGCTATTTCTGCTCATGCACCATCATTTCTCCCACCCCCTGCTCAACATGTCTAACAGTGAATTCATTGCTTTAGCTATTAAGGATAAATTCAAGCCTCAGGATCTCTTGGAGTTCATCTGTTTTCCCCCTTTCCCATCCCCCTAGCTTTTGCATTCCTTTTCCGCTTGGGAACTTCACATGAACAAGCAGCTTAAAAAAGACTTTGCCGCCCATTCGGGTCACAACCACAGCATGGCATTGCCTGGGAAGGGACAGGTTCTCACTTCACTGAGGCCCAATCCTTTTATGAAAGGCAAGAAGTGGCCTGGGTTCAGCTTCCAAGCCTCCGCTGTCTGTAAACAGGGCCCCAAGGGTGACTGGGACATAGACAAAGCCTCCTACTCATCCAGACCAGCCAAACCACACACTCGCAGAAGGTGGAAGAACTTGGAAGACTTTCAAAACAAAGGCATTTCTTAGCCAGAGGAAGTTGGCTAAGGAAGTTGGATTGTGAGAGATTCTTCTTAAGGGCTTAAAATACTCAATTGCTTCTGGGGCCCACAAGGAGAGAGCAGATGGCTTAAGATGGATTTTACTGAGTTTTGTTTTTAACTAAAAGTAAAAAGGGTGAATAATGAGTGCCCTCTAAAAATTATTTTTTTAAGTGTGTGTGGTGGGGAGTGAGTATAGAAGTAATCCCATATAATGAAAAATGAACATTTCCTCTTTTCCCCTGCCTTTAGTTTTTCTTTAGAATAATAACACAGAGACAGAGAGAATGCTAGTTTTCAGAGGAGAGATTCTGAATTCAAATCTAGACTCTGCTCTGAGCTGTGTGAGTTCAGATTGTCACATCCTCACTTCAGGCCTCAGTTTCCTCATTTGTAAAAATGAAGAGGTTGTCCAAAGTAGTGTCTAAGGTCTCTTCCAACTGAAGATTTACGATCCTAAGGTTCTATGATCATATAATTTGTAGCACTTAAAAATTTGCAAAGTCTGTTGCTCAAAATAGCTCTGCGATATAAACAGGACAAACATTAGTATGTCTGGCAAATGAGAAACCTGAGGTTCGAACAAGTGAAGGACTTGCTCAGGGTTACTAGGGTCAGAGACAAGACATGAATCCATGTGTCTTATCTCTCCATCTGTCTTTTTTCAGTCCTATAACATTCAGATATTTCTATTAAATAATTCCTATGTGCAGCCATTCCATATGGTTGAATCAGCTAAGAAAGCATAGCAATGTGCTTTCAATACCCATTTATTATCCATTTGAGGTCATCCTTCCTAATCTCTTCTGAACTGAGATGAATTCTCATAGATGAGTTTGTGATTAGCTAGGGAAAGCAGATTAAAAGTTTATGAACAGCAGTAGAACCAAGATGGCAAAATAGTAGGAAGTAGGGTGGTGGGATCTTCTCTACAAACTTCCCCAAATACATATAAAAAATACACCAGATAAAATCTGGATAGAGAAATTCAGAAAAAGTCACAAGGAGTTATTTGTTGAGCCCTGCTCAGAATAGGGAGAAAGACAGGGCAATCTGCAGACCCAGGGAGAGATTGTTAACTAGAGCAATAAAGAGGTCCCAAATCTACAGTCCAGCCTGTAGCCCAGCCTGCAGAGGAGTAATCAGGGTGGGAATCTCAGACCAAAGGGGAGACCACAATTCTGTCTTTGGGAGCCGAGAGATCCTTCTAGCTGGTGGAGTCAAGCCACAGTCTACTCTTACATTGATCCAAACCCAGTTCGGGAACTTTCAGAGCTCACACAAGTCAGGCAGCAAACAGACTTTGCCCTGCAAATCACCCCAGACCTTCCCTCTACAAGTGTCTACCTACAAGAATACCTCCCAGAAAAGCAGCATGAGCACAGGCTTAACTAGAATTACTGGAAGAAATAAAACAAGAATTTAAAAGATATACACACACACACGTATATATATATATATATATATATATATATATATATATATATATATATATACACACATACACATAATGTACACACACACACACACACACACACACGCACACACACATACACACACATATACGTAACGGGAGTGCTTAAAGAAAAAAATGGGAAATAAATGAAAGCCATGGAAGAAAGAACTGGAAAAGGAATTAAGAGCTAGGCACAAGAGGCACAAAACTTTCCATAAGCAATAAACTCATTGAAAATTAGGATGGACTAAATAGAAGCCTGACTCCATTAGGCAATGAGAAATATTAAAACAAAATCAAAAGACTAAAAAGAAATTGAAGAGAATGTATGATACAGTAACTCATAGGAAAAGCAACTGATCTGGAAAAGAGATCAAGAAAAAAAATTAAGAATCATTAGATTATCTGAACATTCTGATTAAAAAGGACCTCAGACAAGATATTTCATGAAATCTTAAAAGAAAACTTCCCAGATCTCTTATAACCAGAAGGCAAAGTGGGAAATAATAAGAATCCATGGCCTAACTCTTTAAAGAAATTCCAAAATCAAAATTTCTTGTAGCATCAAGGCCAAAATCCAGAGATTCCAGGTCAAAGAAAAATTACTCAAGCAACCAGAAAGAAAGACTTCAAGGACTCAGGTATCACAGTCTGGATCACACAAGATTTAGCAGCCATCACTATAAAGAAGGAAGGACTAGGAATATAATATTCCAGAAGGCAAAGTATATGGGCTAACCTGACTTACCCAGCAAAACTGAGTACAGTGTTACAGGGAATACAATGAACCCTTAATGAAATAGAGGACTCCAAAGCATTCTTGATAAAAAGGAAAATGGAGTTAAAACACAGTAGCAAAAAGGAATATGAAAAGGTTAACTTTAATGAAAAATGAAAAAGAATTAAATAAAGATAAACTGCTTACATTCAAATATGGGAAATGGGAAATGTATCTTCTCTGATTCCTATTATCATTAGGATTTATAGAGGAGGTCCAACTAGACAAGGTCTGGGAGTTGTTCTGTGATATCTTGAGCATCTTAAGAAAAGAAGGGAAAAAGGAAAGAGGAATATACTAGGAAGAAGGAAAAGGATGATCATGGAAAAATTTATCTCATTTAATGAGGGTTTACAAGTAGGATGTAAGTATACAAACAAAGAGGTGGGGGAAAGCAACTGATATTTGAAATTCTCATCTGAACTGTTCAAAAGAAGCACACACACAGAGTTGAGTACAGAAATACATTTTACTACATAGGGAAATAGGAGGGAAAGGGGAAAGGGAGGAAAGAAGAATTAGAGGGAAGATATATTAAGGGAGGGATTAGTCCTAAGCAAAATAATTTCTAAGAAAGTAAAAAAAAAACCTTCAAATCTTTTTGAGGTGGCAAAGAATGGATTTTTGGGAGTGTCTAAAATTGGGGAATGGATGAACATTTTATGGCACATACATGTCATAAAATACTAATGTACTGAACTCACTCTTATCAGCATAATGACAACTCAGGATTGCAGAGGACTAATGGTGAAAAATGCTACCCATTTCCTGAAAGATGAAGAACTCTCTATAGAATGAAACAAAAATTTTTTATGGAAATTTGCTTTCATTCACTATACATGTTTGCAGTGGGTTTTATTTTTCTTGTGTTCTGAATAAGGTGTAAGAAAAAAGGGTGAGAAGGTAGATCTTGACTAATTATAACTATAACTATATATGTATATGTGTGTATATATATATGCATACATACACACATGCATACTATATAATACATGTATGTGTACATATACATATATGCATGTGTGCATTAAACATGGAAACTTTGATCAATACCATGATCAACCACAATTTTTGAAGACTTATGATGAAGCATACTGCCTCCCTCCTGATGGAGAAATGAAGTAGGAGTGTTAACTCAGATAATTCATTTTAGATATGGCCAATGAGAAATTTTGTTTTGATTGACTACAACTGTTTATAAAAGGGGTTGAGTTTTTGTTTTTGTCTTTTTTGTTTCTCAAAATGAAATTTAATTTAAAAATAAATTGATAGACAAAGGAAATCATGAATAAAGCTTGAGCTATTTCATTTTCCTTTTTGACCTCTTTGTAGTGTTGGATACTGTGGATCACTTCTTGAATACTCTCTCCACCCCAGATTTCCTGACTTTACTTTCTTTTCTGGTTTTCTTTCTACATGTGTGCCTAATCCTTTGAAGTCTTCTCTGCAGGACCATCATCCATATCCTACCCCTTTTGTGTGGTTCTACTTTTATCTCTGTCCTGGACCCTGTTTTCTTCTCTCCTTAATACTCTACATTATCTCATCAACTACCAAGGATTCAACTATCATCTTTATGAAGAATACTTCCAGATCTGTAATATTCAATCTTCAGTTCCCTTCTGAAACAAGATCCAATGTCTCCAACTGCCGGTTTGACTTCTTCATGTGAATATCCCATAGACATTTCAAAATTAATATGTCTAACCTACAGATTATTATCTTTCCCCATAAACTTACTTCTTCAAACTCCTTTATTGCTGTCATGGACTCCATAGTTCTTCAGTCATTCTTGACTCTTTACTGTGCCCTCCCAAATGCAACCAGTTATCAAATCGTGTTATCTCTGACTGCAGAAAATCTCTTGCATCTTTCCTATAGTTTAAACTCACAGGGACATCATTCTAATTCTTTGCTACCAAACTGACATCTTTAAAGCTATATTTCTAAAAGTTTGGTCCACAAACCCCTGGGGTTCCTCAGAACCTTTAAAGGTCAGATCTATTTTCATAATAAACTAAAATGTTATTTTTCTATTTAAAAACTTCTCCCCTTTTCAACCACACATCTGTGTGAAGCAGGGTTCTCTTCACATATTTCAACCAAAACAACATATTGCAACAGATTGAATGCAGAAGCAAATATGAGAATCCAGCTGTCTTCTATTACTCCAGACATTAAAGTACTTTGTAAAAATATGTAAAGTAACATTATTTTGCTCAATCATTTTTTTTCTGTTTAGGAAAATAGAGTTATTTTCTCTAAAATGAATTATTTTAACCTAAAAGGATTTAGTGTTATTTTTATATTAATATTTTAAATGATCAGTTTGAATTTCTAATATCAGAGTAAAGGTCAGATAGGACCCATAACAAGAAAAGCCCTTGGAGGGTCCTCAGTGATTTTTGAGAGTGTGAAAGAGTCCTGAGACCAAAAGTTTCAGATTCTCTGCCTTGCAAATTGGTCAGACCATGTCATTACACTACTCTGGCTCCCTATAGCCTCTAGGATAAAATTCAAATACTTCTGCTTGACCTTTAAAATCTACTATAGTCTGGCTCCAATCTATCTTTTTAGGGCAATTACCAGTTTTTTCCCCTTAGACATCATAGCTTCAAGCCGAACAAAACCATGTGATGTTTTCCATATATGATATTACCTCTTTCATGCTTTCTCTTTACAGTCTGTTACTGAGGCCTCGGACACCCTTCCCACTCACATCCACTTCTTGGAAACCCTGACTGCCTTCCAGGCTCAACAGGAGGCAGACCTTTCGAAAGAGGTTTTGTCTGATTCTCTTAGCTGTAAGCCTCTTTCCTGACCCCTATTCTTCTGTGTTTATTTTGTATGTTATTCGCTGAGTACAAGTTCTGTCCCTTTAGGAGAATATAAGTTCCTTGGCAGAAGAAGGAGGACTTTTTCTTATCGTTTGTATATTCCTTTTACCTAGCACAGGGCTTTTTCATACTTCCGACAAACTTTAAAATACCTGTAGCTTTATCATGTCCCTTCACCAAGATAGCTCACAACCCCTTTACACTTTACAACCTGGTATTCATGAGTTGCTATGGTCAAAACATTCACCCTCTAGTGATCAAGTGATTGTCTTGGATCATCGTATTACTAAGAATAACTAAGTTATTCACAGTTCTTTATCAAACAATATTACTGTTACTGAGTACAATGTTCTCCTGTTCTGTTCACTTCACTATGCATTAGTTCATCTAAGTCGTTCTAGGTTTTTCTGAAATCATACTGCTTGTAATCTCTTACAGCACAAGAATATTCCATTACAATTATAATCCACAGTTTGTTTAGCCATGCACCAATTGATGGGCATCCCTTTGATTTCCAATTCTTAGGCACCACAACAAGAGATGCTATAAAAACTTTTGTACAAATAGGTTCTTTTCTATTTTGGGGGGGGATGTCTAACAGTGATATTGTTGGATCGAAGGGTATGCTCAGTTTTATAGTCCTTTGGATATACTTCCAAATTGCTCTCCAGAATGGTTGGATGAGTTCACAACTCCACCAATACTGCATTAGTGTTAGACATTATATTTCAAGAAATTATTAAGAAAAATTATCCCAATATCTTAGATACAAAGGATAAAGCAAAAATAGAAAAAAATCCACTGATCATCTCCTGAAAGTGATTCTAAAATGAAAACTCCCAGGAATATTATAACCAAATACCAGTATTCCAAGGTCAAAAGAGAAAATATTTCAAGGCATCAAAAAGAAACAATTCTAATACCATGGAGCCACAGTCATGATCCTGTGATTTAGTGGCTTCCATGTAAAAGAAATGGAGGACTTGGAGCATGATAATCTAGAGGGCAAAAGAACTAGGACTACAACCAAGAATCACCTACCCAGCAAAACTGAGTGTAATCCTTTGTAGTGGAGGTGGAGAATGAATATTTAATGAAATAGAGGACTTGATGATGAAAAGCTCCGAGCTGAATGGAAAATATGAGATTAAAACAGAAGACTCAAGAAAGGCATAGAAAGGTAAATATGATAAAGTAATTGTAAGGGACTCAATAACGTTAAACTTTTTACATTCCTATATGGAAAGATGATACATGTAACTCCTAAGAATTTATTATTTTGTTCTTCAGGTGAATTATTCCTATTTCTTTCAAATGATCTTCCTATGTCATGGATTCCAGTTCTTTTATTCTTTTGGCCACCTTTTTCTAGGTGTGGTTGATACATGTCCACCCAGAACTGACACCATCATCCCAGTATGGTGTAACTATCATCACTGTAGGGCTAAGGACAACTGGATTATTTCCTCATTCATTCTTAACAGTATGACACTCAAATTAAACTTTTGGCTGCCATGGCACAAAGTCAGCTCATATCAAACTTACTGTCAGCTAAGTCCTCAATCTCTTTCACTTGAATAATAATAATGTAGTCCTATCTCCTTATTTTTGGATGTCGTTTTGATCTCACATTCATTGCACTTATTCTGCAAAAACATGTGAATTCAAACTTAGAGACTGCTTTGCATTCTTAGTGGGCTTTTTATTTACATATATCTTAAAACATTGGCACAACTTTTTTAACACAAATATGCTTATAATGATGTTATATGGCTTCAAGTCCCAGAATATTATAGTCTCCAGAGAACAAAGGTTCTGAATACATAAAAGAGAAGAGTATAGAGGCTATAAGTAGACTGCAACATATTACCAAAATTAAGTGTTTAAACTAAAATTGGAGAAACCTATAATGGGAAAAATATCACAGAATCACAGATCACAGAAAAAGCAATCACAAAATAAGCAATAAGTGAAAGTAATCCACACACTTCCCTGGAAGTTATGTATGCCATGCCAAGAAATCTAGAGGAAGGCTTTCAGTGTATCTGGTGGACTCATCATGGTAGGTTTATAGTAGAGCATGGATAAGAGTAGCACAGGATGGATTGGTGTGAATGAGTTGCATACTATATAAGTAGAGTCTCCGGATTTATATGATCAAAGATCCACCAAAGTATTCAATCCAGTCATTTTTCAGTTATGTCCAACTCTTCGTAAGCCTACTTGGGGTTTTCTTGGCAAAGATACTGGAGTAGTTCATCATTTTCTTCTTCATCGTCTGTGTGTATATAGCTTAACTTCTCGTAATAAGGCTAAAAACTCTTTAAAAGCAAGGAGTTTGTCTCTCTTTTCCATAGCGTATTAGATAAAATACCAGTTTTTAGTCGTAATAATAACTAGCATCCTTATAGCATTTTAAGATATGATAAACGCTTTATGCCCATCATGCTATTTTATCCTCACAATAATCCGGGGAGGTAAGTGCTATTATTGTCACCATTTTATACATAAGGAAACTTCCACAGAAAGGTTACCTGGCTAAGAATTCAAAATACTTAGATTCTCATCCTAGTTATGACGCTTACTAACTCTTTGGCAATAGGTCAATAACTTCCTGTCTTCGTTTTCTCTTCTTTAAAATGGAAATATTAATATTTGTTCTACCTACCTCAGAGGGTTGTCACAGAGAAAGTGCTCTGTAAACTTTGAAGTGAGATATAAATGTGAGTTGCTATTATGATGATTCCCAAATGGCCTTGCATGTAGTGGCACCTCATTAAATATTTAGAAGCTGATTGAAAGATGCTGTCCACATGAGGAAGTGTGTTTCATATTTCATGCAAGGATTTATTCCATAAATTCCATGAACTGAAAACTCCGCATTAGACAGCTCGTGAGATTTTGTCTGGTTACAATGAATAAGGGGAAGGAAGGCAGTCATGGGGCTGATGGGATAAACCCTATAAGAGCAGAGTTCAGTCATATTTGAAGCAATGGGTGTATCTTAATAAAAAGTAGTCCAGCTAAGCTGGGGTAAGAATGATGAATATCAGTAGCAACTCACTTTGATCAAAAACACCCATAGGCCAGGTAAAGGTTGAAATAATGAGGGCTCTTCCATGAAGTCCCTCGTTCCATCATGCATATCCATAAAATCTCAAAACTGGAAGGAATCTCAGAAATCTTCTAATTTAACCTACCTAGGCAGCAGTGGAAAATAGAAGGAGCTCAACTTATTCAAAAGATTTGCCTTTGAACCTTAGCTACATCACTGACTCACTGTGTGAACTTGAATACAATTCCTCTCTTTGGGCTTCAGTCTCCTTCTTTATAAAATGAGAAGGTTGAACTAATTGGCCCGTAAGATCCCTTTCAGTTCTAAAATTAAGGGACAAGCTTATATTTGAAGAGATCGAGTATAGCAGAGATTTCCCAGCACTGAGAGAAGCCCACTCTTGTGTATCAATTTTAGAACTCAAAATGATCTTGTGAATTTTATTTTCAGACCATGAAAGCAGGGGCCATACTTATTTAAATGTAGTATTTCTCCCAGTACCTAGCACAGTACTGTGAACATAGAAGGGGCTTATTTTTTAAATGAATTAGATAGTTTTATCTGTACTAAGCTTAAAGTTTGTTTTGTGATATTTCCTTCATATAGATCTTATTGCTGTCTTTGGAGACCAGGAAGATACTTTATTTCTCTTCCCCATAACAGACCTGCATATGATTGTAGGTTTTCTGTCCCTAGTCCTATATCTGCCATGTGAAGTGGGCTCCATCTAACAGGAAACACTGCATAAACAAATGCTATCCTGGTAAGTCTCTGGGTAAAAATATGGCTTAGTACTCCAATCCAACTTAGCTTCATGTATCCATCTAAGGATGCTGCTTCTCAGTAAGTCCAATTAAAATCACAGCAGTAAAACAGGTAGCACCAAGCACCATGTAATGCATGGAATAAGTGCTGAGTAAATGCTCAATGAATGAAAAAATGAGTGATCAAAAAAAGAATAAAACAATCACATTGACCTCAAGGCAATAATTGGTCGTCAAGCACAATTAAGGAGCACCAACAGTTCTGTGTTTGCTTTGTTCTGGTAAGCGTGCCAGCTTCTAATGGTCAGATTATCCAACTTAGTTTAAGTTCACAGGAGTATAGAACTATGAATGAGAAAGATGATAATTCTGCAGTCCTGTGCCCTGATGAGACAGCAATGGGAGCTACCATGATTTCATCAGGAATGAGTCACTACAGACCAACTGAATTTCCTTTTTTGATAGGGTTACTAGACTGACATCAGAAGGAAGTCATTGACAGAGTTTACATTTATTTTAGTGGAACAAATGAAAAAAATTCTCTTGCTATCATAGTGGAAAAGATAGAAGGATATAGGTAGACAGTGAGTGGTGAATTAGAAACTGGTAAAGACATTTAACTCAAAGAGTAGTCATTCATTACTCAGTGTTAGCTCAGAATGTAGTCTTGCCAAGTGCATCCAGAGAGCTGTACTTGGCACTATGCTGTTTAATCTTTTTTAAAAAATCAAATACTTTGATAAAGGCATAGATTATGAAAGGCAGATGACACAGAATTGGGAGAGATAGGTAACACATGGGAGGACAGAAGTAGGATTCAAAAATATCTTGGTTGGTTATGATATTATTAGATTAATACTAATAAAATGAAATGCAGTACAGATAAATCTAAAGTTCTATATCTGGGTTCAAAAACACATCTTAATAGTAGGTAAAAGATGGGGTAGTCAGGAAAGTAGTTGGTCAGAAAATAAATAGATTTTGAGTGAACTATAAGCATCATATGAGTCAACAGTTTCATATGTAAGTGAAATAAACTATTCCGACACTATATAAAGAGAGTCATAGACTCTGAAAAGAGTGAAATAATATTGGTATGGTCCTGTGGTGGAACACATTTGGAGTATTGTGTATAATTCTAGGTACCACATTTTACTCAGAACATTGATCAGCTGGAAAATTTCCAAATCAGGACAACCAGAATGGAAAAGAAAACCTTTAAATTTATCTTAAAATAAATGTTTAGTCTGTGGGGGAAAAAGACTTATGGATAGCACTGTAACTGTGTTCCAGTATTTGGAACAGCTGTTATGTGGTAGAGTGATCTGATCTGTCTTGTACTGGTGCAGGGAATGGGGTGAAATTTCAGAGAAGATACTTTTAGATCTGATGTAAGGAAAACCTTTCTATCAATGAGAGCTGTCCCAAAGAGGAATAGACTTCCTCAGAAAGTAGTAGGCAGTAGACGCCCCCTCATAAGAGACTTTTGAATAAAAAGAGGAAGAATCTTTGTTGGAGGGGTCTCCCCCAGTTGCATATCACTCCTTCTCATACTCTTTGGTTCAGCCAAACTGGCCCACTTTTTATTCCTCACACATGGCACTGCATCTCCTATGCCTTTGCACTACTCATCCTCCGTGCTGGAATTGCACTGTCTTCTCATTGTCACTTCATAGAACTGTTTACTTCTTTCAAGATGCAACTTAAGCACCACCTTCTATACACATACTTATCTGATTCCCCCCAGTGCCAGTGGCCCTCTTCAGCGCAAATCCAGAAACATCTCCATCCTAAATGTTCTAACGGATTACTTGTGCCCAACTTCCAGTGGAGCTTTTCAAACTTGTATTGGACTGATTAGCCAGAACTGTGTCCTGACCCCAACATTATGATGTCATCAGTTCTCTTCAAAAACAGAGGACAAAAAATACCTACAGATATATTGTTTTGTTTAGTAGAATGTGATCTCTTTGATTACAGGAATTTTCTTTTCTTATTTGTTTTTGTATTTCCAATGTCTAGTACAAAACTTGACTTGTAGTAGGTGCTTACTTAATGTTCATGGACTGACTGATTCTGAACAGGTATAGGTTTAACTAGATGCTCCCTAAAGTCCCCTCCAAAAGAGATTCTAAAGTTGCTTCTATTACAGTAATCATATTTTAAGAAGGATATTGACAAGTTAGAATAAGTCCAGAGAGAAGAAATTGAGAAACCATAGACCATCCCACAGAAGACCAAATAAGTAATGTTTAGCCAGAAGAAAAAAGCTTAAGTGAGGGAAAGGAAGATGATGTATTTTGTTAAGATTGCCATGTGGAACAATAATTCAAATGTTTTTCTCTCCTCTTTCCCCTTCTAAGGCCCTTTATGGTCAGAGTTAAAAGGAATGGATGGCCCTGCCTTGAGTTATGACAGATTTAAGAAAAAATTAAACTTCATAATAAGTGAAGATTTTCAAAAATGAACAGTTGCATCATGTACTGAGCATCCCAACACAGACTATGTCATCAGAATTGAGTGACTCTATGTCAGAAGGGTTCTAGATTATATTCTGTACCGAATATGATTTTGACTTCATGACCTTTAAGGTCCCTTCCAGTTCTGAAGTTCCATGTGTCCTCTAGACATTTAAAACATATAAGTCTGCAAGTTATTTATATTTTCTTTGAACTCTTGTGTTGTGGTCCTTTATGTTTTATCCAAATATTCTCTGAAATGTATTCCAATTTGGAGATGTAATATCCAGCTTCTGGGTGGTACTGGAGTATTACTGACCTCAAGAAATCTCAGGAAGTGATGATTTGGTGTGTTGAATGATTAAATATCCTAAATTTAATTTCCCTTAGGAGAAAATTCCCCTGCAAAGGCAGCATGATGTGGTGGAAAGTCATGAACTGAAACTCAAGTGCTAAATTTTATTTGTCCAAGAAGATTTCTCTAGAGAAAAAAAATCAGGACAAAATTTCTACTACAGTCTATGATTAGAATTATAGAACACACAATCTTACAGGTGAAAAAATTCTTGGAACATAGAATTTTAGTACTGGAAGGACCTTTCACACACAGAATTTCAGAGATGGAATGGAATGTACAACATGAAAAGCCAGAGCTGGTAGGACCATTAGAAAGTATAACTCAGAACGTTAGTAGTGCTGAATGGAACTATAGAACATGGAATGTGGGACTGACCTGGAAGGTGAGCTTTGAGATAATTTAATCCTATCTGTTAGTTTTTCTAGATGAGAAAATGGAGGCAAAAGCTTGGTCATTAAAAGAGCTTTTCCAAGGTTTCACTCCCAGTAATTCCTCCCAAACATGAGATTGTGTGACTGTGACTAGTTCTAGTTCCTACATTTTGGGACTAACACTGATAAGCTGGAGCACATGCAGAGAAATATGACCAAAATGTGAGGAGAACAATTCAGGTCCTCTGAATTTAAAATAATTGTTTTCCATTATATCAGGTACTATCTCTTTCTGGTCTCTTTTCTACATTTTTTATTCAAAATTCCCATACTACAGTTATAAAATCCCCTATTCTATATATCTTTGTAATACTCAGAGCTTCTCTGGAAGTCCACTGAAACTCCATCCACAGAAAAGCAGAAGATCAACGTTTCCCATTGCTGTTAAATATTCATTCAAGTATTAAATTATTTTGACTCTGCCATGGCCTTCTGAGCTTTTCAATGGCTCCCGCTATACATGGAAGACAAATAGCATTTTATTCTATTTCCTAAGTCCTTTTAGGGGGAGGGGATAATGTAAGTCACAGAAGGCTGGTTTATTGGAAGGAGTTTTCTTAAATCAAAGAAGTTGTTTCAGATTTAACCAGATAGTGAGCAACCAGGAGAACTGTGGAGTGAGGAAGAAATAGAATGAATGCTTAAAAGAAAGAAAGCAGTCTCCATTCTAGACCTCTTCATTTTCTAGTGGAGAGTATCAAACAAAGCCATTCACAGGCACTCACCTCATCTCTCACTGTAGTATGCAGAGAGTAGAAGGGGACTCTACCAGGCTTTAGAGCACCACTCAGGATGATGAGCACCAGGGAAATCACACCTCTATCAGAATTCTCAAGTCCTCTGGACAATGGTATTAATTAAGCATTTAGTGGTATATGAAGGCCTTTGCCACAGGGCTGAAGGTGGAGCCAGGCTTGGTGGGTTAATACACAATATATTAACATTAAATATTGAAACAATGAAAAGAATTAGCCATGGTTTGATAGTGCCATCCCTAAAATACACCAGACCCCATATATTGTGTTATTAATAATTTTCCAGAAGGTTAAAAGGATCATGGAACAAATAAATTGTGGCAGGTAGAAAAGGGACATGTGAATTTTTTCTCAGTTCATTTTCTTTAGGGGGAAGCATCCCTCAGGCCACTGTTGCCCCAGACCCTCTCTGGTCTCTGAGGAGCCCAGAAGACCCCCGAATTTTTGGTCTTGCCAGAGAAGAAAAATAATGTCTATTTCCAGAGCATTTCAGAGTTTACAAAGTTGCTTCATCACAGCACCCTTGTAGAGCAGGCAGTGAAAGTTATTGTTTCCATTTTAAAAATGGAAGAAATTAAGAAGTAAATACCAGATGCCAAGATTTTAACAGGGGTTTTTCGACTCCAAAAGCAATGTTCTTCTCTGGGTTCCTTGGATTTTTGCTGCTTCCCTAGCCTATAATAGGTTATGTCTCTATAGGGCTTTAAGATTTACAAAGCTCTTGAGATATCACCGAATGTTAGCATAGTGAAGTACCAATCCCTTCATTTTATAGATGAGGCAATTGAGGGTTGGAGCATAAAAATGACTTGCCCAAGATTTCAAGGCTTAATAGTGATAGAGACAGGACTTCCACACTCTCACTATCCTGCATTCCATTGCTTCTGATCAGAGAGTGTGAACCTGGGAATAGTTAGTACAAGTGTTAAAATTCCCATTTCCCAAAAGAAGAAAAGGGAAGTTCAAAGGGTGAGATTGCCTTATTACATAGCTAGGAAGCAAAAAGTCAGGAGGCAAGATTGTACTGACACCCAAACAGGTATTCTTTACAATATGCTAAATAATCCCTCTCTAAACTCTTCATCTCTCATTCACAAGAGACTGACGTGGTTGGATGGTTCAGAACAGATTTAATTGGCAGCAAAAGATAAAATATTTAAATAAAATACACGTCAATGAAGTGCCGTGTTTAAGGCTCTTACTCTGAGATCTTTCTAATACATGGTAAAACATAACAGGAACACAGAATATTTCTCTCTCTTTTTGGATTTAAATTTATTTCTTTATTTTTCATTTTCAATAGTCATTTCAACAATGAAGGGCATGATAGGTTTGTATTCCCCATTGCCTGTATCTTGTTTCCCAGTTGCAGATAAAAACAATTTTTTAACATTTGTTTTTAAAACTTTTAGTTCCAAATTCTCTCCCTTCTTCCCTCCCTACCCACCCTCATTGAGAAGGCAAGCAATTCATTATGGGTTATACATGTAGTTATGCAAAACACCTTTATAATAGTTATGTTGTTAAAGACTAACTGTATTTCCCTCCATGCTATCCTGCCCCCCACTTATTCTGTTTTCTCATTTGACCCTGTCCCTTTTCTGAAGTATCTGCTTCTGACTACCTCTTCCTACAATCTGCCCTCGCTTCTATCATCCTCCCTTTCATTCTCTTCCTCCCTACTTTCCTATAGGGTAAGATACCCAATTGAGTGTATATATTATTCCCTCCTCAAGTCAAATACAACGAGAGTAAGGTTCACTTATTCCTTCTCACCTCCCCCCTCTTCCCCTCCATTTTCAAACCCTTTTGTTGCCTCTTTTATGTGAGATAATTTACCCCATTCTATCTCTTCCTTTCTCCTTCTCCCAATATATTCCTCTCTCACCTCCTAATTTTATTTTTAGATATCATTCCTTCATATTCAACACACCCTGTGCCCCTTCTCTATCCATCTATCCATCCACCCATCCATCCATCCATTCATCCATCTATCTCCTCCAACTACCCTAATACTGAGAAAGGTCTCATGAGTTCCATGTAGGAATGTAAACAGTTCAACTTTAATAAGTCTCTTATGATTTCTTTCCTGTTTACCTTTTCATCCTTCTCTTGATTCTTGCATTTGAAAGTCAAGTTTTCTATTCAGTTCTGGCTTTTTCATCAATAATGCTTGAAAGTCCTCTATTTCATTGAATATTCATTTTTATTGCTTTGAAGGATTATACACAGTTTTGTTAGATAGGTGATTCTTGGTTTTAATCCTAGCTCTGCTTACCTCTGAAATATCATATTCCAAACCCTTCAGTCTCCTAATGTAGAGGATGTTAGATCTTATGTTATTCTGATTGCATTTCCACAATACTCAAATTGTTCCTTTCTGGTTGCTTGTAACATTTTCTCCTTGACCTAGGAACTCTGATATTTGGCTACACTATTCCCAGGAGTTTTCCTTTTAGGATCTCTTTTCAGAGGTGATCAGTGGATTTTTTTCAATTTCTATTTTATCCTCTTGTTCTAGTATATCGGAGTAGTTTTCCTTGATAATTTCTGGAAAGATGATGTCTGGTCTGTTTTGTTTTAATTATGGCTTTCAGGTATTCCAATAAATTTTTTTATTAATTTTTAACATTTATTTTCACACAATTTTGGGTTACAAATTTTCTCCCCTTTTATCCCCTCCCCCCCCAAACCCGAGCTTTCTAATTACCCCTGTGACCTATCTGCTCTCTCCTCTATCCTCCCTCCCTGCCCTTGTCTCCATCTTCTCTTTCGTCCTGTAGGACCAGATAGCTTTCTTGACCCCTTAACCTGTATTTCTTGTTACCCAGTGGTAAGAACATTACATTTGGTCCTAACACTTTGAGTTCCAACCTCCTTAGCTCTCTCCCTCTCCACCCCTTCCCCTTGAAAGACAGGCAATTCAATATAGGCCATATCTGTTTAGTTTTGCAAATGATTTCCATACTAGTTGTGTTGTATAGGACTAACTATATTTCCCTCCATCCTATCCTGTCCCCCTTTACTTCTATTTTCTTATGGTCCTTTCCCTCCCCATGAGTGTCGACCTCGTATTGCATTCTCCTCCCCATGCCCTCCCCTCCATTCTCCCCCCCACCCTGCTTGTGCCCCTGTCCCCCACTCTCCTGTATTATGAGATAGGTTTTCCTATCAAAATGAGTGTGCATTATATTCTTTCCTTTAGTGGAATGTGATGAGAGTAGACCTCATGTTTTTCTCTTGCCTCCCCTCTTTATCCCACCACTAATAAGTCTTTTGCTTGCCTCTTTTATGAGAGATAATTTGCCCCATATAACTTCTCCCTTTCTCCTCCCAATATTTCTCTCTCACTGCTTGATTTCATTTTTTTTTAATATATGATCCCATCCTCTTCAATTCACTCTGTGCACTCTGTCTCTATGTATGTGTGTGTGTGTGCATGTGTGTGTGTGTGTGTACTCCCACCCAATGCCCAGATACTGAAATGTTTCAAGAGTTATAAATATTGTCTTTCCATGTAGGAATGTAAACAGTTCAACTTTAGTAAGTCCCTTATGATTTCTCTTTGCTGTTCGCCTTTTCATGGTTCTCTTCATTCTTGTGTTAGAAAGTCAAATTTTCGTTCCAGCTCTGGTCTTTTCATCAGGAAGATTTGAAAGTCTTCTATTTCATTGAAAGACCATTTTTTCTCCTGAAGTATTATACTCAGTTTTGCTGGGTAGGTGATTCTTGGCTTCAGTCCTAGTTCCTTTGACTTCTGGAATATCCTATTCCATTCCCTTCTATCCCTCAATGTAGAGGGTGCCAGATCTTGTGCTATCCTGATTGTATTTCCACAATACTTGAATTGTTTCTTTCTAGCTGCTTGCAATATTTTCTCTTTCACCTGGGAGTTCTGGAATTTGGCCACAATGCTCCTAGGAGTTTCTCTTTTTGGATCTCTTTCATGCGGTGTTCTGCAGATTCCTTGAATATTTATTTTGCCTTCTGGTTCTAGAATCTCAGGGCAGTTTTCCTTGATAATTTCATGGAAGATGATGTCTAGGCTCTTCTTTTGATCATGGTTTTCAGGTAGTCCCAGAATTTTTACATTGTCTCTCCTGATTCTATTTTCCAGGTCAGTTGTTTTTCCAATAAGATATTTCACATTATCTTCCATTTTTCGAATCTGCGTGGTATGTTCTGAGATATGTCTTTCTCGAAAAGTCCTTAGCGTCCATCCGTACCATTCCAGTTTTGAAAGATCTATTTTCTTCAGTGAGCTTTTGAATCTCCTTTTCCATTTGGTTAATTCTGCTTTTGAAAGCATTATTCTCCTCATTGGCCCCTTGCACCTCCCTTGCCAGCTGAGTTAGGCTAGTTCTCAAGGTACCAATTTCTTCAAGATTTTTTTGGTTCTCCTTTAGCAGGGAGCTGATCTGCTTTTCATGCTTCTCCCTCATCCCTCTCATTTCCCTTCCCAGTCTTTCCTCCACCTCTCTAACTTGATTTTCAAAATTCCTCTTGAGCTCTTCCATGGCCCGAGCCCATTGGGTGAGCTGGGACACAGAATCCTCGATTTCTGTGTCTTTGCCTGATGGCAAGCATTGTTCCTCCCCATCAGAAAGGAAGGGAGAAAGTGTCTTTTCTCCGATAAAGTACCCTTCAATAGTTTTATTTCTTTTCCCTTTTCTTGGCATTTTCTCCAACCAGTGGCCTGACCTCTGAATGTTTTCCTCACAACCACCTTGCCTCCTGGTCCTCCCAGCCAGCGTTTGGGGACTGAGATTCAAATGCTGCTTCCCGCCTTAGGATTTTTGGCGGGGGCAGGGCTGCTATTCAGTGTGAGAATTAAGTTCAAGTGGTCAGGGGCAGGGCCGCCTCTCAGGCACAGTTCCCTCTGGGGGTTTACGCACAGACCTTCCACAATGGATCCAGGCTCCTGCCCGTTTGGGGAACCCCCGTCTGCGGCCGCCTCTCAGCCCCCAACTCCCGGGGGGGCCTGAGCCATGGGGGCACCCCACTCCCCTCTCAACCCGCCAAAGAGATTCTCTCACCCACCCCCATCAGTCACCTGTTGGTGGGGGGGCCCGTGCCGCCGCTGAAGATCCCGCCTCCAGAGCCCTCTGAGATCTGTGCCTCTCGGATCCGCGGCCGCTGCCGCCGCCGCCGCCGCAGGTCCGGGCTGGGCTCCGCGTCTGCAGCGGGACGGACCTTTTGCAAGAGGTTTGCAGGTCCCTCTGTGGGTGGGGGGATCCGCATGGCTGCTGGAGATCCCATCCCCGTAGCCCTCTCGGATCTCCTCCCCTCAGTGTCGTGGCCGCGGCAGGGCCGCACTCTGCTCCCCGTCCCAGCGCCCAGTCCGCGGCGCGAAGGACCCCCCGCGAGAGGTCAGCAGGTCTCTCTGGAGCAGAAATCTCCCTCACTCCAATACTCCATGGTCTCTGGGTGCAGAATTCGCCCTGGCTTGGTCCCCTCTAGCCGTTCTGTGGTTTGTGTGTTCGGAGCTATGTGTATGTGCGTCTTTCTACTTTGCCATCTTGGCTCCGCCCCCTCCAATAATTTTTTAATTACCTCTTCTGCATCTACGTTTCAGGTTAGCAGTTTTTCCAATGAGATATTTTGCTTTGTCTTCTATTTTTTCATTCTTTTGGTTCTGTTTTATAATTTCTTGATTTCTCATAAAGTCATTAGCTTTAATTTGCTCCATTCTAATTTTGAAGGGATTATTTTCTTCAATGAGCTTTTGGACCTTCTCCATTTGGCCAGTTCTGCTTTTTAAGGTATTCTTGTCCTCTTTGACTTTTTGTATTTCTTGTGCCATTTGGGTTAGTCTGTTTTTTAAGGTGTTATTTTCTTCAGCATTTTTGGGTCTCCTTTAGCAAATTGTTGACTGAATTTTCATGATTTTTTGCATTACTCTCATTTCTCTTCCCAATTATTCTTCTACTTCTCTTACTTGTTTTTTGAAATCCTTTTTGAGCTCCTCCTTGGCCTACAAGCAAGACATGTTCCTCTTAGATGTTTTTGATGTAGGAGCTTTCACTCTGCTGTCCTCTTCCAGTTGTATGCCCTAATTCTCCTTGTCACCAAAGTAAGAGTCTATAGCCTGAGTTCTTTTATAATGTTTACTCATCTTCCCAGTCAAATTCTTGACTTTCTAACTTTTTGTCAAGGCAAAACTCTGCTTCTAGTGGGGTTGGGGGTGGGTATAGGATGCCAGGGTTTAGGGATTTTGTATCAGCCACTTGATTCCCCACTTTTTGTGGATCCTGAGCTCCGGAAGCCACCTCTGCCACTACTGTTGCTGCTGCTGTCTGTCCCCCTACCCCACCACCTTGTAACTGGGGTTGGACTCCTCTTCTTTCACCCAGGCCCACAGAGTTTTCCCACAGACCTTTCCCACAGACCTTCTTGGCATTTGTGGGTTGAGAATTCTGGAAACCACCATAGCTTCCAATGACTCAGTCCCCTGAAGCCTATGCTAGACTGCTCTTCACCCCAGTCTGATGCTAAAGACTTATCCTGTGGACTTTCCAAATTGTCTTGGGCTGGGAATTTGTTTTACTCTGTCATTTTGTAGTTTCTGTAGCTCTAGATTTTGTTCAGAGTCATTTTTTGCAGGTATTTGGAAGGCTTTGGAGGAGAACTCAGGGAAGTGTGTTCTTTTATTCCATCCTCTTAGCTCCACTCCAAACACAGAATATTTCCTAGGAAGATTAGCTATAAGAACTTGAGATTGATTGTAGAAAAAGAGATTTGAAAGGTTGGGGGAAGTTGGTGGGAGAGGAAAAGAATAATCTCTTTACTCTATTTGAAGACCTGGGAGAAGGATTCAATTAGTTCTATTTGGTCCCAGGGGGGAACCAGTGATGAAGAAAGGAGAGAAAGAGGGAGAAGGTGAAGATGATGATAGCTAGCATTTATATAGCTAAATTTTATAAAACACTTTACATTTGTTTTCTCATATGATCCTCATACTAGCCCTAGGAGCTAGGTGCTATTATTTTCAGCATTTTAGAGATAAGGAAATGAGGCAGACAGATGTTAAGTAATATGCCCAGGGGTCACATAACTACAAAGTGATTGAAGCTAAATTGGAAAGACCCTCCAAACTCCAAGTGTGGTGCTCTACAACGCCCCCTAGAGTCATGTAAGTTAACATGAGACTTCTGATATGTTTGTTAGTGCTGGAATATCTCCTAAAAACAAATCTTTACCCTTTAGAAGAAATTCTGAAATAAGACTAACTCCCAGGGGGTCTTGGAATTGGCATCATTTAGGACTGAGTCAAGGTTGCCTGGGTTGCTCTAAGCCAAACCTATATCTTGAAGGTTGAGATGAAATGAAATTGACCTTGAAGATGAAAAAGAGAAAAAAGATTGACAAGAAGACAGGAATGAACTCTTTTCATTAGCTTTATTTAAAATCTCAGTTATTTTATATCTGTTATCCTCATTGCCCTAATATTTATGTAATATAATTATGTAACAAACAAAAGCTGCAGAAGACCCAGATTTCAGCTGGTTACCAGGCAGAAACTCCTTAACAGTTAGGGACATATCAAAGTAGAACAGGCAGCCTTGGAAGAAAATGAGTTCCCCATCACTAGTGATCTTTCATCAAGGTAGGAAGATGCTATTTACATTAAAATATAGTTGAATCATTTTTTATTATTTTGTATCGATGATTCTTTCTCAAGTTGTATGTTGAGTTAGAGGCTCTAAACATTTACTTCCAATAGAGATTCCATTATAACTTGCCTACCATATCTTCCCAGTCTAACAGGCCTTGTTCTTAGCTATATGAAGCAAGTCTTTCTATGTACTTAGCCGGCATGATCCCTCCAGAAGGTTATGGCTTTCTTCCAGAGAAAGTCATTCAATATGAAACACACATTTTTTTTATTACCTCCTGTGTACCTGATATTACTACAGACAATGAGACTGGGGTTGGTGACAGGGATGAGAAATAAATGATAAATTAGTCATAGTTGCAGCTCTCAAAGAGGATGGAAGACAAGACATGGGCACACATAATTATAACAGCAAATGAGGTAAGATTTTTATGCAATTATTTAATACTTGAAGGAGTAGGATAAATTTGTCACCATGTTTGGTTGCTTTTTTTTATTTAATAGACTTATCACCTACCTCCATCAGAAAACACCTCTGAGGAGTGCTTTGGCCACCCACCTGTCTCAGAGGACATGTGAAACATTCTTTTAATAATGAACTACTTACAATTCACTGTAACTTAAGAATTTAAGATTTACAAGGGCTTTCGTATGCATCCCTTCATTTGAGCCTCATGAATTTGAGCTTATGAGACAGATAAGGCATGTATTATTGGCCTGATTTTACAGAGGAATCTGAGGTTCACAGAAATTGCAACTTGGTCATAGTCACCCAGGTAATAAGTGCCAAGGCCAGGATTCAAAGTCAAGTTCAGCATTCTTCCTCATTATTATTGTATTTTTTTTTTTTAGCCAGACTTATAATTTCATTAGTTTTGACAGCTTAAAGTGAGGAACTTATTGTCTTATGGAAATTTTCTGGTTCACTGACAGGTTGCAACTTGCATAGTGTCAAAAAGACCTTGATCAAGTCACATAACATCTCTGGTCCTCACAGGAGAAATGATTATTATATAACCAATTGTTAACATTGGGGAGATCCAGGATTTTTCCCTTCCTATTTCCTCATTTGGAGATAGGATCAAAGTTTAGTTCTCTGAAGGGGAGGGCTGATGGTATGAAATACTGGGCCAGACTTACCCAACTGGGAAAGATTACATCTGAAGAAAGGGAGAGTGATTCTAGTCTAAATGAATTCTCGCCCACTGTGTCCTAGTCAGACAGGTCTGAGTGAAGGTGGATTACCTTTGTATAGATTGCCTTAGAAAAGTTTCTTTATTTAAGACTGTGAATGATCAAAGTCAAGTCCCTTAGGCCCTCATTAGAATAAATCAACTTCTCATTAGAATATCCATTCTCTCCTTGTTAACCAATCAGAGTTGATTGCTGCCTGTTGGGAATATCCATTCTTCTAAGGGCATAGAAGCAGCAAAAGACCCCCATGAGGAGTCTTTCCTTTATGAGAGACAGCCAAATGCTCATTATTTTACTAATTATTCACTAACTATAATTAATAAAAAGCATTAATTACCCAGAAATTACATCTCTCGGATTTTGCATACATCACACTCTGTTTCCCAGTTTATAAAATGGCTCTTTGTTAATGGTGGAGTTTGTACCTGGGTAGTCCACATTGTGAGAGCAGTTCTCAGCTTATTCCCCTCCCCCTCTCCATATTATCTTCGTTCTTTCTCACCTAGTACGATTCTTTCCACATTGTCTCTAATAATTCAATTCAACCAGAATTTATACTACGTCAGGAACTGTGCTAGAGAAATACAAAAGGAAAGTAGTGCCGCCCTCAAGAAGTCTCCATTGGACTAGATGCAAACAATATACAGAGATAAGTACAGACAAAAGACATACAAGGAAAATACAAAGTAATGACAATGAAAACTATTATTATTATTTATATGAGAGTGAAGACCTAGGGAAGACCCACATAGGTCTTTTATAGGAGGCATGCCTTCAGATGAGTCTTGATGACAAGTGTCTTAATGGACAAAATAAAGAAAGTAAGTTATGGCTTTCCTATAAGAATGTACTGCATTACTGACTGCAAAGAGAAAGATACAGTTTAATGAAAAGAGTATTGTATTTGGAGTCTCTTTGTGGCACTGGTTAAGTCATTCCCTACCTCTAAGTCTTGGTTTCTTCATCTACAAAATGGACATGATAACACTGCTCTGCCTTCCTCACAGGGCCATTGAGGCCAATGGAGAGAAAGTGAAATTATTGGTGTAAAAATGTTTTGTAGCCATAATATTATATATACACACAAGTACACACTGATACATACATACACATGATACACACACATGTATGCATGTACACATGCATATGTATAATATGCAGCATATATTATATGTAATTATTATATATAAAACATATACTATAATGTGTATATATTATAATAGTATTTGTTTTCTGTATATATGTATGTATGTGATGCATTTACATATTAATATATGTGTGTATATAAATATACACACACATTACACAGGTATGCACACATATACTCAAACCCAATTAAATAAAGATACCCTTTAGAGATTCTAAAAAGAAAATGGGAGGGTGGAAAATACTCTGATATTAGAGTCCAAGAACCTCCTGGACCCCTGGCATTGTACGTACCAGCTCAGTGGCCTAAGGCAAATCTTGTAATGTCTCTGATCCTCAGTTTCCCTATATTTACAATGTAAACAATAGCATTTACAATACTTACTTCAAAGGATTGTAACTTTTAAAAATCTCTGGAAATATGAGATATAAATATTCAGTGGCAGAGGCATACAAGGTAAATGAGAGATAAATCCCTGACAAAAATAATTCCTTATAGGCTTGTATGTTCACATTTTTTAGTGATGACAATTTTATTTTTATAAATTCCATAAACTGGGGTCATCCCTGGGCTACATAAATTCACAGTAAACCACATTGTCCACTCCCTCCTTTTCCAGGAGAAATGAGCTATAATGTAGATCCAGGAAAGCAAAAAGAATGTAAAGAAAAGGGAAACGTACAACATTCTGGGTATGGGAGGGCAGGAACATTCGTTGATTATTAACTTAGGGGGTTTATAGGCTGATGGTTGGGTATCGGTATGTATGGGAGTCTTAGGTATTTCTTGGCCCCAGCTGGTGGAACCAAGCCCTTCTTTCCTGCACCTGCCTCCCTCGGTCACTGCCTGCTGAGAAGGGTGCAATTTTCCCTAATCCTGATCATTGAAGCCATTTGGTTTAGACTCTAAACTTTAGAGGAAAGAGAAGGTTATTGCTGTTGTTTATTCTTTTTTCTCCAGAAGGAGCAAAGGCACCAGGACGGTGATGTCTTGACTTGCAAGTAAGTGAGATTTAACTAAGGCAGGGCTGTGCAAAGTCATCAACCTCACTCTCTCCTCCAGAGTCATCAGAGTGCAATACAAATTTGGAATCAGAGACCTACCTTCCAAAGGATCCAAACTCCCATTGTCATTATTTTGCTATTACTTTATTGGTGTTATTAATGCTGTTTTTTTTGTTTTTCCCCCTCCATTTCATAGACAAGGAGAATTCAACATGTGCTTTACAGAAATGTGATTTTGCATTCTGCGGTTTGGATGCTGTGTCTTTCTGAGGGGAATAATCACATATTTCTATTCCACTATAATGTTTACAAAATGTTTTCCTCACGATGGACTTGTGAAGTATGTTACATACATATTATTATATCCATTTTATAGGTGAGAGAACTTCTGGAGGTAAAGAGCTTTAGCCAGCATCACACAGGTAGGAAATGTCAGAAATGGAATAGAAGTCTGGGCACTTCTGACTCAAAGTCCAGAATTTGGCTAAATCATAAAGTTCTTTAAAAACAAGGATCCATGAACCAGAGATGGTTATCTCACCACTCCAAAAAATTTGCTCTTCGTGCTGTGGAGCATGGGAGTGAGAGAAGTAGCCAGGGAAGCAATTTCTGTGAACCCAGACCTTGGTGTTATAGAACAAGACCAGCACTTTGCCAAGAGTCTTTTAAGTAAGACTGTACCCAAAACCATATTTCCAGGACTTCATTTTGCAAGCAAACCTCAGCATTGAGAGCCATCAGAAAGCTTAATGCTTTCTAGCTGCTGGGAAAAAAATCAATGGGAGAAAATTAAAAATCAACAAAGCCCTCCCATTCCCCACTCCTCAATGAAATGGCTGGTGATTCAGTCAATCCTTGTTAAGAGCTGACTGCAATACATTCTTAATCAGAGATGAGCTCCAGTGACATTTCCTCATGTTTCTAATGCTGATGGTAAGGCTTGAAATACCCCACGTACCAGAATTCAGAAAGCAGAATGATTGAAGATGCCATTTACACAGTGTTATACATCCTAAATGCTATGAAGTCCCCTTGTGCTTGGTGCTGTTTATGGGGCTGGAGAGAGCTGGATGTGCTCATCAGGGAATATGCTACTATCATCCAGTTTCAGAAAAGGATTCAGAGCCAATATTGGTTAAGCACACTTTCAGGCAGACCCCCTAAATTAAAGAAATCACTTCCAGGTCTCTGGTGAATTTTATGGCCTACAATGAGGTAATTAGGCCTTACCAGCAGCATATTCTCCTTACTCTCAATTAGTTGTTCATTCATTCACTCATTAGCCTTCAAGATAACAAGTCACCCCAAATTGTTAATGAGACTTTAGGCTATATTCTCCTAAGTCTAATGTCCAGAGCCAGGGAGGTAGACAACTGCCCAGCTGTATTCTCTGACCATTGTTTAAACCCATCTCCAGTTCAGTATTTACTTTGGGGGCTACATTTTTGGGACATTTATGAATTAGATTGTCAATAGGAGAAGGCAGGGGAACACTCAGCAGTATGCTAAAGCTTGAACCTATGACAAAGATGACAAGAGATTTTTCATTCTGCAAATTTAGAGGTAAAGGGACCTCTGAGAATGTTTAGCCTAGAGAAGAGAAAATTTAGGACAAATATGATCTCTGTGTTCATATTATATGAAAGACTCTGTAGATGAGGTATTTGACTTATTTTGCTTGATGGGAGAAGGCAGGGCAAGGAATAATGGGAGGATGTTACAAGGAAGTAGATTTAGGCTAAATACATACAAAAAGACACTTACTTAAGGATATTAGTTATCCAGTGAAGGACTAAGCCTGCCTCAATAGAAGGTGAATTTTTCATTGCTTAGGGTACTCCACTAGAGAAAGAGTTAATGACGACTTGTCAAAGATACCACAGAGGGAATTCATGCTTTTTGGTGATGTATGGAATAAATGACCTCTACCTCAAGCCCATAAAATAGAGATTTTATGATTCTAAGTATAATATGAAACAAAACAATATGTCTATGATAGGATGTTGAAAATCACCACATGATTTTTTAGCAGGAAAATCTCTGATCATCCAATAAAATCATACAATGTCAAAGTCAAAGGGTCTTTGCAATCATCTACTCCAATCTTGACAGGAATATAAGACCCAGGGAAGTGGAATTAATTGCCCAAAGTCACATGACAATTAATAGAAGAAGCAGAATTTAGAACTAAGTTTCTCAATTTCCAGTAGTGTATTTTTTTTTTGCTACATGACATTGTGAAATATAATCCAACAACCCAACATTATAAATTGCATATAGTAGGTGCTAAACAAAAAAAGAAGTGAAGTCAACATGTAATTTAATAACCACCTACAAGAAATATCTGAGTGTAGTTTGATTTCAATTCAATAAATATTGATTAAGTACCTATCGTGTGTGGAGTACTGTGTTAAGATCAGGGTGACATGAAAAGTTTAAGTAAAGTAATCTCCGCCCTCATGGAAGTTAAAGCATAATAGGGTAAATAAAAGACAAACACAGGCCATCATAAAACACAACATTTTATGATATATCACACTCTATGAAAAATTACAACATTACATGAAAAGTACATCAAAAGGTATGAAACAAAGTATTATGGGAGGTCTGAAACAGGTCCTTATCAATAGGAATTGCAGGAAAGGCTTCCTAGAGGGGGTAATATTTCAACCAAGTAAACTTTTTTTTAAAAAAAAAAGATGGACACAAGTTCAACAAGTGTTGTACAGCAAAAGGAGGGCATTTCTGCCATAAGAAACAGAATGATCAAAAGCCAAGCAAACACCAAAACGATCTAGCTTGGATAAAAAAAAAAGGTGACTAAGTTCCACTAGGAACTGAAGGACCTACTGTTGTGACTCTGGATTCTGAAAGGTGAGAAGTTCACATATCTAGTCCATATTCATGCCTACCCCACTGCTTACTGGCCATTTTTGTACTCTGCCACTGACTATGCCTTTCTCTTCATTTTATTTGCTTCTTTAGCTCTGAGATTAGTAATGAACATTACCATTCCTAGTTACGGCACGTCAATTAATTGCCTTATTACTTTAATCATTATTGCTTCTGATTTCCCCTATCCACTCCTCCCTGGCTGCTACTTCTCCACAAATGTTTTCTTCCTCTATAAGAATACAAGTTACTTGAAGGCAGGGGCTGTCTGGAGTTGTTTCTGATTATATTCCCAACACTTGGTGCAGTGTCTCAAATGAACATAAATATATTTTTGTTCATTCATTCCAGGAGTATTATGAGACAAAGGGAGAAAGGGAAGGGATTCTGTCCATGCGGTGGTACCAGATTGCATTGTCTTAAAAGCCAGACAAAAAGAGTTGGGAGTCAAGAGATCAACTTTGAAGTGATAGCTTTGTTACTCCATAGTCAAGTGATTATTATAGAATTCAGAGCTAGAAGGAACCTTACAGATTATCTAATAGAAACAATTTTAACTAATCTAAATGTTATGTCTCTTTACTGAATAAAGACCTAGCAAAGACAACTGAGAAGAATTGGACAAAAAGGTAATAGAAGAACCAGGAGGAAACAGGATCACAAAAACTTAAGGAGGAGAGAATGGTGGGGAGGGGAGACTGCAAAGGTCAAAGGTTGCAAAGAGGTCAGGAAGAATGGGGACTGAAAATGGACCCTACACATTAGCCACTGGGAAACTGAGGTCCAAAGAGGTAATTTCCCCAAGTACCCACAGGTAATAAGGATAGCTTGGATTTGAATCTAGAAATTCTGACTCCTAAGGTTCTTCCCATTGCATCATGTTGGTGGTCACTTCTCTGAACTACAGTTTCTTCACCTATAAAATTGTTCTTATCAGAGTAAAACTTATAATCTTTGGGAGATGAGTGCGCTACACAATAACTATATAAATTACAAAGCAGAGCTAATAGAAGAAAAGCATAAGAAAAATGAGGAATGGCATTTGAGCTTAAAGAAGTAAAAAAGCCTATATGGTGCTTTTGTTCAAATTCTGACATCTATGACTGATTCTAATGGCTTTCTTTTTACTCCACCCAGGAAATATATCCTTATTTTTAAGGAAGACAGTTCATTCATCCAAAGATTGTCTCAGACTGGGGTGAATTGGTCTGCTGCTGGCTGTGCCTATTCAACCTCATTTGGGAAACTGAGATTGGGTAGTTCTGGGAGTTTTGCAGAGAAAGCTAAACAAAGCGTAAGGAAATTAATTTTGTGAGACAGGTTGCAAAGTAATCTTATAAGAAGCTATAAAGAGGAGATGGCTTGTAATTACAGCTAAATGAACTCCTAATAGTTTTTTCATCTTAGTGTAAAACCAATCCATTACCCAATAAAAAAAGAAGGTAGACATGGTCACCGTAGCAGGTCATTAGGAGTTCCACAAAAAGTAATATTTGATTTATTCTTTGTAAGCAATGTTGTCCAACCCCAGGCTTCCTCTTTAGCTGGTTTATTCAGAGCCTGTAAATGTCATACAAATCACTTTATTAAAAAGTTGACTGGTCTGTGTCACTCTGACTCTCTCCCTTCCACCATTCATAAAAATCTAACTAAAATGCCCCAGCCCTATCTCTCTAGTGGACAAAAACTTGATTTCCAAGTGTCCTGCCAAAGAATCACAGAATATGAGAGATGAAATTTGCCTTGAACATAGAACGTGCTTGATCTACAATGAATCTTAGAACAGGAACATAGAATGTCAGAGCTAGAAACAGAACCTCAGAGAACACCAAGTCTAGGGGTTCTTAGCTATTGGTGAATTCCTCCAAGAACCTCCATTTTGTGAAGGAGCCCAGGAAGATCTGCCTTAATTCCTCTCCTGAAACTCTTCCTGATTTTCTGGATTTAAAACTCATGTCACACTGAGTACTTTCAGTTCCTCCACTCTCTGCCCCTCCTCTCTTTTCAGCTCCCTTTTGCTTGCTGACTTCCCTCATTCCAACTCAAGATCCTTAAAGGCAAAGAATGTCTTTATTTTTGCTTGTATTTGTATCTCCAGAATTTAGTGCAGTGCCTGGCTATACCGTCAACACTTAGCTTCTTTCCTTCCTCCCTTGCTTCTTTCCTTCATGGATCCCTTTGAAGTCTAGTGAAGTCTATAGATCTTTTCTCAAAATAATGCTTTTAAATGTATAAAATGCCTAGGATAAAAGGATAAAAATTCAATTATAGTGAACTACAATTATTAAGATTTTTAAAAGTTCATGAACCCTAGGTTAAATCCCTGAACTAGTCTAATCCCCTTATTTTACAGAAGTGGAAACTAATGCCCAGCTTGCAAATCAAGAATCTAAGGTCTTATGAGTAGTTGGCAGCAAAGTGAAGACGAGTTACTGATTGCTTGCTAAGTATGGTGTACATAGGATTCACCAATGGGAACAGGTCAATGATGCTTGTCATTTCCTCAGAAGAAATCTATAATGCTAAAGACCAGTGATGCTAGAGACTAGTGATGCTAGCCTGGGATACTGAGGAAATGGGGAAAGAGGTAACTTTTAAACTGGTGCTTGGCCAACACCTAGTTTCCTTGTTAAGAAAAGACTTGATCTTTTCTGCATTGCAAGTAAGTCCCAGTGCATCCTTTCACACCTCTTTAGAAGTAGGATGTTGATGTCTGGCTCTTTGGATGTGAAAAAAACTTTCAACATATTTTCCCATCTCAAGGCTGCCAAGAAAATTGCAGTGAAACATATGTTGCCCTGTTAGTTCAGATAACAAAATTCTCCCCTTTTGTTTGCCATCACTAATAATTAATTCATCCTCTAAACACACAGCAATGAGGTGGGCAGACAGAGCAGGCAACTCTGAACAAAGGGGATTTCTTTGAAGGCCAATCTCTTCATGTAAGCCAATGGAGCTACTGCTGTTCATTGGTCAAGCTCAGTAAATACCTCATCAGGCTGGGTCAAATATGACAAAGCACTATTGTCACATCCTGAGTGCTCCCAGGACTGGCAAGTGTGGCAAAACTAATCACTAGTCACTAGATATATGAATTTGAAAATAATAAATGAGAGGGGAAATAAAGGAGGAAAAAATGAAAACTCCACTTCCTAAAATGGGGCCAAATATAAACATGACCATTGATTGGGGAAGTAATATCCTGTCTTGTATTGTTAATCTACTTTTTCGAATACATGTGGTTATTCATTTGTTTGCTTCTTTTAACAATCATTTATCAAGAGTCTAAGGACAGTAAAAAACTAGACATGATTACCCCACTGCTTAACAGAGCTTATAATATAGAAGCAAGGTTAATATGCATGCAATTAGCTACAAGACCAGTTAGACAGTACCAAGCTAACTGAGTGACCCTAAATAAGACGAATCACTTCTGTGGACTTTGGTTTCCTCCTGTTGAAATGAAAGGTTTGGACAATATTGTCTTTAGACTCCTTTCCAGCCCTAATGATCCATAATCATGGATCTTGTGAGGACAAGAACTGTCATATAGACAGTGAGAATAGTGTGGATAAGAGGACAGAGAGAAGTATTGTTCAGGTAGAAACCTGAAGGACTCTAAGTAGGGATGGGGCAAAGGAAATGGAAATGGGACTGTATGTTCTGAGTTAGGGTCTGGGAAAAGGGTGTCATTACCAGTAGAAGTCAGGAGAAGAAGGTTTGGGAGAAAGATTCATTTGTGAAGTGCTGAGGAAGGGAATCCCAAACTCAATCTCTTGCATCTGTCAATGGTTGATTATTTTCAATTTTCCCTATATCTTTCTACATCGTTGTTATCTCCCTCATATGAGCAAAAGTTCCTTAAAAACAGAGACTTCTTTGGCTTTTCTTCATACCCCCCAGCATTTAGCACAAGGTCTAACAGATGGTAGGCACTTAATAAATGACTGATATTCTAAAATAAAACTGGGAGGTGAGGCCATCTGCTAAGGGTGAGAAGTATAGCATACTGGGACATATATTCAGGAAAACTTGGATTCAAATCTAACCTCTGACAATTATTAGCCTTGTGTGGGCATTGGAAAGTCACTTAATATCTCTGAGCCTCAGTTGCCATGTCAGCAACATGGAGATAATTATACTTGGAACACATACCTCATAGGTTTATTGTGAGACTCAAAGAATACAAAATTTCAGAGTCATCTATCTATCTATCTATCTATCTATCTATCTGTCTGTCTGTCTGTCTGTCTGTCTGTCTGTCTGTCTGTCTATCTGTCTACCTATGTCAGTCTTTAAGGTTGATACCTGAGAAGAATAGAAAATGCCAGGTTGGTTAAAGTTCACTTTCTTTAAAGCCCAGGATTCTCTGAGCCAGTCTGTCTTAGATACTACATTCTCAAGTAGTCAGATGGGATGCTCTACTAAGTCACTGAGTTCACAGCTGAAATGGAGCATTTTCCTGATGATTCCTCCTGGGAACCATCAGTTTTTGAAATTTTGATAATTAGATGACTGAAGTTCGTAATGGAACTTGAACCATGATCCATCCAACTGAACATCTGGTCTCTGACAGATGCCCCAGGAATTCACAGGCATGGCTATGCTTTACCAAGGCAGTACCTGATACATAAGGAGAGTATCTCAATGCATTTTGCAGTCTTAACAAAGTCAATCTTATTGATCCTCTTATCAGAACCAATGAGATGAGGCTGGACCCTAAACAAGAGGGAGGAGGGAGGGAGATTAAGGGAGAAAGCTACCTATTTTTCAAACACAAATATAATTTCCCTTTTTCAAAGAAGCTTTTCCTATGACCCACTCTCCAAACCTACCCATAACCCACTAGCTGAAATGGATCTTGCCCAACTATGATCTCTCCTGGGATTACAGGATCATAGGATTCTAAGTTAGAAGGTAGTTTAGTTCTTTCTTTAGACTTCTCCTATATATCTGGTATCACTGGAGCTCTTCAAGGGGAAACTATCAAATGACTAACTAGGTTGCTATAGTTCGTGGATCAGATGTGAATGAAATTCCACGACACTCTCAGGAAGATTCAAGGGAGGCAACAAAACGCAAAGTGTGTTGGTGAAATGGAGAAATCACTTATTTCGCAAGCAAGAAGGGATCCAGTGATAGAGAAACCTTTATTTGTTGAATTGAAATAAATTTGTTGAATGATATAATGGGAAGAACTTTGGATAGCATGAAAGAATGTTTAAACACTTTGTAGTATGTGAAAGTAACAGGATATTCTGTGTTGTAAGGAATGGTGAATATAATGAATGCAGAGAAGCATGAAAAATTCACAGGAAGTGATGCAGAGTGAAGTAAGCCTAGCAAATGTATATGTGTGTGTGTGTGTGTGTGTGTGTGTGTGTGTGTGTGTGTGTGTGTGTGTATAGTGACTGAAGTAATTTAAACAAAAAGAATCACACACATAAAAGTCAAAAAAGGATGTCAAAATTACAAAGAATAAGTATGGCTCAAGAGACGAAAGATGAGAAGACATCCCCACTCTTCCGCTGAGGTGGGCGGTACATTGGATATATTTTCAGAATTTTTTGATATACTAATTAGTTATGCTGACTTTTTTCTTCCTCTTCTTTTTCTTTTGTTCTGTCTTTACAATTCTTGTTTATTATATGAGATAGTTTTCTGGGAGGAGGTATGAGGAAGGTCTTAGGGAAAACTAAGATAATGCAAAAAAAGGCATTAATAAAAGCTTGTTTTTAATTAAAAGAATATTATGCAGAAACCTGGGGACCTATATTAAATCATTGTTCTATCTTCACCTAGTTGTGTGATATTTAACAATTAGCTTGAACTATCTGGGCCTCAATTTCCTCCTCAATAAAATATGGGGGGGGGGGGAATAGATGAGCTCTGGAATTATGCTCTAACATTCTACATTAGTATCCTTTAAAGAGAAAGTTCCAAACATGGTTTGGCATAGGAAAGATCAAATAGGACTTGGGACTTCTGAATTTTGGCAACTTCTCTGGACCTCACTTTACTCTTTTCCCCACTTACTAGATGAGCCATGAAAACTAAGGTCTAAAATCCGTGACTGAGGTGTGAACTAATTTTTCAGCCTTTCAGTTTGACTACTCTAAAGGACACCAAACCTCATGCAATATGGTAACTCTAAAAGGTTGGTGTAAAAGTCAGTCACATTATTTTACACGTTCATGTCATACTGCTAATGGAATAACATCACACTGTCTCACAGAAATGCTTTTTTAAAAATACAAATGCATTGAAATTCCTAAGAAACATGGGTATTTGTCAGAACCTTGAAGTCCATTCTTTTCTTCCACTGTGGGAACATGTGACAACCACTGGTAATTATAAGCAATCAAAAAATCAATCAATAATCATTTATTAAATGCCTACTGAGGCTGCTAGGTGCCTCAGTGGATAGAGTGCTTGGCCTAGAGTCAAGAAGACCTAAGTTCCCATCTGGCCTCAGACATTCACTAGTGGTGCGACCTTAGGCAAGTCACTTAACTTCTGTTTGCCTTACTCTGCTGGAGAAGGAAATGACAAACCACTCAGTATCTTTGCCAAGTAAAGCCCAAATGGGATCATGAAGAGTTGAACTCAACTGAATGTTTGAATAGTAATGACAGAAAAACAGCAATCACAAATATGCCGGATCCTGTGCTCCATTTAGGGGATAGAGAGAAAAAAATAAAAAAGATTCCATTCTTGATCAGGTGTCATTCTATCTGGGAATTAACATAAGGAAGGAAGGAAGGAAGGAAGGAAGGAAGGAAGGAAGGAAGGAAGGAAGGAAGGAAGGAAGGAAGGAAGGAAGGAAGGAAGAAAGGAAAGCACATATCATGTGGTAAGTGCTCCAGGAATATCATCTCATTTGATTTAAAGCCCTGGGATCACAAAGCAGAGACCTCTAAGACATTTCAAGGATACAAGAATCACAGAGAATAGTATAGTCAATTTAAGAGCAATACATCTAGAATCATGGTTTCTGGATTTGGGTCTTGGCTTCGCTTTCCTAGCCATGTAACCCTGAACAAGTCCCCTAAGCTCTGCAAACTCTAGTCTATATGAATGGGTATGCCAAGGAGTATAACTCTACCCTTTCCATAACACAGATACCAATATGCAGATATCCATGCCAGAAGAAACCAACAGAAACCAACCCCTATCCTTTTTTCTAAATATTTTAGAAAATGCACCTGAGTAATTTTTTTTAAAAGCAGTCTCACTGATCTGAGCACAAAGTAGTAGAAGGAGGATCCAAGAAAGAGCAGAAGTCTGGAGACTTGGGTTCTTGTAACTGATCTATCATTCACTGGCTGTGTGATATCTGGTAAATTCTTTAACCTCTCTGAGGCTGTTTCCTCCTTTGTAAATTGTGAGGGTTGGATTGGATTAAATTTTTTCCAGATCCATAAATTCACTGTCCTTCCCCTGAATCCCTGAACCCAGTGAGAGGTACAGATGGGAGTAGGATGTTGAAGGAAAAATAAAGTGAACAATAATGAAGCACAATGAGCCTTCCTAGATTTGTGGATGGCAGTTAATTTGAAGTACTGGCTGATAGACGTGCTAAAAATATTCTTGAGATGTCTTCTATGAGAGAGACCAGGTATCAGCGTAATCATGTGGGTGAAAAAAGAAGGCTTAAAAAATGAAGGATTTTTAAAAATTTCTTATGAGGCAATTACTATGGAGCTGGTCCCCTAGGAAAGGTAATGAGTGCCATCTGGTGGAGGGAGTGGAAAGAAAAATCATTCAGAAACAAGCAATGCTGCACAGACCTAGGCACACTAGAAAGAAGTATGAATATGAAAGAATCAAAAAACCAATCAAACAAACCAAAAAAAAAAAAAAAGAAGCTTGATCAAAGATTTTTACCAGATTTTGTGAATTCAATAAATTCACCATAGAATGACTTTAATCCTATAAATATGAATATATATATATATATATATATATATATTATCATCACTGTATTAGATCCCTGGTTCCCTCTATAGACAAAAACCAGGAGAGAGACTGGATCTATCTTTTCACTGGGATATCTTCACTGGTGAAGAATCTCGCTTTGCCAATGTAGATCAACAACTTCTCCAAATCTTATATAGCCTTGGGCAATTTCCTAGATGCAGAGGATTTGTTTTGTGAAGTCTGGATTCCATCAAAGGGCCCACTTGGGGACGTAGAGGCTGAAGGTTCCCCACCCTTGGTCAGAACACAGACTCAGCCAAGTTGCATCAGAAATGGAAAGTAAACTTAGGTATTCCTGACTTTGAGGGAAACTACCCTAGCCCTGGGCCTCACTGCTTTTCCGAAAGAAAAGCTTTAATTTCATTAGCTGTTCTGGACTCTGGTAGAGGAACAAATAGGATAGAAACACAAACCAATTCTCATATTTAATCCTACCTAGAAGCTCAATCCACTCAAGTACAATAAATTTCTCAAACTATACTAATCTCTGCAAGGAGAGTTGCTCACTGGGGAATATTTTTACATTCAATGGGCTCAGATGCAAATCCTACCTGTCACCACTAGCTTATAATAAAACTGTTTAAGTCTTGAGCCTTATGAGCCTCTCTGCTTTCAGGGTATCTGGTTAAGACCATTAGGGAGTTGGTGACAGATGGCCTTGGCACCTTCCTTAAAATGGAGGTCCTTAAGTGAACTGTCCAATCAAAGGGAGGGAATGCAGGGACAGAGTGTTATTTCCAGTTTGAGAAAGCTAGGGACAAACTGAACTTCCAGAGGAAAGAGGCTTAAGGTGCTAAAGTACTTAAGAAGGGTTAAAGTACTTAAGTATTTCAGGGGTGAAGAGGCTGCTGCAGCTTGGTGAAAAAAGTCCTGAGTGTCAGGAATGAAACTTGAAGTGGAATGAAAACAGCTATGTCTGTTCATGGTCACATATCAGCGTTTGCCTTAAGGCTTGGACCTAGAACATAAACCCTATTAGGAAAGTCTCTTCTTTATTCACAGAGTCCCAGAAACTCAGAGACTGAAGGACTAAAGAGAATATTTAGTCAAACCTATACATGAATATGAATTCCTTCTCAACGTTCCAGACAAGGGACTTCTAGTGATGGGCTCCTTACAACCTTTCAAAGCAACTAGTCCAGTGTTGAATAGTTCTGATCTCTGAGAAGTTGTTTTTGTACACTGAGCCAAAATATACCTATCTACAAAAACTAGAGTGGTGAAATATTTAGTAATTATTAGTCAATTCCAACTGTATTTCAACCCCTTCTATTTTTTCCCTTCTCAGAACAAATTTCTCTCTTTTTTAAGCAATATTTTCATAAGACAGATGATTTTTCTTCAACGTACTAGATGAAATGTACCAAGATCCATGAGTGAATCTGCTATACTTGGCATGATATGGAAAATTCAAAGACTCCTTTAAAAAAATCTCTTTTGATACTATAAGATTCTTCTAAGTAGTCAAAATCAAGCCTATGGACATAAATTTTATGTTAGGTCAGAAAAAAACAGTATAGAAAGTGAACTTTAAAAATCACTTAGGATTTCTGAGTTAAATGTCAAGGAAATTACCAATTTTGTAATAGAGCAGGAGCTGTCTGTTCATATTTCAACATACTCTGCCTTCATCCTCTGGGATGTGAATGGGCAATGGCTTCCCATTGAAAGACTAATCTAAAGCAAGTCATGGTGGTCTGTAGTTCACTCACTAAGTCTTTCTGTTTCTATGGCCTGATCACTTATCTCAGCCCAAACCTGCTGCTAGCTGCTGAATTCTCATTGCTGGGGACATTAAAGGGAATGGACAGGCAAGGGAAATCTGAAAGCTATTATGCCATCATTGTGATGGAAAGATGGAGACACTGCTAGGAAATGAAGCATTTCCAGGACTCCCGAAAGCTGTTGCTTTACAGAGCCAGAGAGATCGAATCTCAAGGGAACTCAATATCCTGGAAATCTCAGAGAATTGAATGCACCATTTGCTGAGAGTGTTAAGTATGTGTTCTCAAATTTCCACTGAGGATTGTTTAACTCACAAAACCATAATATGTTGTATGGACTTTAGAATCTAGATTCTAAAAGGTCAGCAATGGAAGAGCACTTCACACAAAGAATGCCACAGATAGAAAGTATATAGAAACATAAAGAACAGAATGAAAGAACTGGAAAAGATGAACATAGAATATGCTCTCTCTCTCTCTCTCTCTCTCTCTCTCTCTCTCTCTCTCTCTCTCTCTCTCTCTCTCTCTCTCTCGTGTGTGTGTGTGTGTGTGTGAAATATGGAAGAGAGAGAAGAGGTTGAAGAGACTTCTCATCATGGGACAACTATTGTCAAATATTGAGGGGAACTTAGCACACAGAAGGTCAGAGCTAGAAGGAATAGGATATAGAATATATAACCTTTTCTATAGGGATGGAATGGATCTGATTTGGGGGAATATTCATGATATCTCTCCTTAAAACATCATCTCCAGCTAGTTATGAACCTCTGTATCCCATGAGACCATCCACTAAGATATCAGCCCATAACCTGTGTGGATACTGGGCATTCACACTACCACTAAGCGCACTTCCAATACCACATCCTTCATCATCTCCTCCAGCCATGTTTTCTTCATATTTTCCTTGGTTTGTCTCTGGGAACAATAATTAAACTAGCACTAATGTAGCTAGTGAGAAGGATGAGACATTCTACTGCTCTGCTGTTCCTTGTGAAAGTCAAGACCAATATGGCCTTTCTTGGCATATATGTGGTATTCCTTGACAAGCATGACAGGGGTTATCTCACATTATCTTTGGATTCATAGTGCCCAGTGCTGGTACTAAGTACAAGGGGACCCAAAAATCTTAGTGCAGCTTTAAACTTAAATAGCTTAATACTTAAAAAGTGCACCGAGTCTTTGGGGACAACTGTAGTATTTGCTTAAAAAATGCTTATTGGAACAAAATAATAAAAAATAACAATTGCAAAATTAATGACAAATCGTGGGCCCAAAGAATAGACACGAGAAACTACCTTCACCCTCTTCTTTGGATGAAACAATGGGTTTAGCTGAATCTTTTTTGTCTTGTCTTTTTTTGCCCCCTTTTCTTTGTATAATGGATACCTATCTGGGAGGTAGGAGAAGGAAAATGAGGAATACAGAGGAAAAGTATGTAATATAAACAAAATACAGTAATAAAATCTATCTAAAAGAAATGAGTGTTTTTGATTGGTTGTTTGAGTGAAATGAGGCCCTAAAGAATATTAATATGTGAAGAGACCTTAAAATATAGAACACAGAATATCAGAGCTGGAAATCAAATATGGAATGATGAACATTTAGAACTAGGAAGGACCTTAAGATGAACTCATCCATCTGCTTCATTTTATAAATGAAGAAATTGAATCCCAGAGAAATTAGATCACTTGTCCATCACTTAATTCATAAATATAATACAAGACTTCAACCCATGAGTTCTGGCTCCAAATTCAGTATTGTTTTCATTACTCATACTCCCAGTCCTCTCATTTTCCAATACATTATACATTGAGAGGCTGTGTGGTATAATGGCAAGTGTTTGGGACCTGGAGTTAGGAGATCTAGGCCAAAGTTCTAACTCATTAGTTATTATTTATTAACTAATTAGTACCCCCTTTTTGGGATGATGTGAGGATGATGCTTTGTATTCCTGGAAGTGGAGATATCAAACCTGTAGCTAAATCCAAAAACTCAGTACGGTGGAACCAGATTACAAAGTAATTGTGAAATGTTAAGCAAAATAAATAAAAATACAGTACAATAAATTTCATGGTGATTTGAGACTTTCTAAGTCAACATGTGGCCAGTAGCGATCAATTTCCACTTGAGTTTGCCAACACCTCCGTAAAGGGCTATATGAGAGTGCTTGGTTATCATTATTCTGAAGACACAGTGTTTTACTTAAGAATTGCAGTTTGACTGAGTTGACTTTGGTCCTGATTCCATTTGTTCATATCAAACAAGGAGTCTTACCAAAATAAATTTCAATATAAATTTAATGAATTTAAACAAAATATTATTGAAAATATAATTAAAATGGGTAAATCATATCTAATGTATAATTAATTATATAATACAATCAATTTTATAGCACAATTATATATAATATACCTGCTAATTTATATAATTAAAATGTATAAATAATTACAAATCATTAAATAAAATTTATTTAAATAAAATAAATTAAATTCTTATCAATAACAATAATGAAAGGTAACATAGCACAAATTGGTCATAGAATCAAAAGAGATTAGTTTCATGTCCTGCCTTTGACATATACTTGATACACAATCCTGGGCATTATATTTAATCTCTAAGAGTCCAGACAACTATCTAAGGCTCTAAATTTTAAGTGAGTTAATAATGGGGGGGGGGGGGGAGTTTCTATACCAGCAGTTCATAAAAGCTGATAAAATTACAGATTTGGATTAGAAAAATAATGTCACTGATGCACATTTTCCTGGGTTTTCCTGTTTACAAAGTTCTTTCTTCATAACATTTCAGTTATGTAGAAAGTACAGGTATAATGATCCCAATTTCATACAAGTGGAAATGATTTGTCCAAAGTTACACAGCTATTACATAGTAGAACCAAGAATCTACCAGCCTCCAAGTCTGGAATTGTTTCCTCAATTCCTTGCCGCTTAGAACCGTGGCAGAAAATAGAACTGAATTCAATCCAATTAATTTCAATTCAAATCAAATCAATTAATAGAATTATTGATTTAGAGTAAGTGACCTAAGAGATCATTCATTTCAACCCTTACCCCCTTGCCTTACAGATGAAAAAACTGAGGCCTAGAGAAGGGAGACTTGAGTAAATGTAATCAGTTAAATTTAATTAAACGACTATTTATTAAGTACCTACTATGCAAGGCTCTGCGTTGAGTTCTGGGAATACGCATGTGCAGAAACAACAAGACATTTGCCTTCAGTTTTACAGGAGAATAAGGCATGTATCCAAATTACTAAAATCCAAGCTAGAAATGGAAAATTTAAAGAAAAAAGGGTCAAACATGTCTGATGTCTCCTTTAACTGGGATCATTTCGGGAGAGATAGGAGTCATCTAAACTTAAAATTTTTCCTACTGACTTTCACAGTTCTGTTCATATGAGAAATATGTGTTGAACTGAATCCAAATGTGCCTGCATGTCATTGACTTATTTACAATGTACTCTTGTCCTGAACATAGGAAGAGGAGCTTCATTAAATGGAGAACCAGGAAAGTCAAAGTGAAACTGCTCCACCTAGGCTAAGGGATGGGAAGTGAGTTTGAGCTGAGTCCTTCAACTCCTGTGATATCAGTCTGGTGGTGGTTGGGGGGGAGGGGGCTAGAGGGAAAAGAACTCACCAGGTACTAAATGGTAAAAGCATGGGCAGGAAATGGATAGAGAAAAATAGGTACAAGGAAGACAGAAGTAAGGTCTTTTGGTAATTGAGAATGTCAGCTCCAATGCTAATCTTCAAACACTCTGTCTTGTGATAATTTTCCTTATTTTGATTTTGTTTTCTGTATTACTGCTGTGTGTATGTTCATTATGCAAGTTTAGTTTGAGATCACTAAGATTTTTGCAATTTACAGTCTTAGAGAGGTGCCAGAGGGCACTTAAGGTTTCTGTGATTTGTTCAAGGTCCCCTACTTAGTATGTATGAGTGGCAGAATTTGAACCCAGCTACAGTTTGGTGTCAAACTACTTGGCATGGTATTAGGGAAGACCTGGAAGGCAGCTACAGTGCAGTACACAAAGCCTGGGCTCTGATATCACACTTGGATTCAAAGTCCACCTTCCACACTTTCTAGCTGTGCAACTTTGGGAAGGCCATTTCACTTCCCTGGGCATCTTTTTCCTCGTGTTTATAAGAGAGTTGAAATACTTAGGCTCCATGTAATCTCCTTGCTTCAGAGACATGGTGCGATGAAAGACTTCTTGGAGGAGGGATTACATGAGAAAGGGAAGAGAGAGAAATTTCTATCTTTCAAGGGTATTATTTAATTATTGGCACTGACTACAATACTTCAGATAAGCAAATGAACACAAGTCTTCCAAAGCATTCAGAGGAACTTCTAGTTAGAGACAGGGGTGGGAACCCTTGTTCCACTGGTGCAAGTACTGCAGGTGAGGAAACTGTTACTGTCTGCATCACTACCTTCTCTGCAACTTCTCATCTTGGAGAGTTGTCTGGACCATTGAGAGACTAGGTCAGTTGTCCAGGATCAGCAATATAGCATGTGTCAGTTGCAGATACACCTTTAAACTTTAAAATACTAAAAAAACTAAATAAACTTTTTAGAGAGATACAGGGTTTCCAAGAATGTTTTTAGCAGTCACTAGTCAGTGATTTGATATTGGATTTCTGTTCTCAATGGTCCATAGGGTTCAGATTTACTGGATTTGAAAATAAACAAATAGACAAATGTAAAAACATATTTCAAGCTTCAAGCTGAGCTGGGATGAATGGTATTTGATTCTGGATCCTACTTCAACCAAAAAGGAAAAGATTCACTCATTTTCTTTACTTGTTTCTTCCCAGTGACTTCAAGGATAGTTTTAATTTTCATCACGATGAATTCCCTCTCTCTCCTACTCAGAATTGTGAGATCTTACATTACAGTCAGGCAGGATCAAAAACTAAGCAAATCTCTCTACTTCTACTATATATTTCTTTTAGTACTCCCCCCTTGCCAAATGATGCTCCCCAAAACTGCTGAGACTGTCAGGGAAGAAAGACTAGTAATATTCTCTTATTTTTACATCTTCCTATATCATATTCACCAAAACTTTAAATCCAATGATTATAGTTCCATAGCAATGGAGCTCCACTTTGCTAATTTCTTCCTTGGGGTCCTTTGAGTTGTGGTAGGTTTTGCTTTGGTTCTTCCCAGCATGAGTTGTACCAAATGGGAAAAGTTTTGAGGAGAGGCAAGACAATGGTCTGTACAACTGTAAGTGGAGGGCCAGACTAGATGAGTTTTAAGAAGCTTCATTTCTGAGGGCTAGACAGCAAGGGATCAAATTATTTGACCTTCAATATGCATCAAATGGTCCAGTAAGGCATATAAGTCTTCTGAGCTTGATCAGGAGGAAAATGAAGAAAGAGAAGAATTTCTTAAGGATTTTTCTAAGCACTGATGCTTACATGCTCAGAAAACTCAAAGTATACATCATACGGGCTAAGGAAAATAAATTATCCTTAACTCTTTATCTGTATGGGCATTGTCAGTTGATGGGATTGGCTGTTAAAATGAGTATCTAGTCATTTGAATTCTGTTAATGTTTCTGTTTGTCCTTCATTCTCAAACAGGACCAGAACTGGAAGGGGACATTAGAAGACCACTCATCCAATTTCATAAAATAACAGAATTATAGAAATGTGAGGATTGGCAAGGATCTCAGTGACGAGCTTGACCAATCTATGCATGAAAGGCATCTCCACTATAACATTCTTGACAAGTGGGCATCTAACCTCTGTTCTGATGTCTTCAATGTTAGAGGATAGACATATCAACTTGAGAGGCAGGCCATTCTACTTTGGACAGGTCTGCAGTAGTTATTAGAGTTTTTATAGACATAAAGTCTAAATCTATCTCTGCAATGAGGGGGTATTGAGTTGAGAAGCTGACTCTTCCAAGTACCTAGACTGAGCATGGGCCCCAATGTATATGAAGATGCAGAACAAAATGAGGTCCCAGGAGTTTGTGTGAGCTAGTGAATGGTGAAAGGGGTTTATTGTTCACTTTTAGACCTCTTAAGCCTGGTTTCCATAGCAGGAAGCCATTGCAGAAGTGGGGAGCTGTCCATATCTGAAACTGTAGTAGAAAACAAAAGTATTTGGTGTCTGGGGAAAAAAAGAGGGCTAGATCCAAACGAGCAGATTGTGTAAGTAAGTGAAGAACGTTATAAAGAGTAGTCTTGGAACAAAAAGTTTTTAGTTTTATAAGATACTCAGTTTCCTGGGTACTTGCCTAGCCCTCCTTTATATATGCTAGATCAACTCAACGAAGCCAATATTTATTAGATTTATTTATTGTGTGTAGTCTTGGTTACTGGAGGAGATACAAAGTTTACATAAACTATGGTCTCAACTCTCAAGGAACTTAAAAATAATGGAGAGGTATGACTCTTTCATAGATAACTATAATAACCAACATTACAAGTGCCTTGACATTGTCAAACAAGGTTTTATGTTCAGATCATTTTATTTCTACCTTGTTCAGCTCTGTGCACTAGATCTGCACAGGCAGGTCTCATCTACTCTGTCCACCACGAGATTTGAGTTTGTTTATGGAAAGTTTTGACTATACATGATTTAAGGCATTTATAATTGTTATAAGATGGTCAGTTGCTAATGCAAGTGAGCTTTAGATTAGTCCAGGGTCTCTAGACTAAGAGCATGAGCCTGAGTATCCATATGCCTCCTATGTAGAATAAATGATCAAGGGAGAGATAGGATTTTCATAACCACCCATCCTTCTTTAATGTTGATCAATTTAATTCTGAAAAGTAAAAGTAAGATTATTGGTTAGGTTTATATAAAACTTCAAATCTTGTGAGCAAACCACAGGGCACTAATAATCTGTATTACCAAAAAACGTTCTTGATAAACAACAAATATTTATAAACCACATATGCTACATATTTTATTGCTATGTGCACTGGTAATAAAAATGGATTAGATGCAGGTCCTGACCTTAAGGATCTTGTAGTTGAATGAAGGAGAAAAGACAAGTACATAAATAACTATGAAATATTGTCACTTCATTAAACATGACTCCCTTCACCATAGTCTACGGTCTAATGAAATTTGCATTCTTGTTTTCCCTCATCCATGGCCCTCCATCTACAGTCCCCATGTATTTGACTAGATTTCCCCATGTCTGGAACATTCTCCTTCCTTTCCTCAGATTCATAATATTTAATAAATTTTTCATTTATTCATTCACTCACTCATTCATTGGATTCCTAACTTTAAAACTAAGCACAAGAACTAGCTTCCATGATGTCTATCCTAATTCTAAAATATCCTAGTGCTTCTATTCTTAAACCTGTGAGTATTTTTTTTACTTATCATTCATATATTTATATGTACACATGGTTCTCTGGCCATTCTTCTCCCCTTTGAATGTAAGATCCTTGCTGGAAAGGACATTTTTTTTATATTCCAGTGGCTGACACATAGTGAATGCTTAATAAATGTTTGTTAATTAGTTGTGTGATACAAGGACAAAATACAGACACAATGTTTTAGTGGAAAGTTGAATATGGAGTCAGAGGGTCGGGATCCAAAGCCCAAGTCTACCACTTTCTAGCCATGTGATCCGAGATTGCAATTAACCAATCCATATATCAGTTTTCTTTATTTGTGAAAATTAGTTGAGTGAGATTATATGACTTCTGTGGTCCATTCCAGGACTTTAAATCTATGTTTTTATGGAAAAATCCATACAAAGTGCTAAGAAAGATGAGAATGATGATGATACTGATGAGAACAATAACGATGAAGAGGACAGCCTTTATACTGCAGTTTAAGGCTTGCAAGTAACTTTAGAAATGTTATCTCATTTTATTCTCACAACAACCCTGCCAGGTAGGTATTATCATCATGTCAATTTTACAGATGAGGAAACTGAGGCTGAGAAAAAGGTTAAGTGACAAGTAAGCACGTGGTCACAGAGACGGTTAGTGTCTGAAACTAGATTTGAAATGAAGTCTGGATTCCAGGTCTAGTGTTCTATTTAAAAAACTTAGTTGCCTTCTCGATTTAACAAAGTGAAATCATACCACTTGTGATTTAGGAGTACAGTGAGAAGTAGAGATAGAAAAGAGATAGGGAAGGATTCACATAAGATGTATTGGGTTCTTTTTTGTTTATTTTTGCTTTCCAAAGGGATGCTTTGGTCTAGGTCCAGCTCTCTCCTCTTCTTCATAAAGGGATATTGAGAAAGACAGCTTGAACCATTCTTGCAGAATAGAAAAGGCACAATCTTCCTTTTCACGCGTTGATTTTTAGGTAATTAATAAATGGAGAGATTCAGTGCTTAAGCTTTGTGGAAAAGAGAGCTGCTCAATCCACACTCAGATAGCAATCATTGCTGCTGAAAACAAAGGACAACATGATATTATTAAGTGAGAATTCATTATGCCCAACATGAGTCTGCATCCTGGCATTCACTCAAACCCCTCAGGGGTCCCTATCTATTTTCTACATTCTGTTACTCTGTTAATTTCCAGTATTCTCTTGTCTGGCTCTCACTTGTACTATATCTTTCCCTCCCTATCAGAATGTCTTCCTTATGGATTCAGACAATATCATAACTGAAAATGATGTTAGAGGTCATCTAATCCAACATTCTCATTTTACAGAAGAGGTAACTGAGGCCCAGAGAAGTGCAGTCATAAGATGTTAGTGCTGTCAGGGACCTTAGGGCACTGACTTGTACAGATGGGAGGGAATGCAGGACATAGAAGATCAAACCAGGAATGGACCTCAGAACATTAAATGTTAGAGAGTAGATTTTAAAAAATTCAGAGAAAGGACAGCCACTATAGCACAGACCAAATTTCTACAGGGGATGTTAACACTGAGGTTATGGGAAGATCTCAAGAATGACATTCAGAAAATACAAAGTGGAAAAAATTCCAGAGAAAAAGAAAAAAAATGTTTGAAGAGGCCAATAAAGATGCAACCAATCAATTTAGATTTTCATCAGAAAAATGTAGAAGATTGAAACAAAGATAGGCTAAAAACTTGGGGTAATGCTAATAAAAACGTCAACAGTGCTAAAATTCAGAATTAGTGGAGAATTTAAGGGAAATTAACAATGGAAATATGTGGATTAAAAAACTATTTTGGGGAAACGAAAAGAATCAAAGAAGGAATAGGACCATTGTTTGCAGTGAAAAGAAAGATGATTAAAGAAAATGGAGAAAAGTCAGAACTACTTAATTCTCACTTTATTTCCATTTTCTTTACCAAATGGATTATTTGGACAAGAAAGAACAGAATCTAAATTGGCTAATAAGGAATTTATATTTAGGATAAGAAACAAAAAGGTAAGAGAGTTGGTAGTTATACTTTTGGGCTCCTGGTTATACAAGTACCCTGGTTCAGATATGCTACGTTCCAGGTTAAATATGAATAATAATATTGAAGATGATGAAAATGATAACTAGCAATTTTGTAGTGCTTATCATGTGCCAGGCACTGTGCTCAGTGCTTTATGAGTATTATCTCATTTATCCTTACAATAACCCTGTCAAATAGGTGTTATTATAATTATTCCCACTTTGTAGATGAAAGAAGAAAATACAGATTAAATTATTTTCCCAGGGTCATAGAGTTATTAAGTGTCTGAGGCTGGATTTGAATCCATGCTATTGTGACGGCATCACTTATCAAAAGGAGCAAGTCTTATGCCTGACCAGCAGGCTGCTTGTCCTCCTGTGGAGCTGGCGAGTAAAAGAATAAGGCGGGAGAGCGGGTCATGAAGCAACTCCGATTTATTCAAGCAAGCACTCTGATTATATAGTCTCTGCCAGTTAGCCCAGTGAACCATGGTAACACACACAAACAAACCCGAAGCTATAGTAATGAACACAAGCTGGAACTATAGTGACAAAAACAAACCAGGGTGGGGCTGTCCCTTCCAGCACCATCTTGTTCACCCTTCCCTGCACCGGACTTAGTTTACCTGATGTTCGTCAGTGTGGCATCCCAGATGGTGTGGAGGTCAGTGCCCCTTACAAATCCAGACCTTCTTGACTCTGGGTTTTGAACTCTGAAGAAGTGACAAATGTTAGTACTATATTGTGACTAGCAATTTTGAAAAAAAATGGGAAAAATTCGAAGGTAAAACACTTTATCATTAAGGAAGCTATGTCTGAGAAAGGCCAATTGACTTATCAAAGGCATATAGCCATTAAGTTATCTAAGTCAGGATTTTAATTCAGATTTTATTGTCTCCAAATCTACCTATCTATTCATTCTGCCACCTAGCTATATCTTGCATCTCCCTTCTTTCATTGGATAGGTTGCATTAGGATGTGGTTTGAGCTAAGTGTGCAGAATATTGTATAAATTGTCACACTAAGTGGGGAGTACTAAGCATCTAATTCACAACACATAGGAGACAGGAAAGCACTCTCTCAAGTATCTACAAAGATTAAAGAAAGATCAAGGACCCACAGACACAAAAATATTTAGAGTATATTTTTTGTAGTAGCAAAAAACTAAAAATTGAGGGGGTTCCTATGAATTGGGGAGCAACTAAACAAAATATGGTATACAAATATGATGGAAATGAGAAACGGATAGTTTCAGTGAAACCTGGAAAGATATCTCTTTGAACAGATGCAGAGTGACTTTGGCAGAACAAAGAGGAGAGATTATTCAATAAAAACAACACCCTAAAAAATAAGCAACTTTAAAAGATTTGAGGATTGTGATCAGTGACATGACTATCTATGATTCCAGAGGACTGATGATAAAGCCTTCAGGAATATTTTTTCCTTTACTATGCATATCTGTTAAAGAATTTAGTTTTAGTTGTTTTCCCCCCAATGGCAGGGATGGCTAGGAGGGAGAGAAAATTAACTTTTATAAATTTTTAAAAATGGGATGCAAATATACTCTCTCATCCTTGTTGTTTCCTTGATAGCAAAACATTAAGTTCCCACAGCATGAAAATAATGCCCAACATCCACATGTCTGCCCTTAATATCAATTTTATTCAATAATACCCACAAGGATAGTTGTTCCACTGCTCACTAATCCTGGTAATATGTAAACATACAGCTGCCATTGTACCACACTCCCCACTCCACCCCCAATTCCCAGCATATGCTGGTTTCCCAGGGCATAGATATCTCCAAGACCTGTGTAATCCCATGCTGATTTAGAGCACTATTCCAATGAATAGGAATTCAGCTGATCATATTATCTTATAAATCCTGTTGTTGCTCTCTCTGTGAATGCTGTTTCCCATTCTCTGCTTTGGACATGTCAAAGAAGTCAATGTCTGTTGGACTGAATTCTATGATTTTATGATTCCCTATCTGTTTTTTCTCTACACAGTCTTCTTGCAAGTTTCGCTGCTCTTTGTTGGCTAGCTTTATGTACAAACACATTTAATGGATTTTTCCACCATTCCTTAGACTGCTTTCAAAATGGCATTTGATGCACAGTGTATCACTTATAATGAAATATTATGAGATATGAAGTTCAAATCCCACCTCAGAAACTTACTAGCTACATGACTATGGGCCGATTATTTAACTTCTCTGAGCCTCTGTTTTCTCATCTATTAAAAAGAAAAAAAGAAAGACAGAAAGAAATCTGTAGTACTTACTTCATGGGGTCATTTTTGCGATGCTCAAGTGAAATAATGTATGTGAAGTATATTACACAGAATACTAAGTAAAAGTCAGGTTTTATGCTTCCTGCTATTGCTACTATGACTATGAAGCATGCTTCCTGTCTTCCTGTGAATGATGAATCAGAATCACTGTTGTAAGTGTGAAGGTTCTACTGTACAAAAGTATAATCCATCTGTAGGAATTTTCTCAGGACGTGATCAAGTTAGTCAATTTTAAAGGGATACTATGCTATATCTTTCCACATACATCACTTGAAAATGTTTCTAGTGGTTTGGGAAGTTTCTTGGTGAAAGTGAAAGAAATTATATGTCAAGTTTTTTTTTAAATTAAAACTTTGCAAAACTTGTTCAAGACATCTTTTACACTGCTCTATGTATTAAGCCGGGATATAAAGAGGCTGGCTTTCACCATCTTTTGGGGACAAGCTCAAATGCCACCTCTTCCATGAAACCTTCCATCATTCTTTAGCTCCCGATCAATTTCTTCTCTTCTCCTCCTCCTCCTCTTCCCTCCTGCTTCTTTGTCTGTCTGTCTCTTATGGAGAAGATGAATTAAGTAGACTTATTTCAGTACCAGACAGTAAAATGAGGATTTGTGGGTATAAAAAGAGTAGAATTCCAGAGAAAAGACTATATACAATCACGTGTTAAATTGTAGGACCTAGAACTGACTCTGAATCCCAACTCAGTTTCCATCTTCAGACTTCAGTTTTCTCACCCTCGATGTGGGGATAATGATACTTGCTCTAACTACCTGATGAAGTTGTGATGAGTCTCAAATGGAGAGATATATGTAAAGTAATTTGTAAACCATGAATCTTTATACAAGTAGAAGTTATTTTTCATATTATTTTCTGATAGGTCCTCCTTTAGGACCTCATCAGATTGCAAATATTCTACTAGTAGGGACTTTAGAAGACATCAAGATTAATCCTTTCATTTTTCAAATGAGGCAACCAAAGTCCAGAGAGGTAACTGACTTACTTGCCCAAGGTTTCAAAAGTATATGCATAGAAAATTTTATTGTGTTCTTATCATGATGCTGTAGTAACCAAGGTCTTACAGAGTAGAAGCTCTGGAATAGCTTTTGAAGATAGCAAAACTTTCAATATAGATCCAACCATGTGCTGTGATTCTGTTATTGGGCATCCATCATGGAGATATTTGAAGAAGAACATTACTAAAAGATTGGCAACCAAGTGATGATTTGGGTGGGACATGGAAAGGGAGGTTCTATAACAATTCATTAAAGTTTTGAAGAGTTTCAATTTATATCTGTAGAAGGAGTACTCACAATGATGAAGTCACCGTTCCCTCCTTAAAGTATAAATATTCTAGGAATTGAGAATATAGGGATAACAATGAGGCCCAGAGTTGTCAGAAACAGCTTCAAAGAGTAGCCAAACCATTATTCAGAATTATAGAATCTCAGAGTAGGAAGGGCCATCTAGCAAAACTCCTACCTGTACAGAGATTTCTAATATAATATCCTAGTCAACTGACCCATCCAATCTTTGCTTGAAGAACTCTGCTGAATGGGAATACATTACCTCCTAAGGCAGTCCATTTTGAATAACTTTAAGTGTTAGAAAGCTTTTTTAATTTAAGGCAGAAATGGGGGGGGGGGGAGCCAAGTAGAAAGACACACATATGTTAGTACCAAACCCACAGCCCATAAAATATCTGTAAAGAACTCCCAACAAATTCTGGAGCAGCAGAAGCCACAGAACAATGGAGTGGAGGAGATTTCTGTCCCACAGAGACCTGAAAACCTGATGCGAAAGGTCCATTGGTCACCAGACCTGGAGCAGAGCCCAGCCCTGCCTTGGCCTCATGGCACCGAGAGGAGCAGACCTGAGTGGGCTTCAGGGACAGAATCTCCAGTGGCTGCGCAGGTCCCTCCACCCAAAGGTGACAAGGGTCAGTGAGAGGGTCTCTTTGGCTGGTCGAGAGGGGAGTGGGGTGTCCCCATGACTCAGGCCCCCTCGGGAGGCAGCAGTGGGGCAGCAGAGGGCAGGGGCTCCCCAAGCAGGCAGGAGCTGGGATCCACTGTTGAAGGTCTCTGCATAAACCCCCTAAGGGAACTGAGCCTTGTGTGGTGGCCCTGCCCCCACCTGAACACCTAAACTTAATCTCACATTGAATAGCAGCCCCACCCCCGCCCAAAGCCCTGGGGCTGGGAAGCAGCATTTGAATCTCAGACCCCAAGCACTGGCTGGGCAGTCTGGAGCCTTGGTGGGTGTGGAAAGAAAACTCAGAAGTCAAGTCACTGGCTGGGAAGATGCCCAGAAGAGGGAAAAAAAAATAAGACCACAGAAGGTTAATTTCTTGGTGAACAGATAATTCCTCCCTTCCTTTTGGGTGAGGAAGAACAATGCTTACCATCAGGGAAATACACAGAAGCCAAGGCTTCTGTATCCCACACATCCAAAATAAATATGCCATGGGCTCAAGCCATGGAAGAGCTCAAAAAGGATTTTGAAAATCAAGTAAGAGAGGTGGAGGAAAAACTGGGAAGAGAAATGAGAGAGATGAAAGAAAAGCATGAAAAGCAGGTCAACACCTTGCTAAAAGAAACCCAAAAAAATGCTGAAAGAAATAACACCTTGAAAAATAGGCTAACTCAATTGGCAAAAGACGTCCAAAAAGCCAATGAGGAGAAGAATGCTTTCAAAAGCAGAATTAGCCAAATGGAAAAGGAGATTCAAAAGCTTACTAAAGAAAATAGTTCTTTCAAAATTAGAATGGAACAGATGGAGGCTAATGACTTTATGAGAAACCAAGAAATCACAAAACCAAACCAAAAGAATGAAAAAATGGAAGATAATGTGAAATATCTCATTGGAAAAACAACTGACCTGGAAAATAGATCCAGGAGAGACAATTTAAAAATTATGGGACTGCCTGAAAGCCAAGATCAAGAAAAGAGCCTAGACATCATCTTTCATGAAATTATCAAGGAAAACTGCCCTGAGATTCTAGAACCAGAGGGCAAAATAAGTATTCAAGGAATCCACAGATCACTGCCTGAAAGAGATCCAAAAAGAGAAACTCCTAGGAACATTGTGGCCAAATTCCAGAGTTCCCTGGTCAAGGAGAAAATATTGCAAGCAGCTAGAAAGAAACAATTCAAGTATTGTGGAAATACAATCAGGATAACACAAGATCTAGCAGCTTCTACATTAAGGGAACGAAGGGCATGGAATAGGATATTCCAGAAGTCAAAGGAACTAGGACTAAAAACCAAGAATCACCTACCCAGCAAAACTGAGTATAATACTTCAGGGGAAAACATGGTCTTTCAATGAAATCAAGGACTTTCAAGCATTCTTGATGAAAAGACCAGAGCTGAAAAGAAAATTTGACTTTCAAACACAAGAATGAAGAGAAGCATGAAAAGGTAAACAGCAAAGAGAAGTCACAAGGGACTTATTAAAGATGAACTGTTTACATTCCCACATGGAAAGACAATATTTGTAACTCTTGAAACTTTTCAGTATCTAGGTAGTGGCTGGGATTACACACACACACACGCACACACACACGCACGCACACACACACACAGACAGAGAGCACAGAGTGAATTGAATAGGATGGGATCATATCTTAAAAAAATGAAATTAAGCAGTGATAGAGAAATATATTGGGAGGAGAAAGGGAGAAATGGAATGGGGCAAATTATCTCTCATAAAAGAGGCAAGCAAAAGACTTTTTAGTGGAGGGAAAAAGAAGGGAGGTGAGAGAAAAACATGAAGTTTACTCTCATTACATTCCACTAAAGGAAGGAATAAAATGCACACTCATTTTGGTATGAAAACCTATCTTACAATACAGGAAAGTGGGGGAGAAGAGGATAAGGAGGGTGTGGGGAGGAAATGGAAGGGAGGGCAATGGGAGGAGGGAGCAATTTGAAGTCAACACTCTTGGGGAGGGACAGGATTAAAAGAGAGAATAGAAGCAATGGGGGGCAGAATAGGATGGAGGGAAATATACTTAGTCTTACACAACATGACTATTATGGAAGTCATTTGCAAAACTACACAGATATGGCCTATGTTGAATTGCTTGCCTTCCAAAGGGAATGGGTGGGGACGGAGGGATGAAGAGAAGTTGGAACTCAAAGTTTTAGGAACAACTGTCTAGTACTGCTCTTGCTACTAGGAAATAAGAAATACAGGTAAAGGGGTATAGACAGTTATCTGGCCCTGCAGGACAAAAGAGAAGATGGGGACAAGGGAAGGGAGGGATGATAGAAGAGAGGGCAGATTGGTGATAGGGGCAATTAGAATGCTTGGTGTTTTGGGGTGGGGGGAGGGAACAAATGGAGAGAAAATTTGGAACCCAAAATTTTGTGAAAATGAGTGTTAAAAAAATAAATAAATAAATAATAAATTAAAAAAAATTAAGGCAGAAATCTGTCTTTCTGCAACTTCTCTCCTTGTTCAGTTTTCTTGGTCAAAGTAGAACAAGTCCAATCAATCCTTCTACATAATAGCTCTTTACACTTGAAATTATTGATCATGTTCCCTCAAACATCCCTTTAAGTCTCGTTTTCTCTGCACTAAACATTCTTAGTTTGTTTTTTTTCCCCAAACAATCCTCATATGACAAATTTGTCAGTCACCTTACCACTCTGTCCCCTCTAAACCCTTGTCATTTTGTGAATAATCTTCCTAAAATGTGACATCTAGAAATAAACCCCATGTTCCAGATGAGATTCAGCCAGGGCAAATGACAAGAATATGAGAACTTTTTCATTATGATAATTATGCTTTTGTTTAAATAAACACAACCTAACACATAACATTACATTATTGTTTTCTCCTGGAGTTGAGGGGGGTGATTGGTGTATGTGTTCATCCTTCATTGCCGTAGAAGACCATGCCATCAGAGAAATAATGACATGACTTGCACTTGACTTTGTTTTGAGTGAGGGAGGGCTGTGCAACTCACCAGCCTTGCTTCTCCTCCAGAACCATCTGAATCCAGTGACCAGATATTCATCAGGATGACTAGAGATGACCCAGGATGAGGCTATCGGAATTAAGTGACTTGCTCAAGGTCACACAGCTAGTGAGTGTCAAGTGTCTGAGGTGAGATTTGAACTCAGATCCTCTTGACTCCTGCACTAGTGCTCTATCCACTGTACTACCTCGCTGCCCCAAAGGAGTGGGGTGATTATGATAGGAGGAGCTGCCATGGTTCACAATTGGACTCATAATGAGTCACTAAAATGCCCAGGTCTTTTCTGAAACATTTTTGGCTAACCATGCCTCCTTGATTATGTATTTGTTGAGTAGTTTTAAATTTAAAACTAAGAGTTTCTGAAAGATGAGACAATGGAGAGAAGATGTCAGCACCATGGCCAGAGCAGAAGGAAAGATGAGGGCAGTGAGACAAGTTGACACTATTGCGGGAGACAACCTGAGAGTGCCTGTGCCAAACAAAGTTCTGATTTAATTGTGTGTGTATATGGATGACATGTTGTACTAATCATAAAGAGGAGCATAAAGCGATCTTACTCCTGACAGTAATTGATCATCTGATATTAAACCCTTGCAGTAGTTTTGGCAATTCAGAGTCGTAAAACTCCAGAGATTAGGGAGGATATAGCAAAATTTGGGAAATTACTGGGAATGGGATTTTGGCCCAGAGGATCTACTTCTGGGGAGGGGGATGAATTGCTTCTTCCTAGGGTAAAGTATGTACTTTTTCCTTGAGGTTGGTGTAATAGCTCCCTGTAGAATCAAGGGTTAGGGTTAGAATTGCTACCCCATGGCTCACTCTATGCTTTTCTACAAACACTAAACAGTTAGCTCTGGTGCCTTCTTCAAGCAAGGTTCCAGCAATCCTGCTCCCTTTTGCTACCCCTCACCCTTGTTAGAACATCCCATGGATTTTCATCACTTACTCCACTTCTATCCCCAATGAATTTGCCCTAGGCACAATTTTATGTAGTTACAGCTCTGTCTTTATTGACAGAATTGATTTGCCACACTTCTTCCCAGTTCACATACCCCAGAATAGGTGACCAAAGAACCACATATGTTTTAGTCTCATTTTTCTCAGCAGTGAGCATTTTTTGTATTATTCAATTGACTGAGATTTCATTTTCAAATACTGGATGAATCTGTGATAATATGGCATTCCTGAGATCACATATGGCTGGAAATTTGCACCAGGGTTGTAAGATTCTATCTCATTAAGCTCAGGATATTTTGAGATATAGAGAAAAAAAGCAAGGACAAATCAAATGAGTTTCACAATAGGAATGAAGTCAGTCCCTGTCTATTGGCCATCTAGCCAATCAATCAACATTTATTAAGCACCAAATACTGTGCTAAGTGCTGAGGTTGACTATAGCAGAGAAGGTGTGAGATAAGGAGTAGGGGAAAGTGATGGGATGGACTAGCTGTCAAGAAGCATCTTGGTACTCTCTTATCTGCCAAGGGATCAAGAAAGTTGGGACTACTCAACCAGAATCACCTCTCCTGCATGCTGACACCCTCCTGTCCAAAATGGCACATTCATCACATGAGAGGAATATGCCTCTTCCCTTTTTGTTTCTCTACAATCTGTTCTGCCTAAGTTCAATTCCAAGCCCGTCAATCAGATGACTTTTTACAAGCAATAAAAGGTCCATTTAAGAAAAAGGAGTGCTTAAAAAAAACGATGACATCCTATTAAAAATAAAGCCAGGAATATCATGACAGCCTGAAGAAATGATATTTAACAGCTGAATCCTAATGTAACCTGAAACTGCTGTGAATGGGGCCTTGTGTCTGGCTGAAGTTCACAGAGTTAAAGAATATAACAGGTTTTTCAAAGTTCTTTGCTGGTGTGTTGTGACCACCAGCCTTCTCAGAACTTCAGCTTCCTTTTCAGTAAAATGAATATAATAAAATTTGTGCTAATTACTTCATACAGCAATGGTGAGGGAAACATTTTGTAAACCTTAAAACAACAAGGAAATAATGAGTAGGTAGTATGATGCATTACATTGGAAAGCAAGCTGTGGAGTCAGAAAAAAGTGAGTTCAATTCTTTCTCAGGTATATACCAGTTATGTAATTTAGGACAAGTCACTTAAGCACTCAGTGCCTCAGAGGTGACTCTCTAAGATTCTAAGATACAGAGTAGTTAGTGTTATGCCTTTGATGGAAGATGTTTTTCCACATTAGGAGTTCCCAATACTGATTTAAGCAATGTACATATGTGTATATATGTGTGTGTGTATATATGATGCTAAGTATCTAAACACTACAAGTCACAGTTAAACTTCAATTTCCTCCTGATTTCTCATTTTCTTAGGCCACTGAGTAGTTTATAGTAGCTTCAATCCACCCAAGTTACTTTCAAACTTTATCTCTTTGTCCAGAGGCAAAGAAATGAGCACATGGAGCTCTCTGCTAGCTCCTTGGGTAGGAGACCAAAGCCAGTTTTGCCTGAAATGAGTCAATGCCTTTAGTTTCACTTAGAGAATCGCTCCCCCCAGGCACAACCTGGAGAGACGCCAAGGTAGTTCAGGTTCAAACAACAAGAAAACAGTTACCTGTCTTATAGGACACTGAAAAGCAGAGTCCTCTAATAAGCCTCAGAACATGATGCTAAACACATGGGAGAGATGAATGACAATGTATGCCAGGCCTAGAGGCCTGAGGGCTACCCGAGTCTTACCTTACCTGTCCCAGGTCTTCGGTTGGCCAAACCAGATAAACGTATGAGAGAAGAGACTTTCCGAAGTCGAACAAGGGTTAGGCTTTATTCAGGGTCCTGGTTACATGTGCAGGGGGAACTCTTCCTTAGGAGGGAGAGAGATGTCTCCCAAGGAGGCAAAGATCTTACAGTAAGAGATTGGAAGCAGAAATGGAAGTGGGGAGAGAGGGGGAAGGGAGAGCGAAGAGAGGAAAAGGGAAGAGGCGCCTTCTGTCCTGTAAGGGCCCCTCCCGCGCTAAGAGCGCCTTCAGGCTTTCCTGACCCTAATTAAGCTCTCTGGCCGCGTAGTTTGCACCTGAATACCGTGCCTGTTAGATAACAATAGGTGTGCCCAGATCCGGGTCAGTCTCGAGGGCGGGGATGCTCCTCCCATCACGTTTCTCATGGGAAGAGGCGGAAATACACGAGATAACTCGGTCTCACTCCTTGATTCCCTGCTGTTTTCTGGGGGGCCTCATGAGAACTCTAAGATTTAGAAGTTCCCACCTTTACCCATCCAAGACTGTCCACATGGAACTGAGCTTACACCCCCAACAAATGTATATCACAGAAAAAGTCCACAACCATTCCTAATCAATTGAATGCACATGGCTGATATTTGATTGTGTCAAATTTCCAAGTATAGAGACACATTTTTCTTTTCAAAATAGATCAATTATAAACGCTGCACTTGTACTAAAATTCCTCACACTTCGTCCTCATTTCCGTGGGTCTGAGTCTTTCTGCCTCCATGTACATATAATCACATTGATGACAATGTCTATTTCTCTATCTCTGTCTCTGTGTGGCCATCTCTTCAGAGTTGCATGAACGTGTCTATGTTTTTCTCTTTACCCATTTAATTTGTGCATGTCTTCTCTGCAGGTACAAGACAAAACAACACTTAAATAAATGCTCTACAGAATTCTTCATGGATCAATTAACCACCATTAGGATGAGAGAGCAAACTGTGACCACATGGCTCAGACTCTTAGAGACGAAGTTACCCGAGAAAAGCTTCGGTGCAAGTATTTTTGTTGCGGCGAAATTACTCTATTATGTTTCTACCAAGCAAATTCTCCCCTGAAGTCAGTGGACTTCAGTGTAAATTTCTTAGAGTGAATAATCAGTTACAAATAGAACAGAAGGTCTCATACCTTTCTTTTGTTTGTGGGGCATATGTAGAAGTTGTCAATCACTGTAGTGATACCTGGCTGTAAGTTGAGTTTGGTGTATGAGGTCCCATAATCTGATGACCTGTAGGAAAAAGAGGAAAACAATAAATGTCTACTCAGATTTGCCAATATCCAGTTGGTTTGTAACTACAACTGTTTACCCTGGGACTCCGTTTCCCTGGCTCCTCCAAGCATAGTATTCATTCTTCATGCTCAAGTTAGTTTGTAAGCTCCTTGAGGACAGGTAGGTTTTTTGTTTTTTTTTACTTTTGTCTTTATTCCACAGTGCTGGATGCAGAGTTGGTGCTTAACAAATCCTGTTTGACAGAATGATTCAATATAAGCTTTAGCAAAATAACCAGGAAATGTTGTAGGCATCATCTCATCTTTCCACCATTTTCCTTCACTTCTCAACTCATGTACACTACCTGTTATCCAAACTGGTCTCATTCTAGTCTGCTTCTTCAACATAAGCTGTACTTTTCTGTCTTTGTACCTTGGCTCAAACTACTCCCTGGAAAATGCTTTTGGACCCCACCTCTGCCTACTAAAATCAGCACTATCCTTCAAGGCTAAATCAGTTCAAATGCCACTGCCATAATCAAATCCTTCCTTAACTCCACAGATAGAAATCACAAAGTTCTAGAATCTCAGTTTTGGTAGGAGGCTCAAGTGGCATTTAGCCCATGCTAAATATAAACAGGAATCCTACAGCATCCCTAGCAATCGTATTTCTAGCTTCCAGCTGATAATTTTCAATAAGAGACAACTTATTACCGTCTCTGTAAACTTTACAGCTTTTTGTAAAGTAATATTAATCCTATCCTGATCAACCCCCAAGAATAAAAATCCCCATCCCTTCAACATAATTATTCTTACTATAAATGTTAGGAAGAAAGCAATCTAATTGAAAAAGAATGAAAGAATTTGAGGTATGGAAGACACCTCAGAAAACCTATAGTCCAATCCATTTCTAAAATGGAATCTACTTTCTGAAATCATTAAATAGGTAGTCCAGTCTTTGCTTGAAGACATCTATTGATGGGAAACTCACTATCTCCCTATGTAGCCTACTCCATTTTTAAATTTACTGTCATTGTTTGGAAACTTGTCCTTACACTGAGCCTAACTAATATTGTGAAATTTGCAATTGCTGCTTCTAGTCTTGCTCTTAGGAACCAAGAATTCTAATCCCTCTTTAAAAATGGTATTTCTAGATATAGTTAAAAATCAATTGTCATCTCCTCAAAAGTTTTTTTTTAAAAAAGCTCTTTCCTTCTTCAGACTGAAGACTTTCAACAACTCCCCTATCCAATATGTCACTATCTAGAGTGTGGGCTCTTGTCCTGAGTTCTGCAGATAAATTTCAAGAGGCTCATAAACTAGGATGGGAAAATAATATCTTTATCCTCACTTCCTTCTAACCAAATTTAGCATTTCCTTCAATTATTTCACGATATTCTTTTAAGGAGTCCACAGGCTTTATAAGACTGCCAAAGGGGTCTATCTAACATACCCACAAAAATGGTACAAAAAAATCATGATCTGAATTATTGGCTGGGAATGGATCATAGGAATATAGAGTCAGAGCTACAAAGGACTCTGGAAGTCAAATACAACTCTGTGACTTTACAGATGAGGAAAGGGATTATGTAACTAGCCCAGGGTCACAAAACTAGTAAAGATCTGAGAAGTGATTTGCACCTGTCCTCCTTCTCCCAAGTCCAGTGCCTTATCTACTACACCATTCTGCCTCTTGGAAAATAAATTCTTTGGCACATAGGATGCAGAACATATATTGAAGCTATTGAACAACTCATAGCCTTCCCAGACCCTTAACCCACTGAGGAGAATTCATTTATAAAAAGACATATTTGTTAAGCCAAATGTATCTCTACTGTCTGGAATGCTCAAGGGTGGGATAAAGTGAAGTTTAGAATTTCAAGCATTCCTGGGGAGATCTTTAAAGATAAAGAGGCCCTGCCCAGGGACCTTTAAAATCAGATTATACTTCCATGCTGATATTGCATGAAGCTGGATCTATTGTAAGCTTCCCCACTCCCCACCTTTCAAAGAGTAGGTTTGCTTTTTTAGTCAGATGTTGGAATTAAGTAACCCATCAAACCTGAATACATGACCTCCTATGACCTTATTGTACAAGCACAATGGGTCATGTATGTTTTATGCACAATCATATGCACAAGTTGACTATACAGTGAAACTTTGTTCATTATTCATATCATAATGAGCTATTGGAGGGGAACCAGTAGTACTAAGCAGAGGTCAAGATCTACTACAAAGAACTCTACCCACTTCCCAAACTGGTTTCACACTGAAATAAGGACAATGATAATTAAATTGTTTAGCGCGTGATGAACACAAATGCTTTTGCATTCCCTATCTTTAAATACAGGATTTCATTTTGATTTCATGACAAACCTACGAAGCAGATAAGGCAAATATGATTTGAGAAGCAGACTTCTGAAGAGGATAGCATACTGAATACGGAGCCAGAAATTTAGGTTTTGCACTGCTGCTGTTATGTCTGTGTGACCTCAGGCAAATGCTGGGGCCTGAGCTCCATCTAGGACACACTCATTGGGATTAAGAGGACTTGGTTGAAACCCTAGCTCCATCACTTATAAACTCTAAAGTGAAATGTGTCTTCCTTGTTTTTTTAAAGGAAGAACTCTCCTCTCCCCTTTGGAACAGAAATTCCTTAATGTCAGGATTTTGACTACCATGATGCCATATATTATATTACTACTATTTTATTTTATATATATACATATTACTATATTATTTATATATCATTTCTATGTTAAAATAAAATTAACTGAAGACTTTGGACATAATCAGGAAATTCTTGTCACCCTTCTCTCTACAAAAAAAAAGAACAAGAGCTTTTCTATCTCTCTTTCTGAAAAGGAGTATCCTGAACAGAATACAATACTAGGTATAGTCTGTTCTTATTAATACACATATTCTAAAGCTGAAGGAGCTTTTGGTCTAAGCAGTCAAGGTAAGCCGTGATGTGAGGGACAGGGGATGAGGCCAGGAATAAAAATCTCCTAGTTTTCTACTGACCACTTTTGTACCACTAGGGCTGTAGCTGTATGCTGGTAAATGTTTAACAACTGATTCACTAAGAGGGGTAAAAACAAAAACAAACAAAAAACAAACAAAACAAAAAAAAACTTTTAAATTTCTACACTATTAACACTTTCTCTATTATTTTTTTTTAAGTCTGGACAATCAACAAAACTATAATTCAAATCCTGATTTCCAAGAAAATTTAACAATCGGCTCTCGCAAAAAGTTAATGCTCACCCCTGGAGGAGTCTTCATTTGTCTGAGAGGTTTAATAATGCTTGACTTATTTACTCTACAAAGCTTTTATAAAGATCACAGAACTCAGAAATGTAAGGGACTTTAGAAATCATCTTTTTAGTACTGTGATCCAGTTTACAAAAGATAATTCAAAATACTGGCTTAAGGTAGAGCTATTAAATGTCTGATCCAGGATGAGAACCCAGGACTCTTGAATCCAAGTCCAGTGACCTTCACATTACTATACAGTGACAATTCTAACAACATGCTGATATTGTCTGAAAGATAATAACATGTCAAGTGCAATTTTGATTTCCTGGAACAACTAAAACAGTGAATTAGTTTGATATATGCCATGTAAAGGCTCACAGAATGAGAATTTATGGTCTGTGTTTCATCAGAGGAAAACAAAAGAAATCAACGCCTTTCAAGGAGCCTGAACCGCTCTTCCCTCTTGGTATTCAGTGAAATGATTTGTCCCTGGTTATGCAACTCATTCACAGAAGAGATGGAAACAGAACCCTAGTCTCTTTCTTCCTTGTCTAGTGCTGGTTTTTGCTATGTGACAGGAAGTCCGGAAACCTGGGCTCTAGCCCAGGCGCCATCATTAGATCCATTATCTTGAACATTCTGCTTCCAAGAGGCTCTGAGTCACAGTTTCCTGTTCTGTAAAATAATGGGATTGAACCACAATTGTTCTAGGGTCTCTCCAAGCTCCAACATTGTACGTCTGAGGTCACCTGAAGGAAGGGAATGGCAGAACATGGAGAGAAAGAAACAGGGCTGCTCACTTGGACTTCTTTCTTTCTAAACAAATTACCTCCCGATTAGGAATTCTAAAATGGCCCCCTAAAATCAGCAACAAAAAGGTGAACACCATGTTCCTGTCACTATTGAGATGGGCATTTGCATGTGTAAACATGTATTTGTCTCCCCTGGCAATGCAATTAAGAAAGCACTTGATTTAAAAGCCTTAGGGGAATTGATTTTCTTTGTGAGGAAAGGACAGAAAACAGAAAGACCAATAGAAAAGATTATTGATCCAGAGATGCAAAAAATTCTGGAACCAGAGAACAGATTACCTTGTTTCTCTGGTTAAATGCACTTTTTAGGACTGATTCTCCTTTTGGCTCTATTAGATGGGGTTAGTACAGTCAAGAAAGCCAACAACGAGAAAAACAAGACATTATTACTATTACTATTTAATTTAACTTATTAACTTATTTAATCTAACTTTTAACTTAGTAACATTGACTTTAACTGAAACTATTATTAATGTGCTAGTCAGGATTCTAACCCAGGGCATATGACTTCAAATCCAATATTTTTTTCCCATTTATACTGGGCTGAAATATTCCAACTAGAGTGGACTTGGGGAGATAGAGGGAGATACTCTAAAGCTAACTTGTTTATTTGTTATGCTTGTGGGATGTTATGGGTGAGAAAATCCCTCCACCAATGCAGATATGTACCTCCTCTGAGCTTATAGGCTTAGAAAGTTCCCTGGTAGCAGAGACATTTAAGTGAGCTGTCCAGGGTCATAGAGCCAGGATGTGGTAGAGGAGCAAGAATCAAACCCAGGTCTTTGTGACTCTGATGTCAACTTTCTTTGTACTGCATTATTAGCCTGTCTCTCAATAATAACTTTTCTGATTACAAAGCATTAAATGTATTATCTCCTTTGAATACACAACTACCTTGTGAGCTATCTGGTGTAAATATGATCATGGTTTTGTGTAAGAAGCATGTCAGATGTCTGAAAGCTTCAGTTTCAATTCTTCATCTGGAATTTAACTCTTGATGTGACCTTTTGCAAATCATTTAACTCTTTGGCCCTCAGTTTCCTCAACAATAGAATGAGGTGACTAAATGGGGGAAAGAGGAAGGAAAGTAAAAAAAAGAAAGAAAGAAAGAAAAGAAAAAGAAAAGAAAAACAACATTTATTAAGCACTACTATGTGTCAGATACTGTACTGATTTACCAATTTTTGATCCTTCTGACAACCCTCATTTAGCACCTGGCTTGTGCTGTGTTTTCCATGTCTTAATCTATAATGCATCCGTATCATTGCATAGGCTGTCCCTCCTGACCTTAACTTAGAAGTGTCAGTAAGAATGTATTAAGCACCTGCTATGTGTCAGTGTTGTGCTAAGTGCTGAAGATACAGAGAAAAGAAAAAGGAAGTTTCTCCCCTCAAGAAGCTTCCATTCTAATGGGGGAGACAAAACATAAAAAGAAACTGAAAATGAAGGGAAATGATGAGGTGAATGCCCTGGAAGGCCTTCACACATGGAAGACCACTGAGGAGCTCTCCAAGGTCTACCCTGTACCTTCTCTGATCAGAGGGAGGAAGTTGTCCTAAGAGAAGGGGGTGCTGAGGAGGTTGGAAGTCAGGAAGACCTGGACTCGAATCTTGCCTCATAAACTTACTAGCTGTACTCAGGGGCATCTCCAGTTGTCCTGATAGACATCTGGTCACTGGACTCATATGGCTCCAGAGAAGAAAGTGAGACTGGTGACTTTGCACAGCCCTCCCTCACTTAAATCCAACTCACAAGTCATGGCATCGTCTTCCTGATGTCATGGTCCTCTTTGAGAACAAAGGACAGACCACAACCACAACTACTAGCTGTGTGACCCTAGGCAAGTCATTTAACCTTACTTGCCTCATTTTCCCCATCTGTAAAATGAGCTGGAAAAGGAAATAGCAAGCCATTCTAGTGTCTTTGCAAGAAAACCCCAAATGGGATCACGAAGAGTTAGACATGACTGAACAACAACAAATCCTCTAAAATATTTACCTTGCATTTATTTTGAATGTATTTGGTAATTACCTACATGTGTGGATTCTGTGTTCCCTGACAGAATGTCAGTTCCTTGAGGACAGAAATTGTTTCATTTTCATCATTGTATCTATCCCTAGCACCATAGCAGAAACTTAAAAAATTCTTTCTGATTGAATAATTGATCCTATAATTCCCATTTTATAGGCAAGGAAATTAAGACCCAAAAATCTGATTTGCCCAGGGGCACACAGCTAATAAGTGGAAGAGGTGGGATCTGAAACTCAGTCATTTAATTGGATTGCTAGGTATCCTAGAGTACAGATTCCTGGTTAGAGTCAGGAAAAAAAAGAGTTCTAATTTCCTCAGTCAGCTATTAGTTGTATGATACTGGGCAGGTCACTTTACCTCTTTTATCTCCAATTTCCTCATATTTAAAATGGGGGCAAGGATAACACCTACCTCTCACAGGCCTATAGAAAGAATCAACAAAATCACATCTGTAAAACACTTTGCACACTTCAAAGAGCTTTTTAAATGCTACGTATGATGATGCTGCACCATCATCACTAAACTCCAAATCCAGGGCTCTTTCTCCTCTATGATAAGGTGTTTATGCAAGTATCAAGGAAGGTGTTCAGAAATGTCATACTAATATGAAGTAATGCCTTATTCATCATTTCTTTTCCCTGATTACATATTATTTCCAGGAAACTGTAAAAAGGGGAAATACAAAAGTTTTTCCCCCTACCTAATGCCCCCCTCCCTACACACCCATGGGCTACACATAGCAGTTAGTGTAATGCCAAAGGTCTGAAGATTTGGGAAAAGCAGTTGAAGATTTGGGAGTTCAGCTTAATAAAATCTTGGCTGTTGAAAGTGAAGCATTCTTTTGGAAACCTGCAGTTATCTAGCCTAGAGAAGAAACTCTTTTCTGAGGTTTCCACTGAAGGTGAGCTAATACTCTGTGACAGAGAAGTGCTACTCTATCAGGACAGCATCACTCTCTACAACGCTGTCATAACAAAACCTCCAGAACAATAAGCTTCTCACTTGAACAGAAAGCTTTGCAGTTAAGAAAGACTATGTATTGCCTGCTGAAAGCCTTTGTTTCTTTCTTGATCTCTGCAACAGCCCTGGGAAGAAGGCAGCACAAATACTGCTATCTTCATCTCCTTTCCCTCTTCTCTAACCAAGTCCCACTCTAGTTCATACTCTCAGCCCTTGACCTGTAGACTCTGCAAAGACTCATCAATCTACCTATTTCCAACCTCTTTCCTCTCATTACATCTTTCCCACAGATGTCAAAATAATCTTTTGAATTTGTATTCCTGACTATGTCACTCAAAACTTTTAATGACTCCCCATTGCCTGTAAGGGCAGTTAGGTGGTGTTGTGGATAGAGCACCAGGTCTGAAGTCAGGAAGACTCACCTTTCTGAGTTTGAATCTAGCCTAGCTGAGGGACCCTGGACAAGTAACTTCACCCTGTTTGCCTCAGTGCCTCATCTGTAAAATGAGCTAGAGAAGGAAATGCAAACCATTCCAGTATCTTTGCTAAGAAAACCCCAAAGATGGTCATGAAGACACGGCTGAAATGATTGAAAAACAATAGCCAAAATTGCCTATGAGATAAAATACATACTTTGTAGCCTGGCATTCAAGGCCTTCCACCATCTGTTTACAAACTATCATGCTAGGCTGGTTTCATATTATTCCAATTCATATACATAGGCACACACATATGTATGCATGCACACACATGTATGTATGTACACATGAGCCTGTGTATTCTCGTGCGTACATGTTCATATGTATGTCAATACATATATACATATATATACATACATACTTGCATTATGTGTATGTATGTGTGTTCCAGACAAGATTGCCCATTAATTATATCCAACTACTGTCTGACTCTCCTCATGTTCACTTAAATTCCCAAGACTGGAATTTATTCTCTCCTTGAAATCTTGTCTTTTCAAAACTCTACCCAGGGGTTACCTCACTCCTAAGGTATTCTTTGATCTTCCTCAGCTGAAAGCCTTTCTTCCCTTTTTGATTTTTCTTAGAGAACTTTGCCTGTGTTTTTCTTTTGTCCCTCCCATATGCCACCTTGTATCATACTTATTGGTTTCCGTTTTACACATAGACATGTACACACACATACATGTATATACACACATATCCACTAACTTGTTACCTCCTTACTATGCTCAAAGGGCTATAAAACTCTGCATACCCTTTGATCAAAAAATACCATTGCTATGTCAGTATCCCAAAGACATCCAAAAAGAGAAAAGGACCTATTTGTACAAAAATATTTATAGCAGCTCTTTTCGTGGTGGCTAAGGGCTGGAAATAGAAGGGATGTGCATCAATTGGAGAATGGCGAAGCAAGTTGTGGTATCTGATTGCAATGGAATATTATTGTGCTATAAGGAAGGACAAGCAGGGTGATTTCAGAAAAACATGGGAAGACTTACATGAATGGATGAATAGTGAAGTGAACAGAACCAGAAGAATTGTTTACACAGTAGCACAATATTTGTGGATAAAGAGCTGTGAATGAGCTATTCTCAGCAAGACAATGCTCCAAGATAATCCCAAAGCACTAATGATGAAGCATACTAGCTGTCTCCAGAGAAAGAACTGATATTGTTTGAATACAGACTGAAGCATGCTGTTTTTCACTTTTTTCTTTCATTCTTTTCTTTTATTCGAGTCTGGTATAAAATGACTAATATGAAAATGTTCTACATAATTGAACATGTACAACATATCTGATTGCTTATCATCTCAGGGAGGGGAGAGAGGGAGATAATTTCTAATTCAAAACTTTAAAAAAGTTAAAGACCGTAACATGTAATTGGAAGAAAATTATATATTTTATATTTATATTTATTACATTAAATTATATTATAATTTAATTATAATATCACATTATATTATAATTTAATTATAATATAAAATACCATATTAAATATAGATTTAAATTGTTACCTTATTGAGGGTAGTGATCCCTGTATCATTTTACATCTCTAGATCTTCAACTCTGAGAACACAGCTTTTAAATTTTTTAATACAATAGTCAATTAAAAAGTATTTGTTGTGATGGCCAAGGTAGTTTCCAGATCAAAGAACTGAGGATCGAAGAATTGAAATGACTTATCCAAAATCATATAGTTAATGACTTATGAAGTGCCAACATGAACTCGTGGCTTCTGTCTCTCAATCCAAGTCTTCTTCAATATCCAATCATAACTCTCTCCTTTCTCTTTTGGCAGTAAAATCTCTATAGAGAAAGGAAAGTGATTTTGTAAACGTGTTTTTCATCCCCGTACCACTCTAAATTAAAAAAAAAAAACAACCCATCAATATGTGAAGACTGGTCATGAAAAAATCAATTCTTTGGCCATGACACTCATTAGGATTATATTAGCTATACAAACTATATTCTTGCTTCTGCAGTCACTGTGGCACAGTGAAAGAAAAGGAGGAGAGGATTATGGAGGTAAGAAGCATAGTTTTAGATCACTTATAAATAATAATTGAACTGTTGATACTCTACATACACAATCTTTCTCCAATGTCAAAGAAGTTGACACACCACTAGAATCAGTGAGCTCCATTCATAGTGATCCCATTATTAACAAAACTAGGAAATATAGGTGACGGTGAGGAGGGATCATAAATTTACTTTAGATAGGTAAATAAATGAGTTGTTGGTATTTGCTTTATAGCATGCCCAGTATTGGACAAAAAAAGATATGTTTCATGAGTCACTTGGTCATCTCTTTTTGTAATGCCTATGATGAATTTGGACAAGGAGACCACCATGAAGACATTTGTATCTTGCATGCCAAGATCTATTGCATAGAATAAATTTAAAAATTCTATGAAGAACTTGGCAAGATCCTCCAACCTGATATCAACTGACACAGCTATCATACTTGACATATTCAATCTCATGTGATCCTTACAACCACCCTATAATGTAGATACAACTTTTTCAAACCATTTTACAGGTAAGGAAACAGACTCAGAAATATTACATAGCTCACTCACAGTCACTCAGGTAGTAAGTGAGGGTGAGATTCAAATCCTGGTTTCTCTCAACTCTTGGTCTAATTCTCTTTCTAAGATCTTGCCTTTCCAGACCAATGAAATCAACATTTATTTTTGATATGTGGTAGCTTCAGTACAAAGGTAGATACTGAGGAGAATGTTAAATATTTATTTGTATGTTTGTGTTCATATGTTTATTTACATACCTACACATCTACTATAGAGTCCCCCAAATTTTAATGCATTTAGACTATTGGTAGATTATGCATGCATTTGTGTGTATATATGTGTGTATATACACATATACATATGTATATATGTGCATGTATATACGCATATGCCAATTATATAATATATATCAAATATGTAATATGTAGTGCTTCTCATATCATATTATATCAATAATGAAAACCTGGTTCTCTGAGATTATTCAAGATGCCGTCTGACCAGGTGACCATGACCTACTGATACTAACACTTTTCTTGCTCTCACCATTTTGTTTCTTGTTGAAGTATTGTTGAAAATATTACCCATTATCCTCTGGAAAGCTTCAGAAAATGATCAGAATTCTTCTGGATTAGGTTCTTGAGGGAGATGGAAGAGTACAAGAGTAAGGCTCCTACTTGGTTTCCAGAACCAGCCCTGACAATTTACCAACTATATGACCTTGGGCAAGTCACACCATCTGTCATTTTTCTCCTTTTTTCAAAGAAGGCTATTTTATCTATAGAAATAATGAATGTAAAATGGTTTGAAAAGCAGGAAGGATTAAGATGTTGTAAGTAAGGTGGATTTGAGTGTGTATAAAGTGGAATTTTGTTATTATTTCTCAGAGTTCCATTACCCAGGATTCATAGTCATAACAATCTCTTGATCCCAGATATCAGATATGAGTTCTTATGCAAATCATCTCCACCATGCTTGCACAACATTATATAAAGATAAATAGTATAAATCTTTGTGCTTAAATTGTAAATATCTACTACAACTACACAGTGAGTTACAGGAATGAAGTTCTGTAAACTTGTGAGGCTATTACTGCCAATATACCTGCTTTGTGGGCACTGATCAGCAAATGGGGAACGCTTAGAGTTGAATGCACAAGCTGGAATGCTGTGTGTGCCTTCACTGGCCCCCATCAAGGCTTGGGGGAATCTGTTTGCTTCAACTGGCCCCCATTGAGGCTTGAGGGGTTTTAGGAGAATACACAAGCTGTGCCTGTCCCGATTGACCTCATGGAGATGTAGGGGTAGTTGCCTCCCCTTCCCATTAGCCCCTGCAAGAAGGGTTATTAGGGAATGCTGTAGGAGTTAGTGATCTCATCATCAGCAACTCTTTTGAGAAGACTAGACTAGAATAAAATAAGATTATTAACCCCTTCAAAGTTGTCTTCCTGTCTGACGAGATCAAGAGTGAACTTGTGCTAGTAGTCCTCCTGTGTGCTGTGTTTTTCTGTCTTACAGATGTATAATCTTTATATGTTACATAACTATTACAAATTCATCCAATCATTGAACTGTTCCTATACGATTTATGAAAATTATGCCTAAATGTTTTTCCACTGATGTCTTCCTCTAATACCTCATCAGGGTGTAGAGGTGACCCATAGGCTCCTGAAGACTCTGCCAGAGGCTTACAAGCCCTCTAGTTCCTACCAAACTAGAAAGACTTCAAATACAGATCTAAAGATGGATTATGTGTATGTCAAAGAGAGATAGCTAGCTGTGTTCAGAGAGGCTCATTATCCTAGGGATAGACATTTGTGATGGTCATTTTGTTTTATTTTTGATTCCATCACCACAATGAGTCATCAGTTATGCTGTGGAGGAGTCATGCAATCTGCTTCAGTGAAGGGAGTGCCCTCACTGGCCCAACTGTGAATATTTCAAGTCATTGCCAGTGTACCTAAATACCTCAAGTGCCATGGCATGCTTCCATGATGGAAGTTTCTACAGATTCCTTTACCCAGCACCATCTTTGGCATATCAAAATACTTAAAATGTTTGTTGATTAACTGATTGGATCACTTACTCCCTATCTAAATTCCACTTGAGCTTAGTCCAAGCCTTATTCCTTTTAGAGATTGTTTTTTTTTCTTTTTTTGTATTGCTGCCAACAATTAATGAGATAATGACTCCTCACTCTTGTATAATACTTCATGCTTTTCACAGTGCTTTCCCAGCCCCATCTCATTTTCTTCCATACTCTAAGAGGGTAGAGAGGGCAGGTATTTTTATCTCCACTTTATGCAAGAGGAAACAGGTGAGGCATGTTAAACATTTCCCTTAAAGGTGCAACAGCTAGTTAGGAACATGCTCAGATATCCTGAATCCCACTCTGATGTGATTTCAGACTCCAGACTAAGAAAGGAGAGTTTCAATAGTACTGGACTATAAGCTCCTTGTGGGCAAGGACTTTATTTTGTTTCTTTTGGTACTCAGCTCAGTGCCTGGCACATAGTAGGCATTTAAGAACTGTTTATTGATTGAAATGATTGCTCAGATGTAGGATCATAGATTCAAAGTTAGAAGGGAACTCAAAGACCAAGAAGTGAGGAAACTAAAGCTCAGAGAGGTTTAGAGACTTATCCAAAGTTGTAGAGGTGGCAAATATAGACAACTTTCTAATTTTAGAAATGAAGGTATAGAATCCCAGGGAAGAGAAGAATTCATCTGAGCCTTCGCTGTTTATTCATATTCCCAGTACTTAAATAAAACATTAGAAGCATTTAATAAATGTTCATTCACTTACTCATTCCCATTAGTAGAGGGCTATTATGGTTAAAATCTTTATTTTTCATGGCTGTTATGGTTAAAATCTTTATTCCCTATGGTCCAAAGCCTTGAGAAATAAACTTCACTGTCCTTGCCAAGATTTGTCCTCAGATGAAAGATTCAAGATTCAAAGATTTTCCTTAAAAACTTTCTGACTTGATTAAACCTGCTAGACATTTCACTCCTCTGGAGAAGGGTTTGTGAGCACAAGGTCAACACCATGACATGATGTGGCCTCTTCTCAAATGAGAGGAGCAGAAATGACATGGCTCCCATTCCTGGAGTACTTTACAGTTTACAAAGGACTTTCTTCCCAGAAACCTCATGAGATAGAAAGTTCAAGCATCATTGTCCCTAATTAATCAGAGGCAGAGAGAGGAGGGTGACTTGTCCTGAGTCACACAGCTAACAACATAGCTGTTATGGGACTCTGGAACCCCGCTGTAATTTCTTAGATGCGTGGACTTGGGCAAGTCACTTCCTTCACGTACATGTATATGCCAGAATTTTCACTGGTCCTTTGAAGTCTGGGTGTGACTTTCATTTTTATTTTCCATGAAGACGTTATGAAGGTAAATAATTGCTAGGACTGGGACTCTACTGAAATGTTACCCTGTAGTTATGATTTTCATACTTCCCCCTGAAGACCTTTCAACCTGCCAACTTGATAGTATATACTTTAATGAAGGGTCAGGTTTCCTGAAAGAAAAGTTCTCTATCAACTCTTGTGCTTTAGTCACACATTTAAGATCCATCTGTCTGTCTACCTCCCTTCCCTCCCCTCCATTCTCCTCTCCCATCTTTCCATATTCCTTTCTCTTTCTGTCTCTATCTCTTTCTGTTTCTCTCTCTCTCTCTCTCTCTCTCTCTCTCTCTCTCTCTCTCTCTCTCTTTCTCTGAAAAATGAGTGACTACCTGATCTCTGAATTCTTGAATTCTATGGTCTAACTCCAACCTTCTGTCTCCCAGGTCAGTACTGTTTCCATCATACCAAGCCGCTTTTAAGAAGAAACAGCATAAAGCAGCAGAAACGAAGGATGATGGGATGCAGTCAGGCATTTGATCCCCAGTTGACCACTTTAAAAAAAGTATAAAGAGGTCAAAGGAAAATTCTCAGAAGCTAATTCTCCTGGGTCTCACCCCTCCTCAAAACACTGGTCAAGAGAGAAATCCCTCCCAGAAGGCACAGTTTGGTATAGTGAGCATGACCTTCATTAAAATAAAAAAAAATAACCATCTCTGGGTCCAACTAATGAGAGATATTAACATGAAATTGGGCCCTCTAGGAAAACACATGATTGGGGGAGTCCATTAATAGAGGAGATATTATTAGCAATTAAAGTGGTCTGTGAATAACCGTTGCCTTCTAGTCTATGCTGAAGAGCTATTACATTCTTGTGGAGGCAAAAACAAATTCTCATGGAAAAAAAGACTGTCTTGGCCTGTCACTGGAGATAAACACTCCATCCTGTTCACTCAACGATCCCATCATGCAAGTGGCCAGATAAGGTTCCAAACCTCTTCACCAATGTCCTTATCTGCTAGACAAGTAGACACAGACAAGTCGAGAGACTGAGGAAAATCCAAGTCCTTTATAAAATCTTGTCTGAAAAGAGTCAAATGCTTTCATTAGAAAATTCCCTGAGGAAAGTCACAATAGCAAAAACACACATACACTCAAATACACACACTCCAGACATCTCATAGGCCCTTTGCAGTTAGAAGTGTTCCTTTTTTTTTTTTTTTGAGAAGAGAGAAGGAAGGTGACAGATTCTCTTATAATGTTACTCTGTAGTTATGATTTCTGCTCTTTCCTAAAGCTCTATAGGATGGCTCTTTGTGACTCAGAGGTTGTTGAGTTAGCCAAATGCATGTCAGAGGATAGCAAATTATTGTCTGATCCAGTGTGAGACCATAAAAGGATAAACGAGTATTTTTCCTTTTTAAAATAGCAAAGTTTGGAGAGCTTCATAACTAGAGAAAAGGTCATGGCAACTCTTATCGCTTGATAAGCTGGAAATTGATCACACTTGGTGGTGGTAAAAGGAGTTGTCCATACTAATAAATATGGGAATCCTTGAAATTTGTGCAAAGTTCCTCCCTCCACGCATCATATTACATAAATATGACCATGTCTAATTCAGATTTTCCTGGCTGCACTATGATGTACACTTTTAAAGAAAGGTCAGGGTGTTAGATACTTGACTGTAAAGATCATGGGGGCAGATTCTCCATCTGCTTTTTATGTTGTGACCATGCTTTCTTGACCACTGACCCACTTATTTACTTCTACCATTCCAACAGAGAGACTTTCCTGTGGACTTCCTATGCCCCCATTAGTTGGGGAAGGGAATGGAAGGTCTAAAATTCTGAACTAATGATCATGGATTTCTTAGGGTGAACTTCATATCTATCTCATTATCTTTTATCCCACACATATCTTCTCTCCCTCTTTACCCCCTCTCCCACCCTCTCATTTTATTGATGATCTTGTTCTCATCATCACTGTCAAATTTCCAAAAAACTCAATCATCCTCAACCCAATAGAATTCTTCCCTGTAACCAAAAAAATGGAAAAAAAAGATACGGTCAAGCAAAAGAATCAATGGATTGACTATATCTGAAAGCATATGGTTCATTCCTTATGTATGGTTCAACACTTCTTTTGCTGAGAGATGGGAGGCATGCTTCACTTTCAGTCCTCTGAAGTCACTATTAATAATCACTTCATCCATCAGAAGTTTGAAAATCATTTTAAGATTTTTTTCTTTTATATTATTGTGATCATTGCAGAAATTGCTCTGCTGTTTCTGCTCATTGGTTCTGTATCAGTTCATATAAAGCCTTCCCATGCTTCTCTAAATTCTTTATATTCATAATTTCTTTCTCACATGGAAATATCATAGGGCATTTCTTGCAAGGCACTTTTCAGAAGACAGACAAAAGGAGAAAGATTCTAGCAGGATTAATCTAGTTTACAACAACTACGAAAGTCAGTAGAGGCTGACTGAGTTCTAGATAAGAGGGGAAAAATAGTATTATCAATTGGGAGAAGGGTCCAGACCACTAGAGCAAGACAGAACCAATTAGGATGTCAAGGTTATTGGTATGCAGTATATTATGAGTATGTGAGGACAAGAGTGTAAAGAGAGTGAGAACATATGTGTCAAGATGGAGGATCAGACTCTTTCTTTGCTCTTCATGACCTTTCAAATATCTCCAAAATAAGAATTACGTGCAAGAGATAAAGCAATTTCAGCTGACTCCACAATCTAAAATGTCAAGAATTTTAATGAAGTAATAATCCAATGAACAAGTAGCATAGAAGCCTAATTATTTAGTACCCACTGCCTTTGGTAGTATCAGCGATACCCCATAAAAAGTAAAAATAAACGATGGTTCTTTAAGTCCAAATCCTGATAAGACTCCCTGAAGAGTCATGTGATAGCAAATGTCATTGTTGGGAAAACATTTCACTTTGGCCTAATATTCCCAGAATGTATTTGGATTTGTTAGCAAATGAACCACATTGTTTCCTAGGGACTGATCTGTTTCTGGGAAACACTCACATATACACACAAACTTTTACAATGATGATAGATGTATTATAAAGTTTTATTCAAAGAAGTGAAATGGGGAAATGAGGAACACTGAACAGTATTTGTCTCTTTCCTGCACTGTGTCTCATGGGATAACATCTAATAAAGTTTTCCATGGCCTTTGAGGATATGTCATATTTTTCTCACTAAATCCAGAGTGCTCTGGGAACATTCTAATTCTTTTTGATAAATTATCTTGTCAATTTACTCTGAGTGCATTCATCTTAGAAGCACCACTTCAAAGCCCATGCCACCTTCATACATGACAAATTCAACCCTTGGGAACACAGGTGGCATTGGTGGTTAAGAAATACTTTACAGAAGGACTTGCTTCAGTAAACCAGAAGAAGCCATCTGCGAAATTCACAAAGTAACAGAAAACCAAAAAAAAGGGCCTAAGATTTACCAAAGATCAAATAGCATTGGAGCTGATAGGGATCTCATAGGTGATCCAGTCCATCTGCACCTTTTCCCTTCCCTTACTTAACCGAGGTGAGGGTATTTAGAAAGATTTTACTCATGATCACTGAATCATACATAGTACCTTAGAACTGAAAGAGATCTTAGAATTCACCTGCAAATCCAAACTCTTCATTTTCTTGATAACTTGATAACTGACACCAAAGAGAAGAAATGTCACATCTGTACAAGATGGCAAATCATACGGAATAATCAGTGCATATATTGTTTTTCCCGATAAAACAACTCTGTTACTTGATACCTTTGTCACCTCCTTGGGAAAGTTGCTTAAGTTATCTGGGCCTCAGGTGATTCATTTGTAAAAGAGAAGTGCGAGACTCAATGAATTCTAAAGAATTCTAGTTCTAAATTTTATGATTCTATGAACCATTTTACACTTTAATAACAGCTTTCTGGATTTTCGATGCCCTGTTTTCCTTCTTTCTCACCCACTCCCAAAAAGAAAGAAACAATCCATTTCCTGGAGGCCAACATTCTACTGTAAATCTCATCACTTATCTGGGCTGATCTTTGGATCATTGCGTTGTCCAACTTGGAATAAGCTCAACCAAACCTCAAAGTCTACTGGCATAGGTATTGAGAACCTAGGATCACCACCAAGCCATGAGGCAATATTGGAAGACCTCTTCAGAAGGGGTTGCCACTGCCTGCTGAACAGACTCTAAATGTATTTCCTGTCATTTAAAGCTCTCCACAAGCTGGTTCCAACCTGCTGTTTTAATCTTTGTTTTCTGCTCCTCCCCTTCATGTCCTCTACATTCTGGCCAAACTGGAATATTTGCTACCTATGCTGCTTCCTAATTATATTCTCCCTAGACCTTTGCTCATTCTATATCTCATGGCTGGAAAAGTCCCCCTACACCTAATCTCAAATCACTCAAATTTTAAATCTCTCTGTTCCTTTAAGGTGCAGATTAGATGCTTCCTTTTCTTCATGCTTTTCTTGATCCACTTTTTTCTTCATCCCAGCTGAATGTGATTTCTCATTCATAGCTCTTTCTTTCCTTGGTCATAACTTTTGTGTTAATTATACTTCCCTTTCTATAATGAGAGCAGTACACATTGTCTTTCCTCCATTTTTAATGCAAGCTATGTTGGAACAAGATTGGTATAATACTAATCTTTAAAATTTATTTTTACAGTTATCTTTTCAACACTTCTTGTCACCTCAGAGCCCATCACTAGACTTTGTACACAGTAAGATTCAAGACATTTGTTTTCTGTATGTAAGGTATGAAAACTGATCTCATTTTACCAACCAGGGAGAATCTGACCTTTCACAGTCATGCCCCTGAACTGACTTATCAGAAAGTCACCAGCTGCAATTTTTACAATTTATAAATGAGAGTGTGAAACAAAGAAAAAAGTAGTATTATATGTCCCTCCTTGCACATTCTAGAAGGTTACACCCCAGAAGGATGTCTATGTTCTGTACCCTTAGGAATGTGTCCCTAGAATTATACTTTATGGTAATATTTGATGAGTATAATGGAATATTGGACTAAGGTTAAGTGGTCACACATTAGACTTTAAACTGATCCTGGCTTGCAAGTGGAGCCTACTATCTTAATTCAAAAAGTCATGATTTGTAGGATTGTCTCCTTGTATGACTCCAGTTTAGGTCCATATTTTTGTTATTGTTCAATCATGTCTGAATTTTCATGACCCTATTAGGGATTTTCTTGGAAAAGGTACTCAATTGGTTTGCCATTTTCTTCTCCAGTTCATTTTACAGATGAGGAAACTGAGGCAAACTGGGTTAAGTGATTTGCCCAAGGTCATACAGAAAGCAAGTTTCTGAGACTGGATTTGAACTTAAAAAGATGAGTCTTCCTGACTCTAGGCCAGGCATTCTATTCACTGCAATATCTAGCTGCCTCCTAAGTCCACAAAGACAATCATTTTGAAGCCCAGCCATCCCTGAGAAACGTAGGGATTACCCACTGATGCCCAAAGGATTATTTCTGGAAGACATAATGCTACTATGTCAACATTCCTGTGCCTGGAATATCACTCTATGAACCCCAGGAAAATATTTACAAGACACAGCACAAGTCACAGTACATAGGTATGTAGATGGTAGTATTTATTCAGGGTAAAGAATGGATCCTTTTGAGTATAACTAATGCCAGACTTGGAATCTGAAGAACTGAGTTTGAGACCTGGCTCCATCATTTACTAAGTGTGTGATGATGAAGAAAACACTATATTTCTTTGAAACAGTTTCCTCACTTATGAAAATGAGTTTTGAAGAAAGGACTCTGTTAGCCTTAACATTCAGTAGAGCTTTAACTACTAGCCTTGGTCAAGTTCTTTGCCTTTTCTGAGCCTTACTTTCCCCCAATATGCAAAAGAGGAGCTAATACGTATGTAGCCTGCCTCCTGGAGTTGTTTAGAAGATCAAATGAGCAAAAATGGAGGTAAAGCACCTTGGACACTTCAAAAAATTTGTGTGTGTGGAGCCAAGGTGGCAGAGAGAAGCCAAGATGTTGCCTGAGATCTCCCAAGTTTCCTACAGAAACATTAAATCAAGCCTCTAAATGGATTCTGGAGTGACAGAACCCACAAAAACACAAAGTGAAAAAAAATTCTTTCTTAAGATACCTTAAAAGGACTTCAGGAAAGGTCTGTCTCACTAGGGTTAAAGGGGTGTGCAGCCCAGCACAGATGATGTCAGGGCAAGCCAGGGGGAGGCTCTTAGCACACATCTGCAACTGAAGTCCCGAAGTCCTCACTCAGCAGGCTAGTGGCACAACAGCCCCAGCATAGATGGCAAACTGCCAGTGCTAGAGCCCTAAACACGCATGCACTGTCAGCACCTGAGGCTCCACTGCAGAAAGCCCTTGTGACCAGTGACCAGGCCCTTGACCCCCAGGAAAAGAACCTTGGGACAGTGGCCCCCTGCATTGCAGGAGCAGAGATCAACTTCAGAAGTCATAAAATATGTTAAAAATGAGCAAAAATATCTCATAGAAATCTACTATGGTGACAGGGAAAATCAAAACATAAATGCCTACATGTGAAGCCACAAAGGGGAATATGAATTGGTCTGAAGCCCAAAAAACCTTCTTGGAAGAGGTCAAAATGGATTTTAAAAATCAAATAAGAGAGATAGAAGAAAAAATGAGAAAAGAAATGAGAGTTATGCAAGAGAGAATCAACAGCTTGGAAAAGGAAGGAAAAAGCTTACTGAAGAAAATAAATCCTTAAAAAATATAATCAGCTAAATTCAGGGGAAAAAATTTGCTGAAGAAAACAACTCCTTAAAAAGTGGAATTGGCCAAATGGATAAAAGGTACAAAAGTTAACTGAAAAAGATAATTTCTTAAAATTAGAATTGGGCAACTGGAAGCTAATGACTCTATGAGAAATCAAGAATCAAACAAAATTAAAACAATGAAAAAAATAGAAAAAATATATAATTGGAAAAACAACTGATCAAAAAATAAATCCAAGAGAGATAATTTAAGAATTATTGGGCTACCTGAAAGCCATGATCAAAAAAAAAAAGAGACTGGATAGCATCTTTCAAGAAATTATCATGGAAAACTGCCTTGCTATCCTAGAACCAAAGGATAAAAATATCAACTGAAAGAATCCACCAGTCACCTCCTGAAAGAGATCCCAAAATGAAAATTCCAAGGAATGTTGTAGCCAAATTCCAGAATTATCAGGTCAAGGAGAAAAGTTTGCAATCAGCCAGAAAGAAACAGTTCCAATATCAAAGAGCCATAGTCATAATTACACAGGATTTAGCAGCTTCTACATTGAATGATCAGAGGGCTTTCAATATGATATTCCTGAAGGCAAAGGATCTTGGATGACAACCAAGAATCAACTATCCAGTAAAACTGAGCATGATGTTTCAGGGGGCATGATGGATATTCAATGAAATAGGGACTTTCAAATTTTCCTGAAGAAAAGATCAAAGCTTAATAGAAAATTCAATGTTCAAATATAAGACTCAAGACAAGTATAAAAAGATGAAGAGGAAAGTAAAAACATGTCATTCAATAAGGTTAAACAGTTTACATCCCTACATGGGAAAATGATACTTGTAACTCTTGAAAATGGTGTTTCTATTAGGGCAGTCAGAAGGAATATATACAGACAGAGGTTGTGGGTAAAAATTGACCTTGATGTGATGATGTTAAAAAAAATCAAGGTGTTAAAAAAAGGAATGTACTAGGAGAAGAAGAAAGGGGGAGGCAGAATAGAGTAAATTACATCAAACAATAGAGGCACAAAAGGCTTATTACAGTAGAAGGATAGAAGGGAGGGGTGGGCATGGTTTGAAGCTTGTTTTCATAGGATTTGGATCCAAGAGGGAATAAAATACATACTTGGTTTGATATAGAAATTTGTTCCATATTATAGAGAAGTTGGAAGGGAAAAGGGAAAGATAAGGGAAGGGGCCTGTTGACAGAAGGAAGGGCAGATTGAGGGAGAAAGTGGTCAGAAACAAAACTCTGGTGAAGGGGGACAGGGTGAAAGGAGAGAGAAAATGGGGAAATACACAGTTAAAAATCATGACTGGGAATGCGAATGAGATGAACTTTCTCATAAAATGGAAGGAGATAGCAGAGTGGATTAAAAACCAAATTCTACAATATAGTGTTTACAAGAAACACATTTGAAGCAAGGAGACATATACTGAATAAAGGTAAAAGGCTAGAGAAAACGTATTACATTTCATGCTGATGTTAAAAAAAAAAAAGCAGGGGTAGCAATCCTGATCTCAGACAAAGCAAAAACAAAAATAGATCTAATTAGAAGAGACAAGGAAGTAAATTACATGTTGCTACATGTGGTAGACAATGAAGTAATATCAATACCATATCATATATGCACCAAGTAGCACAGCATACAAATTCTTAGAGGAGGAGTTAAGTGAGTTACAGGAAGAAACAGACAACAAAACTATACTAGCAGGGGACCTTAACCTCCCCCTCTCAGAATTAGATTAACTATAAAATAAACACAAAAGAAGTTAAGGAGGTGAATAGAATTTTAGAAAAGTTAGATATGAAAGACTTTTGGAGGAAACTGAATGGATGTAGAAAGGAATATACCTTTTTCTCAATGGTTCCTAGCACCCAAACAGAAATTGACTATGTGTTAAGGCATAAAAACCTCACAATCAAATGTGGAAAGGCAGAAATATTAAATGCATCCTTTTCAGATCATTATGCAATAAAAAATTACATGTAATATAAGACCACAGAAAGATTGACTAAAAATCAATTGGAAACTAATCTAATCCTAAAGAATGAGTGGGTCAAAGAATAATTCATAGAAAAAATGAATAATTTCATCAAAGAGAATGACAATAATGAGACAACATATAAAAATTTAAGAGATGCAACCTAAGCAGTTCTTAAGGGAAATTTTATATCTCTAAATGCTTACATGAATAAAATAGAGAATGTGAGCAGATCAGTGAATTGAGCATGCAACTAAAAAAAGCCAGAAAAAGAACAAATTAAAAACCACCAATTAAATACCAAATTAGTAATTATCAACATCAAATGAGATGTTAATAAATTGAAAGTAAGAAAACTGTTGAACTAATAATAAAACTAAGAGCTGATTTTATGAAAAAAAAACAAGCAAATAGACAAATCTTTAGTTAATTTTGTTTAAAAAAGAGAAAATAAGAAAACCAAATTACAAACATCAAAACTGAAAAAGGATGAATTCACCACCAATGAACCAGGAATTAAAGCAATGATTAGGAGCTATTTTGCCCAACTCTATCTGAAAAAATCTGACAACCTAAGTAAAGTGATATTTACAAAAATATAAATTGCCAAGACTGACAGAAGAGGAAATAAACAACTTAAGCAATTCCATTTTATAAAAAGAAAATTCACAAGCCATCAATGAACTCCCTAAGAAAACATCTACAGGATCAGAGAGATTTACAAGTGAATTCTACCAAATATTGGAACAATTTCAATACTACATAAACTATTTGGGAAAAAAAGGCAAAGAAGGAGTCCTACCAAATTATTTCTATAATACAAATATGGTGCTGATACCCAAACCAGGAAGAGACAAAAAAAGAAAATTATAAACCAATTTCCCTAGTGAATATTGATGCAAAAAATTTTAATAAAATATTAACAAAGAGATTATAACAATTTCTCACAAGGATAATATGCTATCACTAGGCAGGATTTATATCAGGAACGCAGGGCTGGTTCAAAATTAGGAAAGCCATCAGCAAAATTGACCATTTTGATAACAAAACTAACAGAAATTAAATTACCTCACTAGTTGCAGAAAAAATTTTCAAACAAAAACAGCACCTATTCTTATTAAAAACATTAGAGAGCATAGGAATAAATGAAACTTTCCTTAAAATGATATGCAGTATCTACCTAAAACCATTAGTAAGCATTATATATAATGGGGATAAGGTAGAAGATTTCCCAATTAGATCAGGGGTGAAACAAGGATGCTCATTAACACTACTGTCATTCAATAATGTGCTAGAAATGTTAACTTTAGCAATAAAAAAAGAAAAATAAATTGAAGGACTTAGAATAGGCACATTGTAGATGCTATAATGGTACACTTAGAGAATCAACTAAAAAACTACTTGAAATAACAATTGTAGCAAAGTTGCAGGATATAAAATAAACCTACATAAATCATTAATAGCAAGTGATAAGAAGAGGAATTCCATTTAAAATAACTGCAGACAATATAAAATATCTGGGTTGTCTACCTGCCAAGACAAACCCAGGAACTATATGAACACAGTTACAAAATACTTTTCACGCAAATAAAGTCAGATCTAAGCAAATGGAAAAAATATCAATTGTTCGTGGGTAGACTGAGCTAATATAATAAAAATGACAATTCTTCCTAAATTAATTTGCTTATTCAGTACCATGCCAATCAGACTACCAAAAAGTTATTTTATAGACATCAGAAAAATAATAACAAAATTCATTTGGAAGAACAAAATGTCAAGAATATTAAAGAAAAATGCAAACAAGTGTGGCCTAGTCATACCAGATCTAAAACCATATTATAAAGTGAAGATCATCAAGACTATTTGGTACTGGCTAAAAATAGAGTGGTAGATCAGTGGAATAGAGTAGTATATGACTATAGTTATCTACTGTTTGATAAACCCAAATACTGTAGCTTGTGGGATAGTAACTCACTATTTGACAAAAACTGAGGGGAAAATTGGAAAAGGGTATGGCAGAAACTAGGCAGAGACCAACATCTCATACCATATACCAAGACACGGTCAAAATGAGTACATAATTTAGATGTAAAGGGTGATACCATATAGGTAAATTAGGAGAGCAAGGAATATTTTAACTGTCAGATTTATGGAGAAGGAAAAAATTTACAACCAAACAAGAGATAGAGAACATTATAAAATGCAAAATGGATAATTTTGATTATATTAAATTAAAAAGGTTTTGCACTAACAAAAACAATGCAACTGAGATTAGAAGGAAAGTAGAAAGTTGGGAAATAATTTTTATAGCCAGTGTCTCTGATAAAGGCTTCATTTCTAAAATATATAGAGAACTGAGTCAAATTCATAAGAATACAAGTCATTTTCCTTTTGATAAATGGCCAAAGGATACTAACAGGCAGTTTTCAGATGAAGAAATTAGAGATATCTATAGTCATGTAAAAATTCTATAAGTCACTATTGATTAAAGAAATACAAGTTACAACAGCTCTGAGGTACCACCTCACACCTATCAGATTGGCTAATATGACAGAAAAGGAAAATGATAAATGTTGTAAAAGATATGAGAAAATTAGGACACTAATGCTTTGTTGGTAGAATTGTGAATTGATACAATTATTCTGGAGAGCAATTTAGAGCTACACCAAAAAGATAATAAAATTGTGCAAACCCTTTGAAACAACAATACCACTTCTAGGTCTATATCCCAAAGACATCTCCAAAAAGGGAAAACACATATAAAAATATTTATAGGAGTTCTTTTTGTGGTGGCCAAAAATTGAAAACCAAGGGAAGGCCCATCAATTGGGAATTGGTGAACAAGTTGTGGTATACAAATGCAATAGAATACTACTGTGCTATAAGAAGTGATGAGCAGTCTGATTTCAGAAAAACCTGCAAAGACTTATATGAACTGATGCTAAGTGAAGTGAGCAGAACAAGGATGACATTGTACGAAGAAATAGCCACATTGTATGATGACTGATTTTGATAGACTTAGCTATTCTCAGCAATATAAAGCTCCAAGATTATTTCAAAGGACTCATGGTAGAACACAGCTATCTATATTCAGAGAAAAAACCATAGAATTTGAAATCAGACAGAAGTATTCTATTTTCACTTTTTTGTTTTTTTTCTTTCTCATGGTTTTTCCCTTTTGTTCTGCTTCTTCTTTTACAAAATGACTAATGGAAATATATTTAACATGAATGTACATCTATAACCTATATCAGATTGCTTGCTATCTTGGGGAGGGGGAAGGGAAAGGAAGGAAGAAAATTTGGAACTCAAAATCTTACAAAACTGAATGTTGAAAACTAACTTTATGTGTAATTGGAAAAAAAAATACTATTATTTGGGGGAAAAAAGATGTGTATATTTGCTTTTGTCATTTTTATTAGTTACAAGTACAATATGGTGTCAATTTGGACCTCAACTCTCCATGAGCCCAACACTATCAGCAGTGGCCATATTCCTGATTTTCTGTGCAGTTTAAAAAAAGGTCAATGTTTGTTTCAGGTCTCACCAAAAAGGAAGCCTTTTCCCCAGCTGTGCCAAGTTGGCTTGGGTAACCTAGCCTGTAGAGAAGATAATCACATCTTCCCAAGCTGTGCCTTGCTCCTGTTGGCACAGAGCTGAGAGATCATAGAGGCTTGGTTTTCTCACCTCTGCCAAAAACTTTCACTGGCACATTTCCCTTTAGGTTGGTGGTTTAAATGATTTCCTTGCTAATTCTTTTCCACTTGGAAATACTACCTGTCACTTCCATTCAACCTCAAGAACATCTAGGAAGGCAGAATTGATTAATGGAAACAATGTGGACTGGGAATTAGGACACCTGGATTCTAGTCCCTTTCTTTCTTTAACTATGTCCTTGAGTCTCTTAGGTTAGTTCTTTTTTCTTAATGACACAAAACAAAAAAATAGAGGGGTTGTACTAGCAGCTGACTCAGTCCAACTCTGACTTTTCTTATTCTAAGTTCCTTCCAAGCTCTGACTTTCCATGTTCCAAGGTACCTCCCAGGTCAAGCATTTCTGTCCTGTAATTCTTTCCAATTTGAATTGTTCTAAAAACCCTTTGCAGTTCAGACATTGTATTTTTTGGGCAGGGAGAAGGGGCAGATAGTGTATTTGAAGTCAGAAAATCTATTTAAATGCTTATTCTGCTACTTTCAACATGGAACAAGTCAAGTCTTTCTGGATTTTCTCCTCTACAAATTGAGGCGGCTGAGCTAAATGATTTTTCATTTTCCTTTCAGTTTTAAATCCTATGAACCTAAGTGGCAAGGTCTCTTCAAGGTATGAATACAACACTGCTCCATTCAGCACCAAGGCAATTCTAACAATTTATGTCCAATAGTAAAACAAGTATCTAATAGTTTTATTCATCGAATATGTATCACAAAAGCAGCAAGCACTGAAGAATCATGCTCAGAGTCAGGTCTACATTTTTGAAAAGTAAGACAATAAGTAATGGGAAAATCATTGGAATTAGAACCTGGACCTTAAAATCTGTGTGATCTTGGGCAAGTTAGAAACACATGCTTTTCATCTGTAAAATGAGGATAATATTGCTACTATCTTCCTCGAAAGGCTGCTGTAAAGCTCCATTTAGGCAATGTATATCAAGTGCTTGATGAAATTTGGAATTCTGTATAAGTGACATTGTTGGAATTCTGTATAAGTTGACATTCATCAACCACTGTATTCATTTATTGATAAATTATTATGTAATGTTAATAATAATTCATTTGTCTTGTCACATTACACAGACTTCAAGTATACATCTAGTGATATACCATGTCTATTATCTGAGGATCTGTGTAGCTAAGCATGGAGAAGGACATCAGAAGAAGGGACTAGTTCACACATGTCCTAAGAATCAGGATTTTGAACCTAATGGCATCTTGGAGATAATTTGGTCAAACTCTTTCCTTTCATAGATTAAGAAAAACTTAGTAGAAGTGACTTGCCAAAAGATGCTAAGTAGAAAAGCTGAGATTTGAACTCAGGCTTTCTACTCCAAAAGTAGTGCTCTTAAGACAATGTGATGCTGCCTCTTCTTCATTCCCTAAAATCTAGACAACTAAATACTTAGTATTCATATGACCTAGGGCATGTAGACTTTCCTCTCAGATTTAATTTCCATATCTGTAAAATGTGGGTCCTGTGCAATCTCAAAGCACTGCTAAAAAAGTAAGTGTTTTGCAAATTCTAGCGTACTATAAAATGTAGAGAATTAGTATAATTGATATGCATTAGGAAAATTCTGAGTACCAGCCTGTTTCTTTCTCCTGCTGATTTTTTTTCCTCTTTAAAGTGATTGTAAACTACTTTAGGTAGGTATAGATAAACTTAGAAGACTCTGGAGAACATTCAGTTCAGTTTTCTTATTTGCAGATTAAAAAACAAAAACAAACAAAAAACAGACTCAGAGAGGTTAAGCAATTTTCCGAAGGTCACGTAATTAATAAGCAGTGCAGTCAGAATTTGAACACAGATCATTTAATTCCTAATGTGGAGCTCTTTTAAATCAGGTAATAGATTGTATAATATAGATTAGGTAATAGATTTGTATACTGGTGTTTCCCAGAGTTAGTCTTAAAGAGAATACTTGAAAAATACTTTAGGAGTGATTGCTACTATGGACATTTTTGTACCCAATAAATTGTGTTCTGAGTTGTGGTCTTATTCAAAATGAAGTCTTTGCCAGGAAAACAAATTTGAGTTTGTACCATGCTGTAATTTTTGTTCTATCTGACCTTAAGAAAATTTTGATAATGAAACCAAAAAGAGGAGACTTTGATTTCCCAAGTGATGTCACACATTTGTAGCCTATCCAACTAGGTGGCAGAGTGTTGGACTTGGAGACAGAAGACTCATTTTCCGAGAGTTGCAATCTGGCTTCAGACACTTATTAGTTTTGTGATCCTGGACAAATTACTTAACTCTGTTTGTCTCAGTTTCCTCATCTTTAATGTGAGCTGGAGAAGGAAATGACAATCCATGCTAGTATCCTTACCAAGAAAACACCAAATGGAGTCACAAAAAGTCAGAAAAAACTGAAATAACTGAACAGCAGCATCAGTCTATCATGAAGAGGGCAAAGGATTAAAACCCCGTCGCGTGAGATGGGCAAGATTTGGTGTCAAGGAACTAAATTTAGAAGTTATCAAAAAGAAAGAGGTCTGAGAGGCTTTTCAGTCCATCATGTGTTAGAAAGGACAGAGATCTGCATCTATCTAGCAAAAGAGAAAAAACAAGTATTTCAAATAAGAAGTTACCAAATTGTGTTCTGGTGTGAGCTGTAATCACCCTCTTCAATTAACAACACTTGCTTCAGGTTTGTTTTAGTCTTGGGCCCCCCAATTCCTTCTCAGCAAGGGGCCCTCCTCAAAAGATATCTTCCCCATGGTGAAGATGTCCCATATCCATTTCAAGATGAAGCTATCAGAGTCATCCATGTGGTGGATTGCTAATAAGGCAGAAGTAACAAGAGCTCTCCAGCAGTTGAATCCTTCTCTTTTTTTCTCCCCTTAGGCAAAGTTACCAAAAATAATCAAACAAAAGTGGGATGAGAGAAGATTCTGAAATGACCTTCCTAGAGGTAATTACCTAATGTCCATTACAGCATGATACTTACTCACCCACATATGTTTCAAATCTCTGAACATACCCATCAACTGGGCATGCTAGATTGATGTACCACTCCTAATTCCATCCTTTTTCCTAGCAACTGGACACTAATTATGCCAGACATTTATTAGTACTTATGTCTCATTTCTATGTCTTTTTTTCTACCTCAAATATTTCACACATGAGGCATAAATCCTACCCTAAAACAGAAAGTGAGAGGATTATCAGAGTGAAGCATGATAATGCCCTTATTTGCAGCAGAGTGAAATAGGAGAATTTTCCACTACTCATACTAATTACACCTTCTCTCCAACACAGAGGCCCTATTGATTTTCATCCTGAACAATATCCATCTGTGATAAGACCAGTATCTACCAAGATTTTCTCCCTCTCCTTCTCTCTATGATAGGTTAGATTTTCTTTCTCTTTTTGAATAATATTTTATTTTTCCCAGTTACATATAAAAACAATTTTGCCATTCATTTTCTAAAAATTTTGAGTTCTAAATTCTATCCCTCCCTTCCTCCCCTTCACCCTGCTGAGACAGTAAGCAATTTGATATAGGTTATACATATGCAATTATGCAAACCTTATTTACATATTAGACATGTTAAGACCAAAAAAACTCACCATGGAAAAAATAAAGTGAAAAATAATATGTTTTGATCTGCATTCAGACACCATTAATTCTTTGTCTGGAATATGCTAGATTTTCTCTAAAAGCTGGGAGTTGATTGGCTGTGGGGTGGGATATGGTTATAACTTTGCCTCCCTTGATTTAGTATTGTGGTGGCCTCACACCATGTTGATGTAGATTTCTGGCCTCCTAGAAGCATAAAAGATTCCACCCACAGGGGATGTCCTGATGTCCATGTCTGATATCCTAGACACTTGTTGGCATTCTGAGACTTCTTGAGTCAGTATACCCCCCTCAACTGATTTCTCAACTTCCCCACACCTCATCCTCCTCAAAGCTTCTCTTTGGAGACAGAGGGGGTTGGACAAGGTATCTGTTGAAGCTAGATATTTCTATATATGCCTACCATTTGGGGAAAAAGCAAACCTGATTTTGTTAACTGCTCAATGACTTACAAGTACCTTATTTCATTGTAACACCAAACCTGAGCATGTTGCTCACCGGAGTCAGACCCACTCCTAATACCATACCTTTGCTGTTCCCTCCACCTGGAATGTCCTCTCCATCTCTCCACTTATTCAACTGCATTCTACAAATCTTATCTAAATTTTTATCTCCCCTACTACTTATCAGACTGCTATCTTTATACTTGATTGTAAAATATTAGCCATGTTGTATTGTTAGTCACAATGGGTCTATCTGTACACCCTTGAATCCCTTCCTACAATAAAATTCCTGCATTTTAGGAATGAAGTTTATAACCCTGAGGAACTTATATTTTGATGCTATAAATGCAAATGTATTTATGTAGAACTCTGTTTTACCTTTATATTTATTATCACAAATTGGATCCTTCTAACATTCTTGTGAAGTAATTACTATTATTATCCCTACTTTATAAAGAAAAAGATGGACTCAGAGAGCTTAACTCTTTAGCTAATGTCACACAGTCTAAGACCACACATTTGAACTCAAGTCTTTCTGATTCCTTGTAGAACAGTTTAGTAATTACTACAATGGCTCTACTAGTGGGTATCATTTTTATCTTATTTTACAGAAAAGAAAGCTGAATCTGAGAGATATTAAATGACAGATTCTGGACTGGAAATCAGACTCTCTGAGACCTGGGCCAATGTTCCTTTTCATTATACCATGGTTGGCAGAATGATTTGTTCAAAGTCATATATTGGAGAGGTAATCCAGTTCATACTGAACCCATAGTGCTACCATTGAGTTTAAGTCTTTCTTCCATTATCCTGCACTGTCCTCATTAGTGCTTTTATATTCTAAATCCCCTAGTATGAATTCCAAAAAAAGTGTCAGCTATAGATATTACAAAACAACACCCTTCCACAACTGGATTCAGTTGAGCCAATGGATGCTATGATTTGGAACTGGGAGGGTCCTAAAGAAAGCCCTTAAGTTTTAGTTCAACAACTTTACAGATGAAGAAACTGAGGCTTAAATTGGGAGAGGATACATTCAAGATCACAAGGAATGTATTCAGCAAACTAAACATCTGAACCCAGGTTCTTGGATTACAAATTCAATGATTTTTGCCATGACAATAAAAGTAATTTCACAATAAGTCCAGGATTATTTGAAAAAAAGAAATAAAATACTATTATTTCTGAATGTAATGCATTAGAGTCATTTTGTACACTCAAGCATTTTTAAGCTTTTTTTTTTTGCATGTCCTATAACCCTTTTAGCATTCTGGTAAAGTCTATGGACTCCTGAGAATAATGCTTTTCAATGATTGATGAAAATGCTACATTTTAGTGAGAGGTTGGTAAAAAATAAAGATGTATTCTTTTTCTTATCCAAGTTCACTGATCCAAAGACTTGCAGGTCATGACCTAGAAGGTTACTGAAAGAATCTGTTGAGAGTAACAGATCAAGGTCACTTGATTGCAATGTCAGATAAGAGCACATTCTGTCTGGCATGTTTAGTTTTTTGAGGCTCCCAAACAACCCCAAGCAACAATCCCTTCATTCATTTCTTCAACTTTTACTAGTCCTTTATAAGTGTAGTCAGTCTTGATCATACATTTCCCAGCCAAATGGGTCCTGAGTGTTTCTGGAAAGTCTATGGCCATTCTCCTGTGACAAGAGAGCCACCTGGTGAAGGCAGGGCTGATCAACTTGAGATCAGCCTGCTGTTGAACTTGGCAAACAGGCAGGTCATAAAACTCCAACAGATGTTTTTGCTTTTATAGTAGCTCTTCCAAACCCTTGGCTGGGCATAAATCCAAATAAGAGCCAAGGTAGATGAATGGGACATTGCCACCCCTTGAGCCCTTAAAGTTAGAAGGCAGAACGGCTGTGGCTGCAGGAGACTATTAAGCCATTAGCAGCAGAAGGTATTCAGGAAAGTCTGTGTAAATTACACTGACACATTTCAAAGACCAAGAATGTTAAGCCAGGGCATTTAACATCTCTGCGTCATTCACTAGGAAACAACACTTGGAGATGCCCAGGAAGCCATGCATGTCTTTCATGATAGTGGGAGAGATTCTATTTCATATTTGGTTTGTGTGGCCAGACTACAGTTTTGTTGATGACATCTCTGTGTACCTTGGGATAGACAAAGGCATTCAAATGTTGGTAGAATTTTTTAAAATACTTTAGCTCTAAAATGCTTAAGCTAGAGTGCTCTGTAAAATCTAAAACATAGAATGTTAGAGCTAAAAAGGATTAGGAGTCTAATCATTTTGTTTTCCAAAAGAAGGAAGCATAATTTCAGATCTAGGAAGTATTTTGGGAAATAAAGTGCTAGATTAGGAAAGAGATAATCCCAATACTTCTACATACAAAAGATTGTTAAAAATATAATTGTATGATCTTGGGCACATCATTTTGCCATTCTGGGCCTAAATTTAATTCAATGTAAAATAAGAAGGCTGGGTGGGATGATGCCCAAGGGTCCTTCCAGCTGTAACATTATATATTTAAAGTCTCTTCCAGTATAACAATCTATGTTCTGTGTTAAAGGGTCCTTTCTGATAATCTATGGTCTGTCCATAAAGTCTCCTTCCAGGGCTGATACTCTGGGTTCTGTGTTTCTCTAAACAACACCCACAGAATAGGTTTAGCAAGTCTGAATGTATTTTTGGGCTTTCCATTTTTAGAAATCAGTGAACTACCTAAAAAAGGTATCATAGCCCGAAGCCTTTTCCCATTTGAATTAGAAGAGCTTCCTGAAAGGGTTGGGGACTGAAACTCATTTTGGAAATGGGAGGGGGGAGATCATATTTAAATTTCCCACTTGGTTAGCAATTTGCACTTCAGTATTCCCAAGGAGAAAGTGGCACATAATTCTCTCCTCAGAATTCATATTTTAAAACACTCTTTTGGTGGTTGCCAAATTTTCCCATTGTGACTTATTGTCTCTTTATTTCAAGTTTCTTTTACAAAATAATAACTAATAATAATACTAATAGTGTTTATATGGTGCATTAAGGTTTGCAGAGTACTCTACAAGTATTATTTCTCTATCCTCCAAACAACTCTGGAATGCATTGCTATTATTAAATCCACCCCTATTTTACTGGTAAGAAAAATTGAGAGCTCAAGTGATTTGCCCAGGGTCACCTAGCTAGGAAGTTTCTGAAGTGCTCCTATGGACAAATTAAAATGTAGTTTTTTGAGAACTGAGGCTGGCTCCAACACATTCCTGAGTCCAGCACTCTATCCATCAGGCCACCTAGAGAGTGAGTTGACGCAATAAGTAATAAAGTATTGTGAAGAAGTACACAGCACATTGAACTTGAAGGTAGCAGGTCTCTGTTTAGATCCTGCTCCAAACACTTCCTAAATGTGCTGTTAGTGAGGTCTAACTATCTCTAGTAAGTCATCAAATGAGTTTCTAGGAGATCCCGGGGCTGGCCTTGGCAACAATACCCTAGTTACAATGATTTCCTCTAGCCTGTGAAACTTCTCTACTAACCTGCTCATGGTATCCCAGGGTCTCTGCTCATGGTACCTAGTACCTAGGGGTCTGAGATATCTTTCTTCTTCTCCCTCCCTATCTCCTGATGTTCAACTGGAATTGTCTTAAAAAATTAATTTGTAGGCATATTCATTACCATTTGTCCTGGCACATAAAGAGAAAGTTAACTGAAGGACCAGAATTTCTACTTATAACTCCATTGCTTCAGGAAGGATTTAACACCGAGGAACTCTGAAGAATCCTAGATTACTAGAGCTGGAAGGGACTTAAAGATTCCTTCACCACCTCATTTTACAGGTGAACAAACTGAAGCCCAGAGAAATGAAGTGATATAATTATGATCACAGAGCTAGGACTGAGCAGGGCTGGCCCTAGAGTTTAGATCCCCTCACTTCTCTCTGGTTTTCTCTTCAGTGAAGTAAGTTCCAAATTAATAGTCGATAAAGTTTCAAGAATATCATTCCTTTTTCTCTCCCGGTAATTCCTGACCCAAATGTACAGAATCTTTTTCATATTAATACCATTATTTATATGCTTGATATAGAGATTAAAGAGCAGACTGTGGAGTATCATAGCCCTACCTCTGATACATACTGGCTGTGTAATGTTGAACAAATCAAGGGTTACCTGCCTTTAACCTCTCAGGGTTAAAGCAAACTGAGACAGAGAATGGCAAAATTTGCCCAAGATCTGACAAGTGTGTTCCTAACAATGTAATATTTATTTTAAAAAGTCATTCTGGTTCTTGTTTTAGGGTACCCTGTCAAGGGAATTGGGTGGATTCCACTGAAATTTACCTGAACTCAGAATGAATCACATCCTACAATGTTCTAATGCTACAAGCTGCAAAGAGAGTTCTACCTGGAATTGACAAAAGATATTTCCTCATCTGGAAGTCTCCTAAAACTCAATAAAATCAGAGATCTAAACTTTATTCTTCTGCCTATTGTTGCTATTTTTATTTTTATCAGAACTTTTGTTATATTGCTTTAGGATGCTACTGACAAGAAACATTCTCTGACAATGTAAGTCTACACTCTCTTCAGCTTACAGTTGGAGAGAGTTACTTGAGGGACAGTGAGATTAAAAAACCTGCCCAGGTTTACCCATTCAATACATAGTAGAAATGGAACTTTCACTGACTCTAAAGACAGTACTCCACACATGTATACAATTTTTGATGTTGATTTGTCATTTCTCAGCCATGTCTGACTCTGTGTGACCTCATTTAGGGATTTCTTGACAAAGATAGTGGAGTGGTATGTTATTTCCTACTCTAGCTCATTTTACATATGAGGAAACTGAGGTAAACAGGGTTAAATGACTTTCTCAGGGCCACACAGCTAGTGAGGGTCTGAAACTAGATTTGAACTCAGCAAGATGAGTCTTCCTGACTCCAGGACTGGTTCTCTATCCACTGTGCTGCCTAGTTGCCCTATTTACACAATACTTCCCCTCATTTCTAACGATTATAATATAATAAAATTATTTTTTCACTAAAGTCCTCTTATGCTCCATGAATTAAGGAGAATTTATTGTCTATTATTTGTCAGGTTCTAAGTGTTGGGAGGACAAGGAAAACTGACAAACAGTTCTTGAACTCAAAGAGATCTGGGTCCCTTATGACAATAGACTATGTCAGTGGGAAAAAGAGACTCAGTAGTAAACTCTTGAGATATGTATGCTTGTCCTTCATTGCCAAAGAAGACCATGCCATCAGAGAAATAATGACATGACTTGCACTTGACTTTGTTTTGAGTGAGGGAGGGCTGTGCAGCTCACCAGCCTCACTTCTCCTCCAGAGCCATCTGAATCCAGTGATCAGATATTCATCAGGATGACTGGAGATGACCCAGGATGAGGCAATTGGGGTTAAGTGACTTTCCCAAGGTCACATAGTGAGTGTCAAGTGTCTGAGGTGTGATTTGATCTCAGGTCCTCCTGACTCCTGCACTAGTGCTCTATCTACTGCACCATCTAGCTGTCCCTAAACTCCTGAGATATAGTCAGTGGGCTAATGGTCTGCTATGCAAGGACCAGTTCTAATTTGGCTAGAAGGGGATGGGTTTCTTTGGTCTAGCAATTCATGAAGTGTTCTACCAAGGCAACGAGAGAGAATAATCACATATGTCACACATTTTCTTCCCTAAATATACTTTGTTTCTTGAGGGCAGAAATTATTTGATTTTAGATCATTGTATCCCGTAGTGCATAATAGAGTGTCTGGCCTGCTGGGATGTTAGATTTAGAGATGGAATAGACCTAAAAGGCCATATGGTATAAGCCTCTCATTTTATCATCAAAATAACTAAGTTGCCAACAAATCCAATTACTTACTGGGGTCATAGAAGTTGTAAGTGAAAGAGACCACATTTGAACTCAAATCTTCTGACTGCAAGGCCAACTTCCCTGTGCCACAATTCCTCTCTGGGAGTTACCAAATAAATGCTTATCGATCAATTGATGAACTCTCAGATATTTGAAGCAATGAAGTAGTTAATTGTTAAAATATAGTTTTATGCTTTGCAATACCTTATTTGAAAAATTAATCATATGAGAGAAGCAAGGCCAGTATTATTCTGCCTGTATTACAGATAAGCATACTGTAAAGGAACTACCCAAGTTCACAAAGTTAATGAGTGAGAGAACCAAGACAAACTCAAGTTCTCTGACTCGAAGTGTAGAGTTTTACCAGGACACTGAGCTTACTTCCTGTATGAAAATTTGCTGTGACTTCCTTTTCTAGGCAACTGTGCCCTCCTTCCTCAGTTATCCAGCATGATTTTTTCCTTAACAAACCCCTTTTAGAACTTAATAATGGCATGATACCTCTGATTATCCTGCACAAAACTGTAAGATAAATGCATGACCAAGAAGCCTAAACATTTCCCTGGAAGAGGTAATGGCTTTTCCCAGTGGTTAGCACAACTATGCTGAAGTGTGCCTCCTGGAAACATATACAGAGGACCTCATTAGAGCTTTTGTGTCTCTTAAGCCCTTCCAAATACAGATGAGAGAGGGCTTGACTGGGTCTGCCAGTGTAACTATGGCACTCAACTTTTTGACTTTGTCTTTACATTCTCTCCCAAGCTTCTTAGAAATCTGTTGTCTTCAGATTTGCAAGAGAACCAGTGACAAGATGACAGGGGTGTTAAAGTTTATAAAGTCCTAGGTAGTAAGATATTTGGGCATGGGACCTATATATGATATCATTCTCCTGGGAGGATGATTGTCAGGGCTTAATTATCAGGTCACTGTGTCCTTTAAAATTTTCCCCGTTTTGGAACCATTTCAGCTGGTGATTCTTGTAAATGTTTTGCCCCTTTAGTGCACTAAACAAGTGCTGCCAGAAACAGAAGGGTAGACCAGTGGAATATGCTAGGTACTCAAAGACACAGTAGTCAATGAATATAGCAATCTACTGTTTGATAAACACAAAGATCCCAGCTTCTAGGATGAGAACTCACTGTTCGACAAAAATTGCTGGGAAAACTGGACAACAGTGTGGCAGAAGCTAGGCATAGACCAATGCCTGACACCAGACACAAGAATAAAATCCAAATGGATACAAGATCTAGGTATAAAGACTGATACTATAAACAAATTAGTGGAGCAAGGAATAGCATATTTATCAGATTTATGGAAAAGGGAATAATTTTTGACTAAACAAGAGATAGAAAGCATTATGATGTGCAAAATGGATAATTTTGATTACATTAAACTGAAAAGTTTTTGCACAACCAAACCCAATGCAACCAAGATTAGGAGGAAAGCAGAAAACTGGGAAAGAATTTTTGCCACTAGTGTTTGTGATAAAGGCCTCATTTCAAAAATATATAAAGAACTGAGTCAAATGTACAAGAATACCGTCATTCCTCAATTGATAAATGACTATTCAAAGGATAGGAACAAGCACTTTTCAGAGGAAGAAATTAAAGACATATATAGTCATATAAAAGTGCTCTAAATCATTTTGATTAGAGAGATGTAAATCAAAACAACTCTGAGATACTACATCACACCTATCAGATTGGCTAACATGACAAAATAGGAAGATGATAAATGTTGGAGAAGATGTGGGAGAGTTGGAACACTAATTCATTGTTGGTGGAGCTGTGAGCTGATCCAACCATTCTGGAGAGCAATTTGGAACTATACCCAAAGGGTTACAAAAATGTGCATACCCTTTGACCCAGCAATATCGCTACTAGGACTGTATCCCCAAGAGATCATAAAAATGGGAAAGGGTCCCACATGTACAAAAATATTTATAGCAGCACTCTTTGTGGTGGCCAAAAACTGGAAATCATGGGGATGCCCATCAATTGGGGAATGGCTGAATAAATTGTGGTATATGAATGTAATGGAATACTATTGCACTATAAGAAATGATGATCTCTAAATTTTAATTCAATTTAATTCTAATTTGAAATTTTTTAAATTTAATTTTATTATTATTATTTTTTAATGTTTAACGATCATTGCCATAAAATTAAGATTTTATCCCCCCCTCCCTCCCCCCCATTACCCCCCTCCATCCCCACAACTGCATACAATTCTGTATAGGTTCTACATATACTTTCCTATTGAGTACATTTTCACTATAGTCAATGCTATGTAGTTGAACTAAAATAAATGGAAGAAATCGTATAACAAATCAAAACATGATACACAAAAACACACACACACACAAACATGATCTGCTACTTTCTGCGAATGACTTCCATATTTCTTTCTCTGAGTGTGGAAGGCATTTTGCCTTAGAAAACCACTATTGGGATTTTTTTTTTTTTAATAAGTTCTTGCGTTATTATGAAATTCCAAAGTTCTCCTGGTTCTGCTCCTTTCACTCAGCATCAGATCATATAAGTCCTTCCAGGCCTCTCTGAAGTCTTCTTGTTCATCATTTCTTATGGCACAATAGTACTCCATTACATTCATATACCATAATTTATTCAGCCATTCCCCAATTGATAGACATCCCCTTGACTTTCAGTTTTTGGCCACTATAAAGAGTGCTGCTATAAATATTTTTGTACACGTGGGACCCTTTCCCATTTTTATGATCTCTTGGGGATACAGTCCTTGTAGCGATATTGCTGGGTCAAAGGGTATGCACATTTTTGTAGCCCTTTGGGCATAGTTCCAAATTGCTCTCCAGAATGGTTGGATGAGCTTGCAGCTCCACCAACAATGAATTAGTGTTCCAACTCCCCCACATCCTCTCCAGCATTTATCATTTTCTTGTTCTGTCATGTTTGCCAATCTTATAGGTGTGATGTGGTACCTCAGAGTTGTTTTGATTTGCATTTCTCTAATCCAAAGTGATTTAGAGCATTTTTTCATATGATTATAGATATCTTTAATTTCTTCTTCCGAAAACTGCCTGTTCATATCCTTTGACCATTTGTCAATTGGGGTAATTTGAAATTTTAATTATGCATTTCTAACAATCTATGCCTCTGTGACCCGGGTTAAGGCTAGTATGTGCTCCTTTCTAGTTGTATTATCATGGACAAGTCAGTCCCTCTCTCAGGGCTTCTTTTAGAAATAGAGATAGTCACATTTATTATTCTTACCTCCCTGGGGTATTATGAGGCTCTGATGACATGACATGTGGCAAGAACTTAGTAAACCTTCAAAACTCCATGGATGTTAGTTACTATTGTGCTTAACTTATAATGGAGAAATTTGCCCTAGACCTGTCAAACTTCCAGAATTTAATAGATGTGCAAGGAAGGATTAATTTGATATACAAAGCAGTGAGGCAGTACAACCTTCAGGTTTCTCCAGTCCAATCAATTCCACCCAAACCACAAATATGTTAGCATTCCTTCCCCCATACAACTGACATTATTCTCTAAGAACTGAGGAGCTCACAGTCCCAGAGGACTAACAATGCCTTCCAAACCCAAATGAACACTTTCACAGAGGGCCAGAGACTTAAGCTTTATTTTCTTCCAGGAGCTGTCTCAAGAGGATCCCACGTGATGACAGAGAAAACCAACAGAATATAAAAGAGGCACAAAATGCTGTGGAGAGGGCTTCAGTTAAACACAAATCATCGCCAATTTTTCCTTCCTTTCTTAAAGTGGAAAATCTCCTAAAAGTTCCTTTCTAATGGATGCCTCAGTAGCAAAGAAGTGCCATGAATCAGGATGTCACTATGTCAAGAACCTGGGACTTCTTCAGTGTGAAATTACCTCCACCAAAGACCACAAGCCATCTTTAAATTTCAATCTCAGAAAGTAGCCTGAGGTCCAGAACTATAAATGCCTCATCCACATATGATATGGGTCAGAGGCTTTAATCTAAGTCTTACTGACTCTGAAATCATCATGACATGCCACTTTACTTTTCATTTGTAATAGAGATGACAATTGGACAACCTATAAGTAAGTATTTATTAAGCACTTACTATGTGCAGGTGAGTTTTTCTACGTAGGAGCTATTACATACCTACCTGGTGCCAGTGATTTTGCTAGACAGGAGTGCTATTGAGACAAATTTTAAATACTTTATACATCCAAGGAGTTAATTATATTGAGGGAAACTATGGGTGTACACAAAGCAAATAGATAGGTGGTATGGGGAGGCAGAAACACCTGGGAGGATAAGGAGAGACGTCATGTTGAAAGCAGCATCTCACTTAATCTGCAAAATAAAACTAGGAATGCAAAGATGGAGGTAAGGAGAAAGAAAGAAAGACAAGAAAAAAAGAAAAAGAAAGAAAGGAAGGAAGGAAGGAAGGAAGGAAGGAAGGAAGGAAGGAAGGAAGGAAGGAAGGAAGGAAGGAAGGAAAAAAGAGGAAATCTAGCCAGTAAACCTCAAGTTAACTGGAAAGCATCTGGCCACCAAAACTTACCTTCCTTTGGAGAGGAGAAGGAAAGGGAAAGGGAGAGGAAGAGGATGAACTTGAGTTACCCATCTAGCTGGGTCCCCATTCAGGCAGCTTGGTCTACTCACAAGTTGTGTTTGTCCTTTGTTTTCAAAGAGAACCATGATTTCAGGAAAATGATGACATGACTTGCAGTTGACTTTGATTTGAGTGAGGGAAGACTGTGCATGGTCACCAGCCTCACTATCTTCTCCAGAGCTATCTGGATCCAGATACACAATTACTCAATATGTGAGTCTGAACAGGATACTACTTCTCTGGTCCTCAGTCTTCTCCTCTGTAACATGGGCATGATAATACCAGCCTAACTTATCCCATAAGCTGATGAAGAACAAGGGGTTTATAAATTTTAAAATGTTATAAAAAGATGGTATCACTATTTAGACGAGGAGTTTGGAGAATGGGATTGCTAAGGTCCATTCCAGTTCTGTTATTACAATTACTTTTAAGACAGGGGCTACTTTATAGCTTACTGTCCCTATCCACTTCCAGTATTAATTAATCTCAAGATACACAGCTCCTTTCTGGGGTTAAGGGCTCATTAAATCATAGCTACCCATATCCTACAAGGCTTCTGCCATGACTATAAAAGGAGGTAGGATCAGACCCAAATTTCTCAGTGCAATTTCCTATTTTCTGTAGCTCTCTAGACTGGCAAATGCAGCAATTATATACCTGGTATATTTTACTCTGACCCAGATTCTGTTCTTGCTGGTTCTGCCTAGATTCTACATTTGATCTTGAATTTCCTCACAAATATACATGGTAAATCTGTTTGGATAGTTCTTCCCCAGTAACCCTCCCATTGGTGTTTTCCACTGCATATTGATAATCTGTTCCTTCCAAATTCCATCCCATCCCTGTAATGTCCCATGGTTGAGGTAAACTGCAAATATCCCTGAGCCCATTTTTTCATTCTTTAAAAAGCCAATTCATTCCAAATTAATTCAACAATATTATTAATCACTGACTGTGTACACTGTGCCAGGAAGTACAAGAGATACAAAGTAAACTGGAAAAGGACCCACATGTAAAAAAGAATATTTATAGCAGCTCTTTTTGTGGTGGCTAAGAACTAGAAATTGAGGGGATGCCCATCAACTGGGGACTGGCTGAACAAATTGTGGTATATGAATGTAATAGAATACTATTGTGCTATAAGAAAGGATAAACAGGCTGATTTCAGAAAAACCTGGAAAGACTTATAGGATCTGATGCTGAGGAAGTGAACAGAACCAGGAGAAAATTGTAAAAGGTAATAGCCACAGCATGCGATAACTGATTTTGATAGATTTAGCTCTTCTAATTTTTTTTTAATATAAGGATCTAAAACAATTCCAAAGGACTCATGATGGAAAATTCCATCCATATCTAGAGGAAGAATTATGGAGTCAGAATGCAGAGTGAAACAGACTATTTTCTTTTTTATTTTTCTTTCTCATGGTTTCTACCATTCGTTATAATTCTTCCATGCAAAATGACTAATGTGAAAATGTGTTGAATAGGAATGTATGTATAGAGCCCATATCAGATTGTATGCAGTCTTGGGGAGGCATGGGGTAGAAAATTTGAAACTTACAGAAATGAATGTTGAAATCTAAAAATAATTAAATTAATAAATTGAGGGAGGGGAAGAATGACACTAACTTAATATCATTAAGTTAGTATATTTTAGAAGTACAGATCAAGGTTCTACATTAGATAAGAAGGAAAACTATGACCAACAGGGGGCATCAGGGAAATCTTTGTAGGAATGAGCATATGTAAAGGGAGCTAATTTCACACTTAGGCAATAGACTGAAGGAAGGCTTTAAGTAGGAAGGTTAAGTAGGGTATGTTGAGGGGATAAAAAAGTCTAGTTTAAATGGAGAGAAAGAAAGGGAGTTATTGAAAATAAGTAAGGAAAAGAATGGTGGCATCAGATGCAGAAGTGCATCAGACACCATGTACTGAGGTCCTTTCCTTCTAATACCTGGACTAAACATTTCCTGAGATGTTTTACCCCCATCCCTGACTTTCAGTTGTCCACTGATGGCCAATTGCTGCCCTACTTCATGAGTTTACATTTGGCCCACTGGTTGTCCTTGCCCAAAGCTGACAAATAGTTACCAACATACCTCCCCTTAAAGATGTTAATTTGTTCAGGAGCAAACAGCACAACATTGATTATAAATAGTCACTTCATAAATGCTTCTTAAAGATATTGATTAAACTAACCGAAGTTTCTTCACCCTCATTAAGCTAAGGATTTAATTATTCATTTATTGAATAATCATCAGACATTTCAAAGTGTCTCTAATGAGTGAATGAATGGGGTGGGGAAAAGCATTGGTGAAGTACTTACTAAGGACTCAGTGGATAGAATGTTGGACTTGAATTCAGGAAGACTCATCTCTCTGAGTTTAAATCTGGTCTCATACACTTATTATCTGTGTGACCCTGGGCAAGTCACTGAACCCTGTTTGCCTCAGTTTCCTCCTCTGTCAAATGACCTGGAGAAGGAAATGGCAAACCAATCCAATATCTTTGCCAAGAAAACCCTAAAAGAGATCATCAAGAGTGGGACATGATTGAACAACAACAAAATACTAATCACTTGTGATAAGAATTAAAAAATGAAAACAGTCCCTGATCTCAAGAAGCCTATATTCTAATGAAGAAAATGACAACTATAGGAGAAGGTGACCAAGGGAACAGTACTTTGGCTTGGAAGTTTACAGGAATAGTTAGAGGAGACATAGCATAGCATCCATTACCTTACATAGTCTCTATGAGGAACATTAAGCTAGCATTTGTGCAGGATGGATTGTAATGAAGGGAGACCAGAGGTAGTAAAACCAGTTAGGAGGCTGTTGTAATCAGCCAGCTGAATGTCAATGTTTCAATTATTCCACCATATTCAGATTCTTATTTGCAAAAACCACAAAGTTGGCATCTATTCTGTGTTCCTTCTCTAAGTATCTTTGGATGTGGAGTAAGAAGAAAGTTTGAAAGGAGGGTATTTATAAATCTGCCTCTATGAGTATTTATTTAACACCAGTTCTGACAGATACTAGAGTCTGAGACAAAAGATCTATTTGTTTATCCGAGGACAAGAAAATGCATGCCTATCTTTCCATAACATAGGCACATTATTACTTGCTTAACAGTATCCACTAGCACAGGTCTCATTGTCAACCAACGTGCCTGGACCAGCTGGTGTTGAAGGATTTCCAAACTATTCTCACAAAAATTCAGTGGTTGCCCCACATTCTCAGATTCCAAGTTCCAGAGGTATTAGGGACAAATGTTGCTGATGTCATTCTTCTCTTTTTTTCAAGGATAAGTACTACAAAGGTATCGGGGGGAAGGTAATGAGGAAAGAACTCTAGGTTTGATGTAAAAAAAAAGTTCAACTCCTGATTCTGCCATTTAGTGTTTAGGGGATCTTTGATATGATTTAACTAACAACTTGGAGTCTCATTTTATCCTTTTGTAAATTTAATTACAGTAAAAATAGCACTGGATTGAGCCAGAAACAGATTTGAATCTAGCTCTAGCACTTTCTATCTGTGTGCTGCTGGGAAAGTTTTATTTTTTTTTTTGATAAGTTTGTTTCCTCATCCATTTGTGAGTCATTTCAGGCACACTCTTTGTGACCCCATTCAACTTAAAATATCCATTGGTTCAACTTCAATACTTCATATTTGTTAGACTTTCTTCCCTAACAAAAATCATGGCTTCTTAAAGACAAAGTCTACGGTACTTTTCCACAGTCTGTCCATGTTGCTAACAGAGTCCCTACTAGAATCCTATAACCAAACATGCATAATCCTAGTGACTGGGATATCTCCAATTTATTAATGGTAGGACCTTCATGAACCACCATGACTGGTAAATTTTAACATGTCACATTCTTACCACCAACTATAGGCCATCTGGTCAACCTTACCAGTGCCAGTAAAATATATTTGTTTAAAATATTGAGTTGTAGGGACCCTGACTTTACTGCCAAATAATATTATTTCCTCTGAGGACATAAGTAGAAGAACATTTTATTCCAATAATCAGTCACTTTCTTCTGGATACTTGAGAATCTCCATGGAACCGCTGAGCCCCAACTGCCTGCCATATGCTGCTGGCCTGAGAGTAAAAATGAAAAGATTAGAAAAGTTAGGTGGGTGGAAAAACAAATGTGTATCTCAGAGGAAGAGTCACCACTGACAGTGCCAGAGGCTGCAAACCCCACCAGTGTCCTTTTCAGAGAAGAGAATGAGGTTCAGCTCAGCTGACTAGCATGGAGAAATGATTGTGTTCCCTTTTGAAATGAGTTTGTTAATGTGAGAAAAATCTTTAGGGACTCACTTTGCCCTCACTTACAATATGACTATAAGGAAGCCATTTCTACCTTTCCACCTCTACTATTATAGAGGTGGAGTCTAATTCTCAGAGAACTCAATCAGTAGGTTTCTGATGTTTTGTGAACTTATTTTATGCCCTGCTCCTTTGCTAAAGTCACTAATAGTTTGCATCATATTTTTCATAGAATTTCTCATATTCTCTAAGTAAAATATTATCTGCAGACAGATAATGTTGTTTCCTCTTTGCCTATGTTTATCATCAATATTTCTTGTCTTATTACTATAGTTAACAATTCTACAATTTTTTCCATAAGGTCAGTGAAAATACACATTCTTGTTTTACCACTAATCTCAATAGAAAAGCTCTTAGGGTTTTCCTGGTCCAGACCACGTTTTCCATTTTATTTAGCCACCCACCTCTAGACATCTCAACATTTTTTTTTTTGCTGTTGAAACAGCACCACTTAGGAAAGGACCCAAAGAAACTATGCCTCCAGGACCTTGGCAATTAATTTACTCAATTCTGAAATTCCTAGTCTGATGCTAAGCTATTTTGACCAATGAATAAGTGAGTGGAAATTCATCTAGTTCACCAAATGTAGTCAGGACCAGACCACACGTGGCTAATGACAGTCCAGTTGAAGATCTGCATCTGGGAAGAGAATTTTTATACTGAGAGTCCCCACCATGGATGAAATCATAGGTCTGGACTCTCTCACTTAAAATGATTCTATCAAATTTCAACCTTCTTCTTTTAACTGATCTTCCACCCATCACTTGATGCCCTTCTGATTTCTCTCACCTTCCTAGTGAATCCCTGCTCTCCCAAAGTTCTTCCTTCTATCCTACTCCCCAGTGAAAAACTTCCCTTATGTTGCTTCTCTCCTTTTAGCATTTCAGCATGTAGATGGGGAAAGGGATTTGCTTGCTGTCTTTTTGCCAAAGCAAAGCTTATTGCTCAGTGAAGTATATACTTATGACTACAGATTTCTATTTTCCAGCTTGCCATTATAAATGATCACGAAATAAGTCCTGCAAGAACGACTCAAGGCTTATCTCGGTTCTCTTCAAATGACCTCATAGCAGGAATGTTTTTCAGGTTTTGATTAGTGAGTTTAGTATATCAGAAATCATTTCAGGACTGATTTTATGATGACAAGTCGCACCAGGAGAGAAGCCTGTTTGTCACTGAATGAATGAACTCCAAATATATTTCCTAATCTGTGACAAAAACCACATGGTTTTAAATATGTCTTATGATGACTCAAAGATCTTCAAATCTAAACTTACCTCTCTTGAGCTGGTCTCTTATCACCAATTGCCTATGGCCATTTCCAACTGGATGTCCCATAGTAATCTCAAACTTAGCTTGTCCAAAATAGAGCTCATCAAATTTAACCCTAAACTCTCATTCATCCTATATATATATAATTCCTGGTCTTTTGTCTTCACTATATCTCACCTGCACCTTTATATTAGTCTCTGAATTGATATTCCTGCCTCAATCTTTCCCCTCTTCAACCCATATTCTACATGAGTCATACTTGGATACTCTGTTCTCACCCCAAGGCCCTGGGCCCCTAAACCATGAAAGCATTCCAAATCTAACCAAACCCACCATGTTTCTCTTTGAGCATTCTTGTGCTATATCTCATTGTGCTTCCTGCTACCTTCTTCATCTAGCTAGACTCCACACTTCTACTTTTCACCTAGGAGCCCTGAGTTTCTGATTAGTCGCAGGTTTATCAGAACAACCACCTGTGGTATAATTGTGATAATGCTGAAATTGTTTTCCATATCTAGCCAAAGCCAGACCTATCACCTGCTGTCTGGCCAATTGCTAGGTGGTAGAATCTGGATTCAAACTCAAGTCTCCTGACTCCATATTCAATGGCCTCTTCACCATACTCCAAATTTCCAAAGTCCCTTCTAACCAGGGCCTAGGCCTCAAATATCAGATTCATCTATGACATTCTGTTTACTGAGTTCTCTTCTGACTTTATTACTCTGTATTCTAAGATCCTTCCAATCATAACTGACCATGGTGCTATGGTTTCCCAACAACCATACCCTCCATTATTTGGAATATAGATGTTTATGAGATAACTAACATCAAACTGCTCACCACATTTTTTACTATTCATGGATACTGGGGTATGGCAACTCTGATTTCAGATTTTTAAACCTAAACCAGATCAGCCACTTGTTTAATTGAACTTGCATGGAATCACTCACCCTGTCAATCTGATTGCAGTGTTTGTGTTGTCTTTCAGTATAAATTAGCCTGGAAAGACACCAGACAAATATAGAAGAGCTAAGTGAATGAGGGCATTAATCTGTGGATCAGTCACTCCTCTCCCTTTCTCTCTTCTCCTCTACTCTCTGGGAAAGAAAAAAAAAAATCTCAGCCTTGAATGCTAAACTTTGAGCATAAAGGACACACCTCCTTCCGTTACCTCCCCCACAGTTATTATACTAATTACACTATGATAGCCAGCAAAGAGAACAGCAGTCCTAGCAATCTGAGGTTCTGGCTGTTCCAGTGAGTGGCAGGCAATCCTTTTCCATGTCAACTTCTATTTGGAAGCCATGATTAAAAGACAGCTGTACCAAGCCAATGATCACCACCCATGATCACACTATTATTCTAAAAATGGCTGGTACATTATAAAGTCCACATTCACTCAAAATATTGAATTCACATAAATAAGCCAACAAATAAGGCACTTAATGCTCATAAATAGGACAGTCCTGGTATATTAAATCTACTATAGATGGTATAAAATGAGATAAATTGGGATTATTCTACGTTCATCCATAAAACCTAAGCTCTTCTGGGGGAAAGATATAATTTCTCAGTTGCTGAAACAGTGGCAGTGTCTTCTTTCTAATGATTGTAGCTGCGATAAAGGATTATAGAACACTAGAATGTCACATAGCAACGTTCCTCTACCTAGCCTTATACATTGTCTCCAGTTGCTAAATTGTAGAGTGTTCCCTGTTCATGTTAAATCTGTTCTAGCCTCAGGAAAACCCACAAAGACTACAGCTGTCAGAAAGCTTCTGTCATGGTCCTACTATAGAGATGGGCTGTCTTTTCTGGAAATGGAAGTAACATGCTTCCCAGATCACTGGTGCTGTCCAACACAAAGAGAACATTAATTCTATTCCACTCAAAAGCAATGTATTAAACATCTACTATGTGCCAGGACTTATGCTAAATACTGAAGAGACAATGATAAAGGCAGTAGAGTTGGTGCCCTCAAGGAGTTTATATACTACTAAAGGTAATATGGCATGCAAACAACGATAAATAGTAGAGGAGATACTTAATATAACTTATTTAATTATAATTAATTATTAATATTAGAGCTTACCTTAGTGATCAAGTAGCCTTCATTTTATTAAGAAGACATCTAAAAACTAGATAGATGAAATAATTTCCCAGAAGCAACACAGCAAGTCACTAATGGAAATGGGATCCAAACCTGGATCTTCTGGCATCTAGTCTAGTATTAATTCCTTTATTTTATTTTATTATTTGGTCTAGAATTGTGAGGAACTCCTCCAGTAGCAAATTTCCTCTAACTAAGCCAAATGACAATGATTTTGCAGCTAATGAAATTAAAGTCCTGATAAGCTTCTTGAGGAGTTCAGAGATGAAATAATTTTCCTTGAGTCATATACCTAGTCAATACAAATGGAGGAATTTGAACCCTGGTCTTTTTGGTTCCAAGCTGAGCATTCTATACATTATACCATGCTTGGATAATGACTTTCATTCACATGAAATTGCATGAAGGATTACAAAGGACTTGCCTTAATCCTTTAAGGGAGGTTGTGGATATATTATTATGGCCATTTTACAGATTGAGAACATGTTTAAAGGCCTTTTCCAGGGTCACATTGCTCGGCTTCAAGTCTACCTGTCTTCACTCCAAAGCCACCATTCTTTCTAATAAATCTCTGAGGGTCACTCCTTTGCCCTCCAGGGACTGAGAATTACAAATTGAGGAGGGGCCTTGATGTTTCAGGTAGAGAATGGAGCCAACTGAGTAAGCAGTAAACTTTTAGTCTGTCATCAAACTCTATCAGAACCCCTTTTCCCCAGGATTGAAATTCTCTGTGAACCCATGACCCCGAGTAATTTGGTTCTGTTTCTTAGCTTTTTCTTGTGCCTGCTTTGAACCTTGATGGATATTACCTCTGAACTGTGTTATCTGGCCTGCTTACAACTATCTACTCCCAAAGCAGCTACATGATGTGGCCATGCCCTAGAGAAACAGTCATAAGAGCCATAGGTTTCTAAGAGATGGTGCACTGCAATGGAAGGAGCGTTGGGAATGGAGTCACAGCACCCACAGCTTTGTTGTTGCTTGAACAAGTTAATCCCCTTCCAGGGACCCAGGTAAAGTAAGGATATTAGACTAGCATTAGATGTTGCCTAAAGTCATTTCCAGTCCTAACACTTATGACTTAGACAGATTTATCATCATTTCCCACGACTACTCAAAGCAAGAGCTTACATATTCTAAATCTGAACAGTCAATATGAATAATAAAAATAGAACTAAAATATCTTTCCCCCCTTCTCCCCTTTTAATCACCAGGGGTTTGTGTTCAGAGGTAAAGGAGCTAATGAATTAGAAAAGAACATCAATACTCTGTTCTCTATTGGGGGAAAGGTCTTTGTATCCTGGCTGACCTGATATTATTTATTAAGGAGCTAGTGAGGTGGGAAATATCACTTTTGTAAGATGAATGGAGCTCAAAATGAAATTTTCTTCAAGGCCTCAGATCTCTTCTAGAATCTTGAGATTCAACATATCTTGTGTACTTTATTTACATATTCAATATTTATTGATTTTATTCATTGTTAATATATTTATTAATATAGTCAACATATTTTGTATACTTTAAAGCTCAGTGTAAACCTAAAAGTAACTCATGTCCCCATCATCACACAGCAAGGCTTAAATTAAACATTCCAATTATATTCTCCAGATTCCAGTGTTAACTTTCCTTTAAGCCACCAAGGCACTCTAGTCAAAAACAAAGGCAAACAGTCCCATTAAACATCATTGAGATGATCAATAATTATTTATTGAATTCTTATTATCTTGGGTGTCCCAAAGGTTTTGAGCAGTTTTAAGCCTTAAGAGATTATGTTTTAATAACTTAAAAACTGCATCAAGAATTTGAGGACAACTGTACACAGTAACACTATACAATGACTAATTTTTGTAGACTTGGCTCTTCTCAGCAACACAGTGGTCTAAGACAATGCCAAAAGACTCATAATGGAAAATGCTATCCATCTCCAGAGAAAGAACTATGGAGTCTGAATGAAGATTGACACATACTATTTTCTTTTCTTTCTTTCTTGCTGTTTTCCCCTTTTGTTCTGATTCTTCTTTTACAATTTGACTAATGTGGAAATGTGTTTAATATGATCATACATGTATTGCCTCTATCAGATTGCATGCCATCTTGGAGGGGGAGGAGAAGGAGGAGGAAAATTTGAAACTCAAAACGTTTTAAAAATGAATGTTGAAAACTAAAAATTAATTAATTGTTTAAAAAAAGAATGAGAAAAGAATTTAGAGACATGTTGCATGTAGTGGACATGAAAGTAGGCGCTCTAGACAAAGCCAGGTCTAAACTGTCTTTATCTTCCTGCCCTTGAGGAGTTTACATGAAACATACTATATATACAAAATAATAGAATCTGAGGGTTTTGAGGAACTTCTAAAGCCATCTAATTCAGATATTCTACACAAGAACTTCATCTAAAACCTACCTGAGAAATAGTCATCTGGGTCTTGCCTAAAGACAATCAGTGAGGGGCACCTCAGAACCTCTAAAGGAAATGCATTCCACTACCCAACAGTTCTAAATTGCAGGGCCATTTTTCCATTGGTCAAGACTAACTCTATTTCTCTGCCACTTCTACCCCACGGTTCTCAAAGAAGTTCTCTACAGTCAAAAAATATTGAAATCCATCACCTATATGGCAGTTCTACAAAACTTCCTACCTTTGGGCCTCAGTTTCCTTGGAGGTACTGTCTTTCTTCCATGTCTTCACTTCAAAAGCTAAACATTGTCAATTCTTCCAGCTAATACTTGTATGAAATAATCTTGAGGCCTTTTACAACCTGCTTACCATCCTCTAGGTATTTGGTAGTAAACCAACCAATAAGCATTCATTAAGTCTCTATTGTGTAAGCATTGGGGTTACAAGGAGAGATTTTAAGAAAATAGTCCTTGCTCTCAAGGAACTTGGTTGAATAGGGGAAACAACATGGAAACAACTACATATAAACACAATACAAGAGGGGGAAGGAAGGAAGGGAATATGTGTTTTTAAGTACCTTCTATATACTTGGGTATTACGTGAAGCAGTTTACAAATACTATCTCTTGGTTCTACTAATTTTGTTCTTCATTATTTCATGCAAGTCTTTCTGGGTTTCATGACTGAGCTCATCATTTCTTACAGCACAGTAGTATCCCATCATAATCAGATGCCACAGCTTGTTCAGCCTTTCCCCAATTAAGGACATATGAAGACAGATGCTATCTGAACCAGAAAAACAAATGGTAAATAGAAGGGTGTATAGAATAATTTTACGCACACACACGTGTGTGTATACATCCAATGTGTGTATATATACATATATGTATATACATACATATGTCAGTGTGTATGTATATGCATATATGCATGTATACATGTGTGTTTGTGTGTATACAAATAAACACCTATTTGTGTCTAATTATGGTCATCTCTAGAGTGGAGTGAGGAAGGGAAGAAAAAAGAAAAAAGGAATTTGATAACTTTGTTGCATATTTAAAAGGAATAGCAAGTTGTACATGGTAGATTTGCAGTTTTATGTGCAATCATTTTTTTATTATGCTACATTATGGAAATGCTTGTTTTATTCCATAAATTTCAAATAAAATAAAAAACAAATATTACCTTGTGTGATAACAGAATAAATCAGAGAAAATCAATAGAATGAAGGTAGCTTCTCAATCCCAAAATTAAGGATAATACTCAAGTTGAAGTCTGAATAGATCAAGGAACTATAGATAGGAAAAACTATCATTCTTCTTGATCTGGAAATAGTTTTTTGGGACATTATAGTATATTATTGACTCATATTGAGCTACAGTCAGATAACTGGATCTTTTGCCAGCTATTTTCTTATCATGTTTCCGCCATCTTGTAATGCTGGATTTGATTTTGTGATCTCAAAGAAACCAAAGTTAACCATTATCCCAATTAAATTTCATCTTATTTGGTCCAAGTTTAATCTGTTGAGATGTTTTTTTAGGGGGATTCCAACACTGTCATTCAATATGTTAGCTATCCCACCCAGCTTTGTGTCATCTGCAACATGAATAAGCAGGATAGCTATACTTTCATCTAAGCAGTTCATGAAACCTCTTTTCAAGGTGATCTATTAATGGTCACTTTTTGGGTTGGGTAATTCAGTCAGTTCAAAATACACCTAATCAATCTATTTCCTAACTCCACATCTGTCCATTTTTTTCTATGAGGGTGGCATGTGAGATATATGTCAAATGCTTTGTAAAAATGCAGGTAAGCTATGATTATAACATTCAGTCTACCTATGTAGGTAACTCTGTCCAAAAAAGGAAGTAAATCATTAAAGAAATATTTAGGAAATATCTACTATGTGCTAGGTAATATGTCAAATGCAAAAGATGATATAAGAGGCAAAGGCCAATCACTGCCCTCAAAGAGCTCATATGTACAAACAAATTACATGCAGGCTAAATAAAAATAATTATCAGGGGAAAGTTCCTTCAATTAATTGGGGTTGGGAAATGTTCACTATAGAAGGTGGGATTTTATTTTGTATTTAAAGGAAGTTAGGGAATTTTGGAGGCAGATATATGAAGCATTCCAGGTATAGAGGCCAACGAGGGGAAGAAGAAAGAATCATGGGATAGAGTGTTTTATTTCTGGAATGACAAGAAGGTCAGTGTCACTGGATCAAAGAATGTGTGGTGAGGATAAAATTTAAGAAGCCTGGAAAGGATGAAGGAGGCAAAGTTGTGAAATGCTAAGTAGACATTTATTTGAAGGCATATATTTGATCCTGAAGATGATAGGGAGTCATTCAAGCTTATCAGATAGGGGTAATGGGATGACATGGTTGGACCTGCACTTCAGGAAAATCCCTTTAATGGATGAATAGATTGGAGTAGGGAGACACTTTAGGCAAGCAAACCCACTAGCAGGTTTTTCCAAGGAGTTCAAAGAAGAGGTGATGTAGGCCTGTATCAGAGGTATGGTAGTGTCAGAGGAGAGAAGGTGGCATACTTGAAAGATGTTGCAATGGTGAAATCGACAGGCCTTGGCAACAGATTCAATAGAGAGAGGATGAGAAATGGCTAGGAGTCAAAGATGTCTCGGTGGACTAGGAGAAGAGTAGTGTTTTTTATAGTAATAAAGAAATTTGCAAGAGATGGGATTTTGGAGGGACGTGTTTAGGGAGAAAGATGATGAGTTGAGTTTTGCACATGAATTTAAGATGTCTACTGGATATCCAGTCTGAGATATCTGAAAGAACTGAGAGAGCATGGCTTGTTCTTTATGAAACCTTGCCATCTTTTTGTAATCACTATTCCCATCACCTAAAAATGAAGGGAGTTGGGCTAGATTTTCTCAAAAATTGTTTCCATTTCTCAATCATACAGTCCTTAAAATTCCACATGATTTGGAAGGCAGCAAACTTTAGAAAAATCATTGTTCAAAAAGAACAATGCCAAAGGGAGTTGGATGTCAAATATTTAATCAGTTCAAAGAGCCCCCACTGTTGATATATTTAGGCCTTACTAAATCTATAATATCACAGCCTCTCTTTCTATATAATGCTCATTCCTAACACCATTTTCATTGGAAACAATAAAGGCAGAAAGGGGTTAATATTAATGGGTATGGATGTGAGTTTGCCACTGGTCTCAGGATTAGAAGCTGGGAAGTCCTCATAAAAAGCTGTGCCTGGAAGGACTCATCCAAGTGAGCTGCCAAAGGAACCTCAAAATTCCTAGAGAAGGGATTTCTAATTGTTGTGGGTAATTTTTTTCCAGAGCTCCAAATATATATGAATAATAAGTCATTACTATCCTAAGGGGAAAATAATAAAGTAACCAAAAAGTGCTGTGCTGGGAGTCAAAAGACTGGAATATAATCTATGCTCCCATATACTAACATTCTTTGTCAGTTACTTGTCTGGATAATTGGAGGTTCGGTCTTCTCAATGTCTGATATTCAGAGTTTTCAGCTCTAGGTTCTCTTCAACTTTGATGCTTTACTATACTTTACTATAAGTTCTAAAGTCTCTTCTGACTCAAAAATTCTAGATTTTGAGAAGGATGCTTTCCTTGAATTGAATTTTTTAATGTCACCAATCTTATAGCAAAAAGAACTCTCTTACTTTTGTCAAGTAGTGTTCATGATTTAAGCTGCAAAAGTGTGGCAGAGATAAAGGGAATTGTACACCTAAGAACCAAGTGAGTCTTTGAAAATAAATTTGAGGCAGACTTTGCTGAACAGATAATCCTTTGGGTCAAGGATGACTATACCTAAGGACTTTGTTCAGATTAATACAGTCAGTAATGGTGCATGATAAAAACTTAGTAGAACTTTGGAAGTCTAGAAAGTCAGATGTGAAAGGGACCCTTAGAATATAGACCATCAAGTGCAGGAGGTACCTTAGCATAATAGGGTTAGAAGGGACTGTGGAGATAGTAGTCCAATCCCATTTTACAAAAGAGAAAACTGAGACTGAAAGAGAAAATAAAACTCCTAAGGTCACACAGCTAAATAAGTGGCAGAGTCAGGTCAAGGCAACCGAGGTGTCCTAATTTCACTGGACTCAGTGCTGTTTCTGTACTATACATACTGATTTCCAGGGCATATGCCAAGTCTCCTATGGGCTAGTGCTTTATCTACTTCAACTTTTAAAATTTAATTCAATGTCACTTCATTTATCTACTTAATTGGTTCTCCTTGATTGGATATAATTGGAAAGTGGTCTAAATCTTCATTCTTAATTTAAGAATTAAGTCAATGTATTCATGCATGGTTAAATAAAATAATTGAGATTATATCATTTGCTTGGAATTCCATATTTGATTTCTAAAGTCCAAAATTCCAATGATCCTAATCTGAACGAGTGCAGCAATCAATTCACCAAGGTTGTACATTTCTGCATCAAATGGATGGAACTAGAAAAAAAGAAAGAATCTGATGGAACATGCAAATTTTTGTTTCCCAAATACTTTGAAGATAATGATATGAAAATATCCTTCATATGACAATATCTTAAATAGGCTTCCCTTAAAGTATTAATTTTTAAATTAATAGAAGAAGCAAAGTATAGAAGGTAACACAAACACAGCTGTCATGTATGTGTGTGCACACACACACACACATATGGTGTCCCATAAATCTCAGTGCAGTTTTAAGCACAACTGGCTAACTGTTAGAGGCTGAATTTGGACCCAAATTTCTTAAAAACACTACTGTTAGTCTGCCTTTGTTTCCCTGAAATATATATTAAAAAAAAGTAAGAGCAAAGTGAAAGTCATTCAGTTACAGAATCTTAGACTAGAAAGGACTAAGAAGGTCACCTCATCCAACGTATATAAATTACAATTCCAAACTAGGGCATCAACTCCATTTAATCCAATTTGAGAACTCTACTTCAGATTTCTGAGGAAGCAGAAAGGGCTTGACTAGAATTAGGAGGATGATGGAATTATGTAGGTGACTTAGGAGGAGTCTGGATGAGTGAAGCAGATCAGAGGCTGAATCTGAGGGCAAGAAATATAGTGAAATTGGGGAGAAACTGAGGAAACTTTAGAGGACCATCTTTCGGCTCAGATATTTGTTCCAGATTCTACTTGAAGAATGAAAGAGGAGTGGGATCAGGGATAAATGAGTGATTTACAGAAGTATTAAGGAGGATCAAGAAAGATTATGGAGCAGAAGCAAAGTGGAAGATTCAAGAAGAAACAAAGGTGGTTGTTGGACAGGCAAGGCAAGTCAATTAAGAAAAGGTCTGGAACAAGTATCAAGAAAATTGATAAAGTCCATTGGTGCCCTGGGTAGATAAATTGGATATACATAAAAGATGTTGGTTTAAGATGAAAGGGGGAGTGTGGTGCGAGTATGGTGTAAATGTGGCATCATCAGGCAGTTGGGTAGCTAAGTGGATAGTGTTGGACTTTGAGTCAGGAAGATTTCAGAAACTGACTAGCCTTGTGACCATGGAGAAGTCACTTAACCTCTCTGTCTTAATTTTCTCACCTGTAAAATGGGGATAATAATAGTGCCTAAGTCACAGGGTTGTTATGAAGATCAAATGAGACAACATATATTAAGTGTTTAGCAAACCTTCAAGCACAATAAAAACCTTAACTATTATTTTATTTTTGTTGTTGATGCCAAGGGAAGAAAGTTGAATGAAGCTTTTGAGCTATTAGGAGATGCTGCTTGTATGTAAAATTTTAACCAGGTGCATGGGGTTGAATTAAAAACACTCGTAAATAGTTCATAAAAATAGGACTGAAAGTCTCAACCACCATGGAGAGCAAGGAATTTTGCAGAATAATTTGCATTGAACATGTGATGTTTGTATTTATGGCACAGCTCTGTGCATGTTCCCAGCCTTGAGTTCCAAGCTTAGGCTGATCTCCCTCCTGGAGGAGAAGGTGAGCAAAATCACAGAATGTTTTTCCACACTCTAAGTTGTTAAGGAGAAGAAAGTGTTAGTGAGGGAAGCAGATGAGAAGATTCAAAGGGGACTGAGGTGCAGGAAGAGAGCCATATCCTTTTGTAAGGATTTTAAGGAGTGAAAAAGTGTTAATGCAGTGGAAAAATGGAAGGGAAACATTAACTATGCAAACAGAGCTAAAAAAAATAAAAGAAACAGATTTGAGGCTGATGCTGAGGAGGAGAATTAGACGCTCTGAAGAAGAAAAAAAACTCTCACCAAAAAGGATGGAGGAGGGATATATGCCATACACTGTACCTACAGAGAACAACAGAGAGGCCTAGAAGTTCACAAGAAAAAAAATCAGAGGACAGTCAGTAATAAAATCAATGTCTTTACCCAAATGCCCAAGTTTTAGGTAGTAAACATAAGTAGAGATTCTAACACCAACAACTAATTTCATCTCATAGGTATTACTGAAACTTGGTCAGAAGAAAGCTAAAATTGAATCATGGTGATGGATGAGTAGATATTGCAAGTAGTGGGGAGGAATTGAGGATTATTTTCTATTTAGAAAGTGTATTTAGGAAACATCCAGCAAGGAGATGTGAGAATGATAATGGAGAGTATTTGGATGAAGGTCAATGGGGAGACAAACAGAAGTGATTGTCACTGGGATACACTAAATGATCATCTGCTCAGAAATAAGAAACAGGTATAGAGATGGGGAAGCAGATAACAACAAGCCTGGCATATAGTAGTATTGGAAGTCTTAAATAATCTAGACACATATTGAAGATCTGTTTTTCTGTCTCTCTCTGCAAACTTCTTGACTTTCTTTAGTGATTCTATTCTTAAAAAGTAGAGGAACCAACAAGGTGTGTGTGTGTGTGTGTGTGTGTGTGTGTGTGTGTGTGTGTGTGTGTGTGTGTGTGTGTGTGTGGTGTGAAGGGGGCATTTTAGATCTGATTCTCACTATTGTTGGTTGTTTTAGTGGAATGTTGGCAACTCTTGGAGGAAAAGACCCTCCCTCCTTGGGTATGTGATAGAGAAGGAGAGGAAATCTGAGCAGTTTGACATGGATCTTAGATTTTTTGAGAACAGATTTCCAAAGCATTTAGAGGAAAGAGAAATAAGAGCGCATAGAAAACAGTGCTGTAGGGAAAATGAACCCAGGAGGGATGGGGGAAGCTCAAGAATGAAATTCTGAAGAAACAAAGGGAAACGATTTCAATGATGAAGAAAAATGAGATTTGACAGACATGGAGGTCAAAGAACTCACCTCCTTAAATGATTGTTATTTTTATTTTTTTAATGTACAAAAAGATGGAAGTAAAGCCAGGTAACAGAAGATGAATACAACATTTTAAAACCAATATAAAAATAGTGATTGAAGTGTTCTATGTCAAAATGAGCTGAGACTGGTAAAAGAAGCCACATGGGACAACACTGGCCTTTTCGAGAGTTTTATGAAAAGAACAATGAAGGTCAAAAAAGGCATAGGAATTTTACTGGGAGTAGATGCAGTGATAACTGAATACAAAGAGAAGACAGAAATTGGATCATGGGTGAGGAATCAGAAAAGAAGAGAGAACAAAGGAAGCCACATAAATAAGAGAGTCAGGAGAGAATAATGTCATAGAGGCTGAAAAAGGGAGAAAGTTGCTAAGAGAAAAGTATAGCCAAGAGTGTCAAAAGTTGCAGAAAAATCAAGAAATGAGAAAATGCTTTTGGATTTAGCAAGTAAGAGATTTTGGGGGGTAATAAAAGAAGCAGCTGAATTCTCCCAACAACTTTAAAATAGTGCTTCAAACATAATTCTGGAGCAGCAAAGTCAACAAAAGTTTGGGGCAAGTCATTTTTCCATGCCAAGACAATTTAGGATGTCAAAAGAAGAGGTCTATGACACTGGGGCAAAGGAGAGAGATGGTTATATTGGACTGATCTTTTAAAAATGGATAGAAAGATAGAAAGAAAGATGCACAGGGAGAAGGAGGAAGGGAGATGGAAAGGGGGGGAAAGTATCTCATATCAGAGATATGTGTAAGGAAGACCTTTTATAGTAGAGGGAAAATGGACAGGCAATAACTGTGCTTCACTCTCCTTTGAGTTGATTAAATGACAGAAGAATGCTCTCTCTCTCTCTCTCTTTCTCTCTCTCTCTCTCTCTCTCTCTCTCTCACCCAAAAGGAAAGCAGCAGGGAAAAAGGACAAGAGAAAGGGGAAGTCATAGAAGGGAGGACAGATACAGATTAAGGAAGGCAATAGTCAAAAGCAAAGCATACATTTGAGGAGGGACAGGAGAGAGAGAGAGAGAGAGAGAGAGAGAGAGAGAGAGAGAGAGAGAGAGAGAGAGAGAGAGAGAGAGAGAGAGAGAGAGAGAGAGAGAGAGAGAGAGAGAGAGAGAGAGAGAGGAGAAACAAAAGAAAAGAAGATAGAGGAAAATGCACAATTAAGAATCAAAACTATAAATATAAATGGGATGAACTCACTCATAACAGAAGTAGATAGCAAAATGGATTAAAAACCAGAATCCAACAATATGTTGTTTACAAGAAACATTTAAAACAGAGACACACACAGATTTAAAATAAATAAGATGAAACAGAATTGACTATGGTTCAGGTGAAGTAAAAAAGTCAAGAGCAACAATCATGATCTTAAGCAAAGCAAAAGCAAAAATAGACCTAATTGAAAGAGAAAAGCAAGGAAACTGCACCTTGCTAAAAGGCAACATAGACAATGAAGCAATATAAATGCAGTGAATTGTGTAGCGTGCAAATTCTTTTTTTTTTAATTAGTTGATTTATTTTTATATATTTTTTATTTTTCATGTTCTACAATCACTATCATAAAATTTAGATTCCCCCCCCCACCTACCCCCCACCATACCCCTCCCTCCCCAAGAAGGCATACAATTCTATGTAGGATCTACACATACTTTCCTATTGAATACATTTTCACTATAACAGTAGCATGGAAATTTTTAAAGGAAAAGTTAAATGAATTACAGTAAGAAACAGACAATAAAGCTATACTAGTAAAGTAACCTCAATTTTTGTCTTTCAGAGTTAGATAAATCTAATTATAAGATAAATAGGAAAGAAGTTAAGGAAATGAACAGAATTTTAGGAATGTTACATAATGACAGACCTCAGGAGAAAATTGAATATGATATAAAGGAATATGAATTTTTTTTCTTAGCTGTGGATGGCACCTTAGCAAAAACTGACTGTATTAGGGCATAAAAACTTCACAAGGAAATTTAAAAAAGTAAATATATTAAGTGTACCTTTTTTAGGCAATAAATACAATAAAAATTACATTCAGTAAAGGACCATGGAAACATAGATTATGAATTAATTGGAAACTAAGTAATCTAATTGTAAACAATGAGTGGGTAAAGCACAAATCATACAAACAATTGATAATGTCATTAAAGAGAGTGACAACATGAGACAGTAACTCAAAATTGGTTGGATGCAGCCAAGACAATACTTAGGGGAAAATGTATATCTCCAAACACATACATCAATAAAAGAGAGAAAGAGCAGATCAACCAATTATGCATACAAGTAAAACAAAACTATAAAAAAAGAACAAAATACAAATACTCAAATACCAAAATCAAAATCCTGAAAAATCAAAGAAGAGTAAGAAAATTAAAAGCTAAAATACCCAACAACAAGAAATAACTAAAACTAGCAGCTAGTTTTGTGGGGGGGAAACAACAAAAGAAAAGCAAAATCATTGGTTAATTTGATTTTTTTAAAAGAAGAAAAACAACTTAGCAGTATTTAAAATGAAAAGATTGCATACAACACTAATGAAGATGAAATTAAAGTAATTATAAAGAGTTTTGTTTTTTGGGTTTTTTTGCCCAGTTATCTCTCAGTAATACAATCTAAGGGAAATGGATAAATATTACAAAAATATAAATTTCCCAGACTAACAAAAGGGGAAATAGAATACTTAAAAGACCTTATCTTCAAAAAGGAAATTGAGCAAACCATAAATCATCTTCCTAAGAAAAATCCTAAGAACTAACTGGATTTAAAAATGAATTTTACCAAATATCTGAGGAACATTTCAAACCAATACTAGATAAACTATTTGAAAAAATAAGTAAGGACAGACTACCTACTTGCAGATAATTTAGGGTACCAAATTTCTTCTATGACACAAATATGCCTTTGATACCTAAATCATGGAGAAAAAAGCAGATTATTTTAAAAACACTATGAACAATTCCCCTACTGAATACTTATGCAAAAATTGTAAATAAAAGACTGTCAAGAAGACTACAGCAAAATATCATAAGATCATATACCATGACCAAGCAGGATTTTTGCCAGGAATATAAGGTTGGTTGAATATCAGGAAAACTATAAGCATAACAGACCACATCAAGAGCAAAAGCAACAAAAATTATATTATTATTTCAATAGATGTGGAAAAAAACCTTTTGACCCAGCACACCTAATTTTTAATACAAATACTAGAAAGCATAGGAATAAATGGACCATTTCTTAAAATGATAAGTAGCAACTACACAAAACCAAAAGAAAAAGGATCACCTATAATGGGGATGAAGTAGAAATCTTTCCAGTAAGATTAGGAGTGGAGCAAGGATGTCCATTGTCACCACTATTGTTGAATATATTATTAATATATTGTTTAATATAGCTTTAGCAATACAAGAAAAAGAAATTGAAGTAATTAAAATAGGCAACAAAGAAACTCTTTGCAAATAAGAGAACCCTTAGAGAACCCTGGAATATCAAATTAAATAATTAGCTGAAAATTAATTTCAACAAAGTTGCAGGATGTAAAATAAACCCACATTAATTATCAACATTTCTATACAGTACCACCAAAATCCAGCAGGATGAGATATTCCATTAAAAATAACAGTAGACAATATAAAATACTGTGGAGTCTACCTGCCAAGAAAATCAAGGGACTATATGAACACAGTTATAAAACACTTTTCACACAAATAAAAACAGATCTAAACAACTGAACATATATTAATTGCTCATGGATAAAGTGAGCCAGGGCAGTTAAGTGACCTCAGATACTTAATAGCTGTGTGATTCAGTTTCCTCATCTATAAAATGAGCTAGAGAAAGAAATAGCAACCCACTCTCATAGTCTTGCCAAGTAAATCCCATATGGGGTCACAGTGTATCAGTTATGTCTGAAATGACTAAACAACAACAGATAGAGCCTATATAGTAAAAATGAGAATTCTACCTAAATCAATTTACTTATTCAGTACCATATCAAAGTACTAAATAATTATTTTACAGAGTCAGAAAAAAATAACAAAATTCATATGGATGAACAAAATTTCAAATCAAAGAAAAAATATGGAGGATGGTGAAAGAGCACTATCAGATTTCAAACTATATTATAAAGCAGTAATACTCAAAACAATCTGGTACTGGACAAGACATAGAATGTTGGATCAGTAGAATAAACCAGCTACATAATACATGAGAGTAAGTGACCATAGTAATCTAGTGCTTTAATAAGTCCAATGCTCTAAATCATAATTAATAAGAGAAATGCAAATTAAAACAACTCTGAAGCACCACATCACAGTTAACATGAAAGAAAAGGAAAGAGAGAAATTTTGGAGATGATGTGGAAAAATCAAGGTATTAATGCACTGTTTGGAGAGTTATAAACTGGTTTAATCATTCTGGAGAACAATTTAAAAATTTGCCCAAGGGTTTATAAAACTGTGCATGGTCTTTGACCTAACTATATCACTAATATGTCTGTATCCTAAAGTGATAATAGAAATGGGAAAATGACCTATATATTCGGAAATATTTATAGCAGCTCTTTTTGTGGTTGAAAAGAATTGAAAATCGAGGAGATGCCCATCAACTGGGGAATAGCTAAAACAATTTGTGATATAACATTGTCATGGAATACTATTGTGCTATGAGAAATTATGAGCAGGATGGTTTTAGAAAAATGTAGGTGGACTTACATGAGCTGACGCAAACTGAAGCAGGAGAACACTGTACACAATAAGGACAATATTGTAATGATATTAGCTGTGAAAGTCTTAGGTACTCTGCTCAAGTCAATGACTCAATACAATTCCAAAGAACTCGATGAAAAATGTTATTCACTTTCAAAGAGAGACCTGATTAACTGAATGCAGAGTGAAAATCGCTTTTTTACATTGTTTCTTGCTTTCTATTTTATTTTTTTGCAACATGGCTAATATGAAAACATGTTTTGCATGACTTGAGAAGTATAACTGATATCATATTGCATGTCACCTCAATGGATAGAGATAAATGGGAGGAAGACATTTCAGAACTCAGAATTTTAAGAAAATGAATGCAAAAAATGAATAAATCTTTTTAAAAAGAGATTATTGGTAACATTAGAAAAAGAAGCATCAGAATCCATTGCTTCTGATCCGGGTTTTAGCTTTGTTCAACTGCTTATAACCTGTGTACGTGTGTCTCCTATCAGTATATTAGTGTGTGTGATTGTTTGTATTTTAGTCTTTTATTGGATTCTTAAATAAGTAACTCAAAATTAAAAGAAAAGAAGGATAATTAAACTTCTATTTCTGTGGTTAAAACACTGTCAAACTTCATTAGCACACTAGATTAATCTAATTCTAACTGTAAGAGTAAGAAAAATACTGCTTCCCATTAGAAGGTTACAGCCTAACGTTCATCTTCTGCTGCTCTTTTAAACTGGCATTAATGGAGATCAGCCTAATATTTCAGTCCACATAATAATTTAACTGACTTATGACCAATGAAGGGGGCAAATGCTAGGTATAGAGCACAGAATAGCTCAAAACCATATATGGGAGAGTACAATTGTAATATAAATCGGCCAGTTGACACAGGTGGATAAAACTCAGAACTCGGATTCGGAAAGAAATGCAATCTCAGACACTAACTAAGCAATATTGAAACTGGGCCCAACTAATAACCCTATGATGGATTCTAATTGTTGAAGTGAAAGGAAGAGTCGATTGATGCAGTAAAGTTCATTGTCTTATTTTAAGAAATTGCCACAGCCACCCCAACCTTCAGCAATCACCACCCTGATCAGTCAGCAGTCATCAATATCGAGGGAAGACCCTCCATCGACAAAAAGATTATGACTTGCTGAAGGCTTAGGTGATGGTTAGCATTTTTAGTAATAAATTATTTTTAATTAAGGTAGGCATATTTTTTTATACATAATACTATGTACACTTTATTGACTACAATACAGTGTAAACATAACTTTTATATGTACTGGGAAACCAAAAAATTCTTGTGACTTGCTTTTTGTGGTACTTGCTTTACTATGGTGGTCTGAAACTGACACAGCAAAATCTATAACTGTGTAAAAATATGAGATGTTATTATATTTGAAAGAGCCCTAAGAAGACATGTGGCCCTGTCCCTATCACAGCAGGAATCAGTTATTGAAGACCCTTCTTGAGGAGAACCCACTATATTACAAAGAAGTGTTTTCTAGCTTTGGAGAACTGTTTAAGAAGGTCTTATATGGCATGGGAATCTAATTCCCCAGGACAATACGACCACCACCACCACCATCAGCACCTAATTCAGCCTTTTGGGGTCCATCAGACCAAAATTTCTTGATCAAAGAATTTCTCTGCCTCCCCTTCAAACTATTCATTTCCCTCTCTCAAAGGAAGGGAAAAAGGAAAAGGGGCAAGCAATGCTTATAGGGTGAGTGAGTTGGGGTTAGGGGTACCAAGTAATAGCATAAAGAATACTAGCTCTAGAGTCAGGGAACTTGGGTTCATACTCTAGCTCTGCTGATTACTACAAATCTGAGCTTGAAAAAAAAATCACTTAAACCTGTTTTGCCTATTTCCTCATTTATAAAAGGATTGGACTAACTCAAAATAATTTAATTAATTAATTAATTAAATCTGAGACCCCTTCTACGTACATCTAGATCTATGATTCTATTCAGGCCATTTTAGGGATTATATAAACTACCATGGGCTTCTAATAATGATGAAAATTTGGCACGTGTTTAGTAAGTGCCTAAGATGTATAAGGCACTGTCCTTGGTGCTAGAGATACAGAAACAAAAGTGAAACTGCCTGCCTTCATGATACATAAATATAAGTATGATGTGATAAAGCCACATGCATACCAAAACATAAATACAAAATAGATAAAATATAATGCAGGGAAATGGTACCAGCAATGCTTTGTTATTTGCAAAGATCCATGATTTTGATCTGGGTATTCCCTCTAGAGATTCAGAATACAGCCACCATATACATTAACAGATGGTCTTCATGTGTTGCTGTGTCCTTGTAATTCATACCTAGGTGATTAGCTCTCTGGAGATCAGCCTCTTCACATTGATTTAAGCTGGATTTTATCAAACAAGCACACTCTTCCTTCCCAGACTCACATTACAGTCTTTCCTGTTTGGGACATCCCAGAATTTGGCCTCCCTGGTATGATCACACACACTGGTACGGTCAACCACTGGGAAGCACTATACAAGGAGGCATAATAGCACCCATGATAACCCAATTATTGGTTGTGTAAAGTTAGGAAAATGGTTGAACTTAACTGGAAAAAACTGCCATCCAGCTATATGACCTTGGACAAGTGATCTAATCTCTTAAAGTCAGCTTCTGTAAAATATATAGCCACATATGTAATAGCTTAGAGAGTTGCTTTATGAATTAAATGAAATAATTCAATAAAGGCCTATATACACATAAAGTGTTATTATAATGATAAAAATATAAACAACTCACATTTATGTAGGATTGTAAGACTATACTGCTCCTTATATCATACCCATTATTGTATTTGGTTATCACAAGAATATGTGAGGCATGTAGCACAATAATTATTATCAATGTTTTGCAGTTGAGGAAACTGATCATCAGAAAAATGACATGACCAACCCAATGTAAGACCATAGAGAATTAGCACAAGAAGAGTCCTTAGACATTAGTTTGTTAAATTCTCTCATTTTACACATAAGGATGGGGCAGTAGGCAGAATTAGGGGCCTGAAGTCAGAAAGACTTGAATCTAAATAGGACTTCAAAAACATGCTAGCTGTGTCATCCTGGACAAGTCACTTAACTACTACCTCAATTTCCTCACCTGTAAAAAGTAGACAATGATAGTATTCATTCCAAGGGTTTCGTAAGGCTCAAATGAGATAATATGTGTCATCCTTAAAATATTATATAAATGCTACTTACTGTTATTATTAATGATATAGAAAAAATGACTTGTTCACTGGCAATAAATGGTAATGGATTGATGACGATGGTAAATAATTAACACTTTTATTGTACTTTCAGGTTTGTGAGGCATTTGACATACATGAAAAGTTACATTGCTAGGATCTCTATCCATTTTTTTTCTCTTTTGGATTACACTGCTTTTTGCCTTTACAGACCACTTGTATAAGGCTACACACCAAGTTAATGGTGGAACCTGTGCCTGAATCCAGAATATTTAAGTTGAATGCTATTTCTCTTTTTAAATAATGTATTAAAGCTTGAATTATGTCTTTAATTGTCATAGTGATCCACTTAATTTTGTATGCATAGACAAGAACCTCATTTTCTGGGTTTTTTTCTATGTTTAATTTTTTTGGGTAGTTTTTTTAATGTGTTTGTGAAGGGGGAGTATACCAGGATAATTCAAATAATGGACTCTCCTCTTTTCTCTCCTCCTCCTACTATTTCCTTGTCTCTCCCTCTCTCTCTCCCTCTCTCTCTCTCTCTCTTTCACTCTCTCTCTCTCTCTCTTTCTCTCTGTCTCTGTCTCTCTCTCTCTCTCTCTCTTTCTCTCTGTCTCTGTCTCTCTCTGTCTCTCTCTGTCTCTCTCTGTCTCTCTCTCTCTCTCTCTCTCTCTCTCTCTCTCTCTCTCTGTCTCTCTCTCTCTCTCTCCCTCTCTCTCTCCTTCTTAGTTTTTTTCACTTATTCTGACCTCATTGGCTAAGTGGGTCACAGTAGTATCAATAATATTACATATGGCCATGCTCTTTCTAGACTAAGTGACTTTTGCTCTTGAACTCTTTTACAAATCCTAGCCTGGGGTAGAAAAGAAGGGAGGGATGATGAAAGGTAATTGACTTAATCTCTTCTAATAATAAAGAACAGTAGTTTCTACAACTTAGTCTAAATCTATGGGTGATGGGAGACTAGACCTGTGTTTTCTTAGTGAAAGTAGCTCCCTAGGTAAGGAAATTTCATCTGTCAATATAGGTAAGCACCTTTAATGCTGCTTATAGTCTCAGAGAACAATATAGAATACTGAGAAGTTTAATAACTCACCCAAGGATGTTGAGATTTGACCCCAAGCTTCATAGTTTCAAGGCCAGCTCTATCCACTTTGCAATACTTCCTTTTAAAATTTATAATCCTATTAAACCATATCATATTAGAACTATTTGAAAGGCCAGTAAATTTTGCCTGGATAAGATTTAGCAGAAAGAAGAGTGATCACTGTCTTCAGTTATGTGAAAGGTTATCATTGGGGAAAGCGACTGGATGCCTAAGTTCACAGCAATTATTGCCATAAAATACTGCCATCTTCTTATCATCCTTGTAAAATGTTTTCCCTGATTCCATCCTCTTTTTCCTGACTCTGGGCCATTCTCCAAACTTTTCCTCTTCTTCTCTTCCATTTGGTATTTGTTTAACCATGGGAGTCAGAGCATTTTGCTCCTAGAAGAGAAGTAAGTCACTAAGCTTTTATTAACCATTTACTAGTGACATATGACACTGTTCTAAATACTGGGAGAGAGGGGACAGGAAGAAAAGGAGTAAACAAAAAAAGACAAAAAGAGTTCTACCCTGGAGGAACTTACAACCTAATAAGGGATACAGTATGAAAACTATTATGTACACATTATATAGGATAAAGTGGATATGCTATCAGAGGGAAGGCACTAGCATTAAGGGAGACCATGAAAGGCTTCTTGTAGAAGGTGCAACTTTAGCCAAGACTTAAAAGGATTAAATATTAAACTGATTCAGCTGGTCCCTCAAAAGCCAATAGGAAAAAGATTCAAAGAGATTATGGTTCAAAATAAGGAATCAATCACAATAAAAACTGGCCAACAGAGGAAAAGGCCAGTATAAAAATAGCTGGAGCTCCCGATCACTTTAGGAGTCCAAGAAGAAGATGGATGTCTACTCTTGTGTGTTACTGCATTTGACATTCCTTCTCTGTTACAGGTGACTATGGCCTCTGAGGCCCCTTCCAACCCTGAGATTCAGTGATTTTTGTATTATAGGGCTACATTCAAGACAAATACCAGAGTGGCTTGATTACTGGGCTTGAAAACAAGAAGATGCTGAGTCTGAGTCCTGTGTAAGTTGCATACAGGCTGGGTGACCCTGGTCAAGTCACCTAACTTCTCAGTGTTCTAGGTAATTCTCTAAGACTAAAAGTTTCAGAGAAGGTGGTGAACTGCATTTTTACAAAGAATTTCTTCAAGGAGAACTTCTTTAATCAATGAAATCACAGGCTGATTCTGTAAACCTAAACTTACTTCTGAGCCAGTGAGCCTGGACAACAGAATTCTAGATTTTAGGCTAATTTATCTACTTTAGCCAAAGAAAGTTTGGGAATCATCGAATCAAGGAATCTCACAGTGACAGCATCTGCTTTTCTTCTGTCCACTTTAGAGATGAGGAAACTGAGGCTCAGAAACGTTCATTGCCTTGCCAAAGGCCACCCAGACAGAACAAGGATTGGTACCCAGGCCTCCGAACTCATCCCCTGACTCTTTGCACCACACCATGCTGCTGAGTATGAGATGAGCTTGGGAAGCCTCAGAACAAAATCTATTTCTGTCTGAGTTTTCAGGGCAGCAGGGAGCTCGTTAACTCAGCCAGCTCACCATCTGCTTCGGAAGGAGGAGGGCAAAGGCATTAGTGCATGGTGTGAAGGAAGATAGAGAGAGGGGGCAGGGGTAGAGATACAGAGACAGAAAGAGAGAGAGACAGAGAGACAGAAAGACAGACAGAGAAAGGGGGCAGCAGAATGACTAGGAAGTTGCATGATACATGAAAGCTGAGCATGAGCAAACAAACCAAATATGAATGCGGTAAAAATACCATTGTCCAAAGGAGTCGGAAGATCTGAGTACTAGTCTTGCCATCATGAACTGCTTTTACAACTTTGGATACCCTTGGGGCCTCTGTTGGCATTGGAGCAGGCCTGATCTCCAGCCCCTTTAGTAGAAAGTTTCTATGTTCTGTTGATTGCTGATTAAACCATCCCTCTTATGGCTCTGGGACGCCAAGTCCAAAGCTTATAAAACTAAGTGTTTTGGTTTTGGACTTAGAAATAAGAGAAAACAGAGATTCTGAGAGATGAATTGACTTTGTCAGGTTACAGAACAGGTAGGCAGCAGATTCAGGACTCAAAGATAGGGAAGTGATCTTGTGCTATTAGTGAAACACTGTGCCCACTAGTGACACCCCTGCTGCCTTCCATAGGTACTTCAATTTCTGTGGAATAGTTAATACCACTCACAGTATGCTGCAAAGAATAGATCATGCCCAAAATATACCCAGTCTCTTGAGAAAAGACTGACAAATAGAAGATACCAACCTACCCTAACTTAAATTTTGTCTTACATCTTAATTTCTAACCCAAGGAAAATATTTCTTTTAAAGTTCTTCAGGTACTTTATTGGTCTTTGCAATCTGGTATATTTTAATACTTCTTAATCATTTATTTACATAATCATCAGTAGTCCATTAAAATGTTTATTTATCATTCTAAGTAAGCTGTTAGTGGCAAATGCTTCCTTCCTCACATGAAGTGTAGTTGTCAGATTATGTTATTTCTGCAAATCTTGATTTCCAATGAGTAACTTTTCAAAAGTATACTTGAATTTATGAGAAGCAGAGCTGATTGTAGCCTGGCTTTGGTGTTGCAGAAAAAGTCCTGGGTTCAAATTCATATTTTGATTTAGACTGTTGTTTGTCCTTCATTTTCAAAGAGGACCAATGATATCATGGGGTGATGTCTCAACTTGTACATTCATTGACTTCAATGAGGCTGAGTGGCACAAGGTCATCAGCCTCACTCTCCTCTTCCAAGGTCACTGAAGTCCAATGGCAAAACAAAAGTCAGGATGACTGTCAATGGCTTGGGATGTACTGGATCACCCTGGGGTCTTCAACATCTAACCAGGCTTTAAGCACTCCACAGAACCTGCATCAGCCACCTACATGGCCATTGGAATAAATTGTTCTCATCCTCCCATTCTACCAGAGAAAGTCTTCACATGCTTGGGGCAGACATTACTCTAACTCACAGAAGAGTTTGAAGTCTATTGTTTACTCTCAACCTGGTTTAGTCTGTCTGCTGAGATGATTTTACGGGACAGTGACCAGTTAGCATGCTACAGTTTCTTGGAGCCACAGATGAGAGTTAGGTGACAGGTGGACACCAAAGGTAGATAAGCAGCCCTGAAAAGGATTCAGCAGTGTCACACCAGAGGTTCTGGTCCTCCCTGAACATTCCATGCACTAATATATACTATCCATGTCATGACAGGCAAATTACTTGACCTCTTAGATCTTCAGCAATTCATCAAGATTTAAAGTTCCAAAAGAGTTTGTGAGCTGATATGATGAAGACATTACTTCCACATATGCATAAGTAGACAGAATTCCTATACTTTACTGTCTCTGCACTAATGAAATCTGTTGTTATAAACAATAAATGATGATAATGAGGAATGGGAGAAAAACGGTGTTATGCTGGTTGATGATGACCCTGACTTTTTTTATAGTAAATGTCAGAGCTCATGACCCTTTCACATAAATAGTCTCATTCGATCCTCAGGATATTCCTGTGAGGACAGATGGGGCACATTTTTGCCATCAGCCATTTTCTAGAAAAGGAATCTGAGGATTAGAGCCTCTATTTGTCCAAGGTCTCAAACCAATAATTAGAAGAGTTAGGTGCTACCTGAGGGCAGGCAAGTCTCCTGCCATTTTTCATCATTTCTCTCTAGCACTGAGCTCATTTTATTTAGTCTTGACCTTTGGATTCATGTTTAGAAAACTCAGCTTGGAAACTCCCTCCTCTGATTCCAATCTCCAACTCTTCTGTAAATTGCAGGCTTAAAGATTAGACTAGGGACATTCAGAGGTTATTGGCTGTTAAATGATTGCTTCAGAGTCACACAGCTAATGTGTTTCAGAAGCAGATTTGAACCTAGGTCATCCTGGCTCTAGAGGAAGCTATGTGGCACAATAGATAGAGCACTGGACTTGGAATCAGGAAGATTTATCTTCATGAGTTCAACAGCCATATGAGCCTGGGCAAGTCACTTAATCCTGTTTGCCTCAGTTCCTCCTTTGTAAAATGAGCTAGAGAAGGAAATGGCAAACCACCCTCATATCTCTGCCAAGAAAATCCCAAAATGGGATAATGAAGAGTTGGACACAATGGCAATGACTGAACAACAGCATCCTGATTCTGTCCACCACTCCAAGCTCTATATCTGACAATACAATAGTCAGTTAATAAATATCTGTTGATATTTTTTAAACAGAAAATTTTAAATAAGAGATTTTTTTAAGAAAAAGAAAAATTAGTACAAAAATATTGATAGCAACTCTTTTTGTGACTACTAAGAATTAGAAATTGAAAGAAAGGTCATCAGTTGGGAAACAGCTGTACAATTTGTGGTATATGGTTGTAATGGAATATTATTGTGCTATTAAAAATGGTAATCAGGATGATTTCAGCAAAACCTGGAAAGACTTACACGAACTGATGCATAGTGCAGTGAACAGAACCAGGAGAACATCCCACACAGTAACAGCAATATTGCAGGAGGAATTGTGAATAACTTAGCTATTCTCAGGAACACAATGACCTAAGACAATCTTGAAGGGCTTAGGATGAAAAATATTATCTGCCTCCAAAGAACTGATATTGTCTGAATAAACAACAGTTTTAATAGACTGAAGTATACTATTACCTCTCTCTGTCTCTATCTCTGCCTCTGTTTCCATCTCTGTCTCTCTCTGTCTCTCTTTCTCTGTCTCCCTCTCTCCCTTCTTCCCTCCCTTCTTCTTGCCCTTCTTCCTCCTTCCCTCCCTTTTTTCTACCCCTCCCTCCCTTTCTCCCTTCCTTTTTGAGTTTCTTGCACAAAATGATTAATATGGAAATGTTTCACATGATTACACAAGTATAACCTATATCAGATTATTTATCATCTCCTGGAAGGAGGAGAGAATGGAGGGAGAGATAAAATTTGGAACTTAAAAAAAAAGTGTTAAAAATTTTTTATATGTAATTGGGGGAAAATAAAATATTTTTTTAAAAAGAAGAAAAATAAATATTTGTTGAACTTATTCTTTTATTATTTTAATTTTTGAAATTACTTTCATTCTTTATGAGCTTCTGCAGATGAAAAGAAAATACCACATACTGTCCTAACTTTTGTTAATGAATCACTGGGTTTAACTCAGCTAAGTCTCAGAGGATAGATACGTAAGATTTTATTTTTTAAACTTGGCATAAACTAGCAGAATGTTAAAAAATTGTTTTTACATTGCAAATAGGAAGTAAGATACATACACAATGTATACATAGAAATCTATCTTGCCCTACAGGAAAATAGAAGGGAAAGGGATAAGGTGGGGAGAAGGGTGGTGATGGAAGGACAGATTGGAGGAAAAAGTAATCAGAATACATGCTTTCCTGAGTTGGGGTGGGGGAAGAGATGGGAGAAAATTTTGAAACTCAAAATTTTGAGGCAGTAAATGTTGAAAACTGAAAATAAATACATTTAATTAGAAAAATATAATGGCTCTGACGCTTAATATCTATGTAATGCTAGATAACTCATAGGATTGAAAGATCATAGATATAGAGCTGGAGGCCCCTTTACAGGTCATATTACAGATGAGGAAACTGAGGTCCAGAGAGGTTACAGACTTGCCCATGCTCACACAATGCCCGAGACAGGTTTTGATCTCAATTCTTTCTAACTCCAATCTAAACGCTCTATTCAGTTTGTCACCTAGCTATTACTAAATCTCTTTCGATTTTGTTTTCCTCATCTGAAAAATGAGGTGTTTGAACTAGCTCAGTGGTTTCCAAAGTGTAATTTTCAGAACACTAGGGTTCCCAGAACCCTTTCAGGGGTCCTCAGAGTCGAACCTATTGTCATAGTCATACTAATACATTATTGCCTATTAAAATGCTTCTCCCTTTTCCAACTATGTATCTGTGTGATAGCTGATTTTTTTTCATAGTTTTCATTCAAAACAGAATATTGCAACAGATTGACTATAGCGTCAGATATGAGAATCCAGCTCTCTTCTATTGAGCCGACATTAAGGAGATATGCAAAAAGAATGTGTTAAATAATTCACTCTTCTATTTATTTTTTGTTTTGTTTTGGAAAACATAGTTATTTTTCATTAAAAACATTTTCTTTATGTTAAAATATAATAGGTTAATTCAAAGGGGATAAATATTTTAAAATTTTATCAGTTTTACTATCTAATCTAGCAAATATCAGTAGATTTCATAATATACAGAAACCAAAGCTCCTTGGGGCCCTCCATCATTTTTAAAAGTATAAAATGGTGATCAAAAAATGTGAGAACTTCTGGACCAGACTATTTTTAGGTTTATCTTCAGTTTGAAATCTACAGTCCCTTGAAGAACAGTGTTTCCTATAGACTAGCACATCAGTATAAATGTGATCATGCTTTTCTATTGACTCATTTGAACCCCAAAATTGAGTAAAGCTTGTCCAATAGATGTATTAAAAAGAGAAAGAGAAGTAAAAACATTCTTATGGTTAAACAGCATTCAAAGTGATGGTGATTCCTGGGAGCCACTGCCCTTCGAATACTTTTGTATTACATATCTCTTCCTCAACTGCTTCCACCAACAAAATCAAGTCTGAGTACTCAGCTGCACGTGTTGCCAACTAACATCCATTTCAGCTTCTTCCTCTAGGACTTCAATGGGCATGGCACCAGAGGAAACATTGGAAGTTCTAATTGTGAGCCTTCCATTAGCTAGTTGTATAACCTTAGGAAATAGTCTAATTTGGTTGAGCTCAGAATTAGTCTTGTGTCTACTACAGAGGTTACAAGGGGCATTGATAATAGTCTCTCTTGGTCCCCTTCTCATGTAGCTTACTGTTATTTCTCAGTTGCCTTTTCTGGTTCATCACCATATTAGCCTCTATCAGGGGTGAGGAATCTGTGGCCTTGAGGCCACATGTGGCCTTCAAGATCCTTGGGTATGACTTTTTGACTGAGTTCAAGTTTTACAGAACAAATTCTTTTATTAGGAGGTTTGTTCTGTGAAGTTTGGATTCAAAGGGCTGCACCTGAGGACTTAGGGGGCCACATGTGACCTCGAGACCAGAGGTTCCCCACCCTTGCTAACTCCTGGTATTCTCCAAGACTCTTTCTTGTCTTGAGCCCTCTTCTATTTCTTTTATACTCTTTCACTAAGAGACCTTGTCGGCTACCAAAGGATTAATTATCATCTCCCTGCTGGTGACTTTCTTATCTATATATTCAGTTTATCTCTTGAGCTCTTTTTGCCCATCTCCAACTGCCTACTAGTCAGCAAACTATATATTCTTCTAGGCACCTCCAATTTGATCTTTCCAAAATGGAGCCCATCATCTTTCCCTGTAATTCCACCCCTATTTTAGAACTCTCCTGTTTCACTCAAGGATACCACCACCCTTCAGTTACTTAGATTCATAATTTTGGAATTATCCTTAACTCTAAACTCTTTCTCACTTTATATATAAAATCAATTGCCCTTTCTGCCCCCCAACCCCCACCACAACATCTCTCTCATAGGTTCTATCAAATCTCACAATCACTAGTCTTATTACATTGTACCTGAACTAACACTATGGTCTCTTATTGTTTGCTTGGTTTCAAGTCACCATATTGGACTGATCAGTCAGTCAAATACAGTGTACCTTGACCCTAACATCATGAAGTCATTGGTTCTCTTTGAGTAGGAAAGATGACCAACAACATTGTGTCGGGACTAATGCTATCATCTCCTTATTGTTTTCTTTGTTTCAAGTCTCTCTCCTTTCCCACAGAGAGCTACCAAAGTGATTTTCCTTAAGTACAAGCCTGACTATGTCACTTCTCAGCTCCATATGGTGACTCCCTATTGCCTTGAGGATGAATTATAAGCTCTCTGTTTGGCTTTCAAAGTCCTTCACAACTTGGACTCAATCTACTCATAAATTTTATTCCCTTCTCAGACACCGCAGTTTAGCCCAACTGTCTTGCTCTTTCTTACATGCAACATTCTATTATCTAGCCTTTGCACTGATTCTCCCTGATTCCTGGAATTGTCTCCTATCTTACCTCTACTTCTTGGAATCTTTTCTTTCTTTTTCTGCTCAAGTGGACCTTTCCACATGAAGGCTTTCCTGAAGCCCCTCCCTTCTCACCCATCCTCAAAAAATTATTATATGCTTATTTGCTATGTCTATTATATATACTTATTTACATGAATATTGTCTTCTCTATATAATGTAAGAGCCTTGAGGGCAGGGAACATTTTACTTTGTGCTCCCAGAAGGTACAAAAAAAGGCATATAGAAAGCCCATAGCAGGCTTTTAAAAAATGTGTGATTATTTGATGTTTCCTGTTTTTTCATAGTATCTCACAAAGTGCTCCACTCACAACAATCCTGTATAATAAGTGTATTATTGACACTCATATTTTATCAGTGGGGAAACTGAGGCTATGAGAAATTCATTGACTTGTCCAAGATCAGACAAATTAATAAGTGGTAGGCCAAAGGCTCATAGACGAGTTTCTAGACACAATTGCATCCATACCACTATGTAGCTTCTGTCTAGGGATACTGTACATTTCAGGGCTGAGGAACACTACCAGCACCACTGTTTACTATCCAGATGATAATGAGAAATAGAAGACTGCAAACATTCAGCAGGGCCCCTCCAACAAAACCTGACAACAGCTGTTGCCAAGGAGTAGCATAAGGCTGTTGTTGAAGCTGATTTGGAAGGCTGCTCTCCATTTTAGCTTTGCTTTTCCATGAGGCATAGTCTCAAAAATTATCAGAGGTAGAAGGAGTTTTATTTTGTTTTGGTTTTTCTTCATCATTTTTTTTTTGCAAATGCAAAATACCTATCCTTACTCTATGTACATTAGTTGATGCTGTGACTGTCTACGTGCTGGTTATATAGGAACTCATCAACAATACTGGCCCAAAACAATAAAAATAAACTATAAAAAATAAAAAACCTATAAATTCAAAGACTTGACAAATTTCAGAATCAAAAAGCATCTCCAAAAATAAAATGCTAAAATGTAAGACATAGACTATTAATATTGAAAAACATATAGGATTTCAGGGAACATGGTCAAAGATTTCAATTGAGAAGGGATCACTGATACTCATAGAGCCATGGATTAACAAGTCTAACTCTGGCAAGCACTTTAGAATAAAGAAGACATGATTAAAGTTGGGGTGAACCTTGGAGTAGACAATATAGATAGAGCTGGGAAGCACCGTCAGCAGTTATCTGGCCTAACTCCTCAAAAGGGAGTTTTGTATGGGAGTACCATAACAATAAGTTAGTGGCAGTGACAGAGTTAGATCCCAAGTCATCTAATTTCACTCCAGGACTTTTTCTTCTATGTTAACCTCTAATATTTAAGAAATTCATGCCTCTAATACCTAAGGAATAACCAATATCATCCCATGCCCACAAGAAACTTCCAATCTACTTAAAAAGAAGATTACACACAAGAAACCTGGGAAATAGCACAACTTATCATAATCAAGCAACAAAATTGTCCTATAGATATGAAATGCTAAGAAAGGTCAGGAAAGGAAAAAAAATCTCTATGCATTGATCTGAGGGCATTCTTGTCTGCAGAGGTGTAACTTGAGCTGAGTCTTGAAGGATGGATCAGATCCAGGTCAACAGAGCGAAGGAAAGAGCGAGTCTCACTCCAAGTGGTGGAGGCCAGAGGAAAACACTAACCAAGAGGTTTCTAATATGATATGCATCACTGAAGCTTTCTGATACAGAAAAACAAGTCATCATGGTTCACTGATTCCAACTTACCATCAAATGTTTTGCTCAACTACGAACATTTGGAATGGATGATTAGGTCATCCCTCACAAACTGGGTTTGTCCTCACTTTCTTTCTTTATCGCCTGCTCTGGGTCCATATGTGTGGGAGAAAAATAGCTCTAGATTACATTTTGAAAATTCTGACTCCTATACTTAGTAATGTAACCTTGGTTATTTATTTACTTCTCTTGGGCCTCAGTTTCTTCCTGTATTAAATGGGTTACTAACTGTAACAGCAAGAACCCCAGCACACACAGGAGGGCCTGCTGTATAGGTTGTTAGAGATGCTTTTCTAAAATGAAAGCAACTTTTGAGAGGTCAGTGATCTACTTTAATTGAGCATATATGTCATTCACTTATTTCAGGGAAAAAAGTCTGAACTTCAGAGAAAACACAGAGGAAATAAAGACCAACAGACAGGGTTTCCAACTGCCTGACCATAAGCAATACATACATCACAGATCAACAGACAGATCCAACTGTCTAACCATTACATACATGCATAGTTACCAGAGAGAGAAATACCAACATTTGAGTTTTCAAAGCTGGGGACTCTTTAGCAGCTACCCAGAGTCTCATCTGGCAAAACAAACACTTCCAGTCAATAAGCCCCAAAACAAAACCTCACCTCAGTCTATACATACACTTTTCAGAGCTAGAGTGTGTCACAACCCTGGGGAACCAGTGCCTCCTTAGAAATTAACAAAAGATGTGGGCCTTCCTACAAAACAAAATCTCCCTAATGAAATTGCTCTTAATGGGAAGGCCCATTAATGGGTGGGGAAGATCTTTAACTCTCATTAACATAATTAACATTACAGTAATACTTATGTTTTCTACTTCATAGCACTGCTATGTGAAAAGGGCTTCATAAGATACTATATAATCATAAGCTATTAATCATAAGGTTGATTATGACTCCATACTCTATACTTATCAAACTCTATACAAGTTTGATAAGGCTTCTCACCATCTGCCAATCTCTTCCTGAACTTTTGCCCTTCTAAAGACATCCCTTTTCTCCCTTGTGCCTCACATTTTCAGCATGCTTTTACCGAAGTCTAGAATTCCTTACCCTTTATTCCTGACATGCCTCCCATCTTTCAAGTCCAAGATCAAACACTATTTCCTGCAGAAAGCCTTCCATGCCTGCTTCCCAAGGCAAACATGATCTATCTTTCCAACTATCATAGATTTCTATTTATATTGACACACTTATTATAAGTTAAATTAGTTATTTCTATCCCTCTCTTTTCCTCCACACTAGACTATACACCCCATGACAACAGGACCACTGTATCTCATCTTTTTTTGTATCTTCCTCAGCACTTAATATAGAATCTAGTATCCTGTAAGTACTTTGTTGAGTAGAGACACTCACAAGGGAACATTTGAATCAGCAATACAAATAGCTTAAAAGAGATCCTTCAGAAGAAAACATGACATAATGAAAAGAGCAATGAATTTGATGTTGGCAGGCCCAGGTTAGAATCCTGCCTTTGCCAACTGATTAGCTGCCAAAGGTGATCCACCTCCCCCAGCTTCATTTCCTCATCTGCATAACAGAGGATATTTGCCTTGTCTACCTGAAAAGGTCATAGTGAAGAAAGTACTTTATAAATATCAAACTACTGTAGAAATGTAAACTCTTCATTATGACTAAGCCCAGATCAAGGGCCAGGTTTTGCACAGTCATATCCATATTCACAGTCGGTGTCCTGCCAAAACACAGGAGGCTTGCTTCTGGTTCTTTCATTCAGGCTATAAAGTTCAAAATCTCTGAACAATTTTGTTTTATTTTTATTTTTTGCAACAGTGGGTGCCTCACTTCTTCTCCCAATGCAGTTACAGTTGAAATGGAGAAAATGGAACAATATCTGCTGTCTTCTGGATAATTAATTTGAGAAACTTGAGTCTTAACAAGGGAAGATTTTCTACCCTGTTGGACTGTAGTCAACAAAAACAAAACAAAACAAAAACGCTCAACCAATTTCCAGAGTTCTTCAAATCCAAGAAAAAAAAAGATGGAGCAAACCCAACAATATATTTAGGAAAAGTACTTAAGCATGGATACAAATGAGGGTAAGATATTATTATTGTAGAGGCAGCATCATGTGTCAGATTAAACAGTAAAAATCAAAACTCCTGGATCAATCTGGATATTTGATTTTGGTTCTAGGGTCTTCCAATGACTAGGTATGGCATCTTTAGGCCTATGCCTAAAGTTTCCAGGACTCAGTTTCTTCCTCCGTAAAATGGGGTTAACAATGTTAGCAGAAACTATATCACAAGGCTAGTTTAGAGCTCTGTGAGATAATAGCATTTAGAGATACATGGAAACTCCCTGAGCAGCAAATCCAACCCCTTCTTTTTTGCATGCAAGAGAAACTGAGTCCCAAAGTGGTTAAATGAGTGTACAAAGTCACACAGGTGATAGATAGAAGAATGGAAGACTGAAAGCAAGTCTTTTATCCCCACAGCCAGTGTTGTTTCTCATTTCTTTCCTTTTACTATATTGCCTTTGGTATTGAATGTAAAGTAGTTTGTAATCGCATGGGGCTTAGCATCATTATGGTTAAATATGGAAGGAACTCAGGTCTGGGGGCAGGTTGACCCCTAATACTAAATAGATATGCCCAATCTTCTGAAATTCAGAAGCAGATAAAAGGATGACAGACATCAGGATAAATCTCTTTATGCCTGGCTTGTCTTCATTTGTATTCTGACCAGAAGCAATGTTTTATGCTCCCATTCTGGTCTCCTTGTATTGGTTTGTTTGATATACTGCATCAGTGCTGTGCTCACCTTGCTGTGTGGTAATTTAATTACCTGTTCTGTTTTCTTTCCTGACTCAATGTTTTGTTATTTTCCTTTTTTTGTTAGAAAGGAAAAAAAAACTCCACAAAGTAGACAGGATTATAATTCAATAGAAAGTCTCCAATGGAATTAGGTAAATGGGCTGAAATAAACAAAAGAAGAAAATGGTGTCCCAGGTAAATATAGTACACTAGGGAAAATGACAGATTTCATAAAAGAAAACCATCTAGGGCAGGCTGTTATTCCAATGGCTTTTGTGACCTTGGGCAAGTCTCTTCTTGCTTAGGATCCTCAGTTTTTTTATTTATCAATAAAACGATGCAATTGAACAAGGTTATGTCTAAGGTCTCTTCCAGTTCTTATGAGCAATGCCCTAAGTTATGATACCTTTTTGGATCTGGAATTTCTTGCTTTATGTGCTAAGGCATCTTTTAGCTCTTTCTATTACAACAATATTTTAGGTACCACATTATTGTTCCTTGCTTTTCAATACAGTTACATCCTATCAGATGACTGAATGGCTTCTTAAGTCCGAATTCATTTGGCATAAACAGATTACTGGTCATCTTATGAGCCTATTATACACATTCCCAGTCTCATATCATTACTCATACAGTCCTTTATGTACAGGGGACTTTCTCCTACCTCTGAGCATTATCTTTCTAAACATCTTTCTAGAATAATCTCAAATCTAGGTTAATGCAAATATCATCCAACCAGGCTTCTATCCTTGACTAATTTATCCCTCTTTGCTAATTTATCATTCTTACCAAGTACCAGAATAATCTTTATGAAGAATAGATCTGACCATGCACTATCAGAAATGATCAATATAAGGAATGCAGAGAGCAGAGGAAGATTTATATGAATGATACAGAGGAAGGCAAGAAGAACCAGGAGAACAATATGCAAAATAACTAAAATAGTGAATATGTAAATTACAACAACAAAATTCTGAAATTGTAATTATGGTGAAAAAGATGGTCAATAAAGAAGAAATAAGAAAGTGTGGTTCCATCCCTACTTTGTAAAGGTGGGAGACTATGAATGAAAAGTATTTCTTGTATATGGAATGTACTTCATAGAGAGGAAGTTGGTTCCTTTTCATGGGAAATCATCAGGTAAAGGTTGGATGACACTTGTTGGGTATGTTGTAGAGGGGGTTTTGTTTCAGGTATGAACAGAGGTTGATAACCCCTGATGTCCTTTTAGCTATGAAGTCTGAGTTTTCGTGGTAGTCTTCTCTGTATAGGCTTCACAAACCAGGTAAAATGGATTCCTGTCTTTCAACCATGCCTTTTTGCCTTTTATGACTTCTTCAGGACCTAGGCTTTTTGTACCTCATTGCCTCCTAAATTCTTCTCAGCTCACCTCCTATGTGAAGTCTTCCCTTATGCCTCCTGTTATTAACTACCTTTTCCCATTCTCTAGTATGGTACTCTGTGGTAAGGAGGGAGTTTTAAATATCTGTCAAATAAATGATTTATATTTATAAATGTGTGTGTTTACATGTAACACTTCCCCAACTAGATCATTTAAGCATTTTGAGGGAAGGGTGTATGTCTTCTTTACATCTAATATAACTTGAAACACTA